>NW_024609857.1:36429674-36799959 GCF_016920785.2 Ixodes scapularis | reverse complement strand
CCACGTTTTAGTATTTAAATACACACGTCAAATACATTATCGAATTTGTAATTAAATACAAATGAAAAATACACAAAGTATTTGAAATGCATATTTCAAATACTTGTATTTGAAATACTGCCCATCTCTGGGTAATAGGAATCAAAGCTCACTTCCAGCAGCGCCGAACTATCTTCACTGCTCTAAGATCAGCATACCCCATATATATCAGAGAGGAGCGTATCAAGCGCAATATATCAGATAGATATGACTCATTCATCAGGAATATCACAAAATGAGGGTCATTTTATAGCCTTTCATAGGATTGGATAGAAAGTCAGTGCGGTATCGATGAAAAAAGAAAAAAAAAAACTACAGAAGGTGCGACAAAAGCAACTTTCATTAAATTTTCACTCGGTATTTCCGATGTGACGTGAATAGGTTTGCTTACAGCTTGTCAAAAGCGGTCTTAGAGGAATATGGGCGAATGATCAGTAATGACATGCGAGAATATGACGCATCATAGACCCTCATCTAATCTTCCGCGCACCATCTGGATATACTGGACATCTGGAGACGCTTTTGTATCGACGACGACTGAGGCTTCTTTATCATATAGAAGCAGAAATTACGATGGGGTTGCTTCAGCTGTGAAGCTGAAGAAAATATATGAACAAATTTTGCGCGAATACGCGAAGTACAATGAAGAGCAATACGATCTAGAGCAAACATTATCAAATGTAAATCACTAAATCTACTTTAACATATACAAAACACATGTCTAAGTCCAAAGTATTCAGCGTCCAGGCATGTGGAGTGAAAACGCGACCGGCCCCAGCCTCTACGTTATCACCTTATCTGCACACTTCGTCACACGTTAAAACTGCTCGACTAAAAAAAAAGTATATATATATATATATCTGTGTGTGTGTGCGTGCGTGCGTGCGTGCGTGCGTGCGTGATTCTGAAAGTTTTTGTTTCTTTGAATAGACGCGGCGTAGGATCCACCTATAGCATGCAACCCACACGTTCTCATATAAATAGCACATGAAAAGCATAACTAGTTTATCTCAAGATAAAAGAGAAAAAAACTCATTGCCTTGTGTGTCCTCGCATACAACACAATGTTTGTGACCCGATGGACGGTTAGTGCTGCCTACTGTTATGTCTGCTTTTTATTTGGTGTCGTGCCAGTCTCTGACTCGTCCGGCAGATGCACTTGTATCTTGGGAGAGGGGGGCCGCCTTTTTCCTGTTCGTGGCTCTTCGGAGAACTTCTAGTCCAGAAAATAACAAAATCCTCCCCTCCCCCAACCCTCCCTCCAAAAAAAAAAAACAACAACTAAAAAACAAATTGAAGCTTGTTCTGTTGGCCGGAGCATGCCCACCGCCGAAGACTAACCCCAGAATGAAAAAGAAAGTAACGCAGCGCCAAAAACAGAAAAAAAAAAAAAAAAAAAAAGAGGTGGTATTACCTGATGGTTGATTTTAAAGTTCACTTAGAGGTCAATGTTTGTGGAAGACGTAACAGCACTGGAGATTACTCACATCATGCTTCGGAGTAACTATGCGAGCACCCTTATAGCGCTGAATATAGTCGCAGCGCAGTGATCAGATGGCTCCACAGTCGGTTGCAAGTTAGCGCGGCTGGCAGCATAGCGGGACAACTTTGAGACGTTTCGGCCATTCAACTACTAGAAACAAGCACTTCTCTTTAGGGCCAGGTAAGCCATTTGAATGCTTGAGCGTGAGATAGGACCCACTGAACTGTTCGTTATACATATATATGTCTCAGAATTACTAGAATAGCGTACTTGTTTAATCCAAACTAAACTGCGCGAGCATTTAGTTGGGTCTGTTTGTCTCGATGATTTCTGTTGCCTTCAGTGAACCTAGATTTTGTGTTCGGCTACCAGTCTTCTCGTTAAACTAATTTGTTTTGAGATATTAACGTCGCACTGAAATGCATGATTAGTACCATCAGTAACCATTACTCATTCCTGCTTTCTTGCACGTAATACGACACACAATCTGTATGGGCAGTATTCTCCTTCCGGGCAAAATTTAGCATTTTATATTACTAACTAAATGTACTGTTCATTCACTCACGATCAGGAACCTTATCTGTCTTTCATTCTTTAACTTTGCGGTTAGCATAGGAACTCTAATATATAGCCATACTTTCAAAACAACACGCCCTACGAACGTCTTTCCTTGAGGCATCAAACGTCAAAATAACATCATGATATTGCTATTTAACAGCGGCCTGTATTTGCTCCCAGATGCGTTTAAATCGCCTTCACTTCACTGGGACACTATATTTATAACAAAATTTGGTGATTTATTGCTATCACGGAGTTCGTTACATCCTCTGAGACGTCCATGCACAAAGTACCAACCTGTCCGTTGTCCGCCTCTGCTCCAGTCAGAACTGAAAGTCGTGATGTAGCAAACGACTGAAGAAGTTATTTGTAGAATATGAAAACACTAAGTAGGTTACTTTTGCCCGGCTGTTACGTCAGATCTCATTTGAAGCTAGGCTATAAAGCTAAGCATCCCAAGTTTCGCCTATCTGTTCTAAGGAAGAGTGTTAGGGTTTAGTTTCCTACACCGTCTATACAGACGGCTGATAAAATTACTAGAACAAAATAAAAGTTGTGTACACGTAGAAGTAAAGCAGTTCATTTCTCAATACATTCTTCCTCGCTCACACCGTATCCCTGAAACTTTAATTTCTTTATTATCCTATTGGATTGCGATTGACGCGTGATAAAACAGCTCGCCGTTAGAGCACGTGGAAAATAAATTAACCGATGGTATCGTTAAAAAAAGTAGTAGTGTTCAGCCAGGAAAAAAAAACAAAAAAAAAACAGCAGAGACGGCAGAGAAGGAAACAGCATGGAGAGGGCTAATTGCGTTGTTTCGTGTATTGAGAGTCCATAGCGGAAAACGAAAGCTAGCTGGGAGCTATCTCCGAAGATGACGACAGAAGTTGAGAGCGATCAAAATGAATAACTGAAGTAATCTGGAATAGTACACCAGACGATTTAATTCATGTTGGTGAGGGTTGCATTTGTTGCACCTACAGCGCAACCGATTACTCATTGACTACCATGAAGTATGATGTCGCAGGTAGTGGAGCACAATAAATCTGCAACTTTCCACTGCTCGGACGCCAACACGTATCCACAACTCCGCACTTGTTCTGTACACGCTGGATTCGTATTTGTCGGCAAACGCAATCTTCGGTAGGCGCGCCAAAAAAAATAAAAGAACAGGAAATCAGCTTTGCGCATATATAAACCTTTCGGTGAAAGCCTGATAAAAATAAAAGGGCATTGAAGCAGACAGAAGGCGAGAACTCGGAACGATTTTCCAGACACCATCCATCACCCGTCCTTTGAGCGCTCATGGGCACATACACACACACACAGCGAAGGTGGCCTTTTATATATGACTTATATACAACGCTGACAAAATTCGGCTTCCCAACTTCTCCTGACAGATCAACCAACGAACCAGCCTACACACCAACTAGAGAGGGGGGAGAAAGGGAGTGTACCGCCATCTTGGTGCACCCGTTCGATGCGCCCAAATTGGACGGGAAATTAAGGCTAAACCCTCCCCCTCCCTTATTTTATATTATTTTTGTTCCCGCTCTCTTAGTAAGTGTCACTGGTGACGTTAGAAACAAAACTAACACCGCATTGCGGTATTGCTTGCTGCTATGGGGAGCTAGCAAGGGAAGGGAGGGGGGGGGGGGGGACACATTTTGGGGTGGCAGCAGATACCGTCAAAGTTGAGTGAGCCTTCTCTTGTCGCACTTTACTAAACATTAAGCAGAAAAAAAGACGGAAAAAAGTATCGAATTCGAGAAGCAACAGGACACATCAAGGGCCAACACTGGAAGCCGGCCAGAGCTCGGGCAAATTTCGTTTCCCCATCAAAGAGTAATCCATCATCGAGATGTGAAACTGCGTGACGGGCTTTAATATTGCCTGTTTTTATCAAATTTTTGTCCTTTTTTATGAGACAAAAGGAAAGGGCGGGATGGGAGGGGGGAGGGGAGAGAGAGACATAGTGCACAGACGTCAGGACACGGTCAGAAAAGTCCCAAGCTGCCACACGTGTGCAAGACGCTTGTAGCCTGTATATACGTGTGCGTTGTTGTCTCGCGGTTATTGGTAGTACACGATATAGCTTAGATTATTTCGCCGCACTACAAGCCTTCTCGTGTTTTGTTTGTTTCTTTCTTTCAACTTAGTGCTTGGCGCTGTGTTATCGCTTGCCTGTGATGACTTTCTTTTTTTTCGCTCGAAGTGTGGTTCGCTTGCTTCGATTGAGCGAGCTATCACCTCATTTTCTACGGGCTTCTGGTACCGAGAAAAAAGGGAGTTGTTTAAATTCAACAGTTACGGAGGCTTATACTGCGCATTCACTAAAATATCCTCAACAAAAGTCCATACTTAATAATATTGAAGATCGAATTTAGTAGATTTGATATTTAGAATGGGTGCTTCGCGTTCACTGCGCAGTTATTGAAACCTCCTCCATAAAAGTTTCTACCTCCTTAATAATATTGTAAACTCAACGTAGCTACAACTATGTGTAAAAATAATGGCTTAACGCTATGTAGATCTATAGCTGGGGAAATAGTTTTTTTTGTGTGTATGTATGTCTGCGCCTGCGTGTGTGTGCGTGTGCGTTTGTGTGTATGTGTGTGCGTGGTGTTTCACAAATCGAGGTGTTTTTTTTTAACCGCTCAGGTTCAAATTTGTAAAATTAGTGGTTCAAGCTGTTCGAAAAGTATGCTATTGGGGCGTGTCTGGTTACAGTGAAAGCAGCAACGAATACAGGAGACATATACGGCGCGCAATTGTTGCGGGAGAGTAGAGGAAGCGCGGAGAAAGGGAGCGATCACGTCTGTGACGAAGCTCCACCCCCGCATCTGCTCCTTGGTTTAGAAAAGTCAACATCTCGACCGCGGATATTCCTCGTTCGTTGGAACGTGTCTGGTATACTTGTTATAGTCTACAAAAATAACGTACCCTTCGAGGTATTTTTGTTTCATCTTTGTTGAAGGCTACGTCCTTGTTTATAAAAAAAAAAAAAAACCGTTGGATTTTTTTTAAAGCCGCAGCAAAGGAAAGACAGTCATTCCTAGGAGAGTCAGACAACGCCGGCGTTCGGTGTCCAAACGCCTCACCCTGACGCCGCTGCTCCATTTCTGCAAAGATCTGACGGATAGAGACAAAGTCAGTACAGATTTCGCTCCTACACACTCTCTTTGCAATCAAAGTTGAGGACTCTGACATCATCACACCCCCTGAAGAAGATGGGAGACGAGCTTGCACGCCATAGAGAATAATAAAAAAGGAAACGAAACCTATAAACCGGGGATAACCGAAACTATATTATAATCGCTCATGGTTTCGGCTTCGTTCATTGCAATAAACTGAAACCGACACTACTCCCTAACGTATAGTGTGCTTTCACGAGTGTTTATTTATCGCACATGACGACTAAAGGGCCGCCCACACTAGCGAGAAAACGCGCGTGGCACGCCGATCGCGGGAAGTAACAAAAAGTCGCCGTAGCACAGTCAGCGCCACGAGCGCGGGCAGAGACACGCCCTTTATCTTCCCGCTCAACCGATTTTGCGGAACGCGTTTTCAACGCGATCGGAGCGCCGCAAGCGTTTTCTCGCTAGTGTGGGCGGCCCTAAACACATCGGCCTTCGGCGGCAGGTAAAAAATTTACACCAGATGTTTGTGTATATTTGAGTGTAAGGCATGCTTAGGAGTACTATGAATTTCTCACAGTTCGTTCTTAGCGACTGACTCAGGCTTATCGACAAGTGAACGTGAAGGCCTATGAGGCGTTGCGTGTCGAATAGGCTGTTCAATACCCTAACCTCCTGCCACAGCTTTAACTGCCATTCTGCCTAATTTTCCATATATAGCATGCGGACAACTTAGGACGCGATGGATGATGCAATATCTCCGTGCTCCGCATGCAGGTTTCTACCCATACGGTTCATTGTGTGTTAGGGTTGTTTATTAGATTTAAAGGAGCGGTGCAACGATATTCAATTGGATGTTTTTCACTTTACACGAGCTTATCTGGCACTAGTGGGAGTCAAGGATACTCGCACGCAACGCCACTGGCCAAGAAACTCCTTTGTTGCGGTGTAATTTCAAGGACAAGAGCGATCATTTTCATTCAATCTCTCCTTGGCAAAATTTCATGACGTAACGTGGGTATCTCAGTACACCCCAATGACGACATTTGAATGCGGTTCATAGATTGGACCCGAGCATTGCGTGGGCACTCGATTAGGGCTTGTGTTAATTACTAGCTCGAGAAGCAGTCGGTTAGTGGCCCGTGTCCAATCGCTGCAACGACGACAATAGCCGAGCCCTAACAATGTCTGGAACTCAGCGCGTGTCCTGTGCTTTGCCAACCCCAGCGCGTGGCTATAATCAACCTTGGTGGCATAAAATCGGCTGCAGATCATGTGGCCGCTTGTTCGGGCTGCTAGGTGAGGGGGTGAACGCTGTTCGTTTTCCTTTAATTTTTTTCTGGGACTTCTATTGCGTGGGGTTAAAAACGAACGCCTGTTTCATAGGTCATTAACGTCAGGGATCCGCTCTAAAGGGGTTTTGCGCAAACTACAAAAATTGTGGCATCGCCCCCTTAAGTCGGTTACCTGATAATTAAAATAACGTTACTGCTTGGTTTAGGTCCGCTGGACTGTGTAAACGAATTCACTTGTCTCACAAAAAACTGATCTAAGATATAAAGGGCTCTCAAGACGTTTCTGCTAGTCTCCAGCATTGGTGATGTCGACTAGTTGTTCTAACAATAGTACCTAAATGTTTTATTACTCAACAAGTTATTGCCACGCAATTCTTCTTGCGAAGTGTATAAAAACAACGACTGATTCCAATTTTTAACCAAAGGAATAAAAACAAATATTATTTGTTTATCTCTTGCGTTGTACGTTTTACGTCGTTCTGATTAAGTGGTAACGCATACAGCACAAATACCGGTAACAATGAACAATACAAATTCTTATCCCGCGCACGCGTGGAGATGCAACATGTAACCCATGGTGAGATAGTCATCTTCTGCTGTGAGTCTGAGGACTTGTGAGGACTTGCGAACATTCGCGCTATGACATTCGTCATTCTGTACCTTGAAGGCTATGCAATGTATCGCCATTTTTCCTTCAAAGTACTAAAGAGATGTCTCGGCTGCACCGCCCTCCTCAGGGCGAATCATGTCGCTGCGGGTGATTTGAGGTCCCGTTTATAAATCGCTGACAGTGACAACTTTTAAAACAAAGTGGAAGAGGAAAAAAAGAAAAAGACAGAAATGACGCTCAAACTGGGATTTTTACAGCTCTTAGAAACAGCAAAAACACGCGTGGATAGTGGGAGGAGCGGGAGGTGGAAAAGAAAGATGGAGGATTCTGTTTGGGCTTGCGTCCGCGACCCAACATCATACACCGAGCAAACCAAAGACTTCTGCGTCTTCAAAACAAGCTAGAAAAAAAAAATCGAGAATGAAGGGGAAGCTGGTGGGTTATGGAGTGAAATGTCAGGATCCTTACATCCCTTTCAAACCCTAAAGTGGAACAAGATAAAGTTTATCCGAGGAAGAGGACGGCTCTGGTCGCTTTTGAGGGAGGAGGGGGGGGGGGGGGGGGGGGGGGGGCTGATGCTACATCTTTCTTACTTTTATTTTTTTGTCTGCACTGCGCGTGTGGCTTGTTCTCAGTTTGTCTTCATTAAGGACCCTCCTTTTGACTCAGCTCCTCACCCTCAGATGACGATCCTGATTTTTCGAGCTTCCCCCGACGAGCCTTCGCTCCCCTCGGTACGATCTCGGGGAAGAAACAAACGCGACTTAGCGAAAAAAAAAGTTTTAAATTTTAAAAAGACAAACAGACCCGCGAGAAAACGAATAGAGGGAGAGTTAGAACAAGAAAAAAAAACGAAAGCAATAAAGGAGTGACTTCTCGTCAGAAAAAAAAAATGAAGAAAGATTGGGAAGGAAAAGGCACGTGTGATGCTGTAGCCGTCATCCCTATCCCCCTTGTTCCCCAAGTATGTCGCTCCGTTGAATTTTGTGTGCTTTTTAACGTAGTTCGCTTGTCTTCAAGTTTCAGACTACGCTTATAAAAATGACCGCAATGTTATCCGGAAAGAAGAAGAAAACTGCCATAAAGAAATCTCGACGAAGCTCAGGTGACGGGATCGCGGGTCTTTATTTTAACGATGACGAAGGACTCCGATGTTAGGTGGTGGTGGTTTCCGCGTCGTGAAGAGCTCGTTCTTGGAACCGAACGGATAGATGCGTACGAGTCTGTCTGTTGTTCTGACAAGAGTTTGACTGAGAAGCTAGAGTGCCGATCACTGATTCTAGATTGTTATTTTTTATCGTTTTCATATTTTTTTTTTTTTTTAGAAGGAGAAAAAAAGGGGGGGGGGGGGACATTTGACTAGGGATTCCAAGCAGAGACGAATGTGTCCCTCACTCTGAATCCTTTTACCTTTTCTTATAAATAACATTCCTGACCTGCTTCTATTCGTTTAGTCCTTTTCTCTTTTTCTTATTTTTAAGAGCAGAGATTACAACATAGAGAAGAACGACCTGGTTGATCCCCAGAAATATGAAAGCAAGTACATAATTCAAGAGTAACTAGAAAAGAGACAATCTTGTTCAATATTGTATGCGTCAGTTGTTTGGTACCTCTTTATCTTCTGCTTTGCTTCTTTTTTTTTTTCTTTTTTTTTAATGCACGAAGCAGTCCATGTGGAAGCCACAAGCTCTTAAAGGTCTTCACAAGTGGGGAGCAAAAAAAAAAAAAAAAATAGCAAAGCGAGAACACTTTTTTTTCTCCGCACACTCTGTTCCCCACTCACGATGCAGCAGCATGCGATGCGACACTGCCGCGCGGTGGTGAACGGCGCCGCGACTGGAATGGATAAAAACCCCTTCCCGTCGGGCGCGACGCCTAATTTCCAAAAGTAGGCGCGTCACTACACTGCCCGTCCGGCCAACACCTACAAACTCTAGAAGAAGAAGAAAAAAAAAAAGAAAACAGAAAGCGATAGTGAAATGCAGAAAGAAAGTTGCGGGATGGACTTGTACACATACGATACACACTCACACACACGCGCAGCGTAGCATGTAAATGAGGCATGCGCAGTGCGTGGCTGCTGGGGTAGCGTACCCCTAAAACTCGCCGGGGCCCGCCGTGGTCGGCTACCCACGGACCGCTGTAATGACACCTGCCCGACTCCGAGGCAGCCCCAGGTTACAGCGAACATCAGGGGAATTACGAGCGGGTCAGGGTGGGTGGGTACAGGTGGACGGGACCGAAGGCGATCGGAATAGCCAATGGGCAATTCGCTTATGGCGTTGTAGCTCACGTGGTAAGCGGTGCGGACCGCATAATATTTCAGGATCCCCCCCCCAATACGGATGGTTTCTATTTACTGTTATTTAATGTTTTTTTCTTTTTATTTGAGTGGATTCGTTTTAGTTCCAGAAAGGTCATCATGGTCTGCATTTTTCTGCGTGCGTCTCCGATATCTGTCCGCCTACTCATGAGATTGTTGGCGCTTATTTGCGATTTATCTCTTCGTTTACTTTTCAATTGTTACCTCACGCCAAGGTTGAATAGTAGAGAGTTTTAGCAATACGTATAGGAGCAAACGCAGACCCCATACTTTAACGTTAACGTTGCGTCCTCCACACTGCGCATGCGCCGTACGTACGTATTGCGGCGAGCCTTGCGTACGTACGCTCGCTATCGATTTTTGCGAACGTACTTAGCGGTCCCCTGCGTGCCATCTCGTTGCTCTCGTCGCGCACGGGAGAGCGCGAGACTAGCCCAGTTTGAAAAATGGCGGCGGTGAGGCAAACCACCGTAAGTGCTACGCGCATTGCACGGGTTCGCTTTACCATTGAAGATGACATCAACCTCCTCAAAGAAGTCAACGCGACGAACCCTTTCGAGCACCCACAAAGATAGGTGTCGATAGCCAAGAACGTTGGCGACGCCGCCGAACCCAAAAAGATGTTTACCGTGCGGTCGGTACAAAAAAAAAAAAAAAAAGACAAAACACGTACACAGCAGGCACACGGAAACACGCACTTCCGTAGCAAAGCGAGGAGAATCGGGGCTTTGGATTGGCTTGACCGAATACCCGCCTTGGATTGTTTGAAGCAGTTTACAGGAGCACATCTAGATGGCGCTACAAGTCTTTACGTATGCGTTCTTCTTCCGCTGTACTAAAAGTGCGTATTCGACGCGCTCCGTAACGTTCCGTCGACGCAACGTTAACGCTAACGTATAGGGGTTTGCGTTTGCCCCTATTCGTATTACTAAAACTCTCTAGTGTCGCGATACAAGTGTATCGTGATGGTGTTTTAGAAATGCATTACGTGTTTATATTTCTGTGTCTTCGTACAATCTTTTACCTGTATTTTTTTTTATTATTTCTGTATTGAATTACTTTTTCATGTGTACTCCCGGTATCGCGTCATTATATTAGGGCCGATGTATTTGCTACACGAAGGGTAAAGACATAGTTTCGCCAAGGACATTTTGTGTCTCTGAACGTGCGTGACTCCCTTCTTTATTCCGCAAAAGTTAACAAATATTTCTACTATTCCCTCTGATTATAAACTCCTTCTCACAATGCCATATTTCATTACTGTGTTTTTTGTCTTTCTTTTGTAATTATAGTATCGCTTCCTTAAACTTCGCTCTACACCAAGTGTAGAGATAAATGGCTAGTTAGTCATAAGTAAGATAAAGGAGAATCGTTTGCCGACTGCATTAGAGCACCGCAGCTCGGAGAACGTGTAGCAAAAACTAGCGCTGAAGAGCACATGGATCCTGCGCTCAATCCCCATAAAGTTCCTCCATGCTAATTTTATCGGGGAACGTTGGATCCCCAGCCCTGCGCGTTTCAATCTGAATGAGCATCGTACAAGCGTGCGATTGTGTTTCCTGTTTTCTACAAACACCCGGGCTATCATTTGTACCGTACTCGGTGCATTTTGCGCCAAAACCGTAAATTAGTGACGCGATTAAATGGTAGACCGACCTCACGATGTCGAAACCTCTAAAAGATAATTAGCTTTACGTTTGCTCGGAGGATCGGTACGGAAACAACAGAACATGTAACTTTTGGCGCACGATCAGCCGAATATTGATCCACTTCTTAAGCATGGTCCACGTGGTGCGATTTTACTTGCGATTTCGCAGTTGCGATATATCTCGTGCGGCAAAAAGATATGAAAGACGTTTACAACTTCTTCTAACGTCGCTCTAGAACGCAGCTCTTGAGGAGGAGGAGGGGAGGGCACGCCCCCCCTCCTCATCCGTACCCTCTCCTTCTCCCCTCCTCCTTCGTTTACGTCCGAAACGCGCGTCGTCACGCGACGTTTCGGCGCGGTGCCGAAACGTCAAAGGCGAAACATCACCGCGGTGCACGATGGGAAACGTCCCATAGTGCACCACGGCGGCGTTTCGGTATGGTGACGTTTCGGCACAGTGCCGAAACGTCACCGCGGTGCATTATGGGACGTTTCCAATAATGCAACGCGCGGTTACGCCGACGGCGACGCCAACGCCGACACCGTTCAATCCGAAAACGGGCGCCTAAGAGCTGGGCTCTGAAAAAAAAAATGAAAGCCGCTTACAACTCCCTGTAACGCCGAATTAGAGCGCAGCTCTTGAGGAGGAGGAGGGAAGGGCACTGGGGGGGGGGGGGTTAAACTAACCAGGGGGGGGTCACGTTACCTTGGGGGTCACGTGACCCCCAATGCCGATGATGTCATCACTGACGTCACTGATGACGTCATCAGTGACGATGACGATGCGGGTACTGATGACGTCATCAGTGACGTCGCTGATGACGTCATCAGTGATGATGACGATGTCGATGCGGATGCCGGTGACGACATCAGTGACGTCACTGATGACGTCATCAGTGATGATGACGATGACAATGCGGATGTCGGTGACGTCATCAGTGATGATGACGATGACGATGTGGATGCCGGTGACGTCATCAGTGATGATGACGATGACGATGTGGATGCCGGTGACGTCATCAGTGATGATGACGATGACGATGTGGATGCCGGTGACGTCATCAGTGATGATGACGATGCGGATGCCGGTGACGTCATCAGTGATGATGACGATGACGATGTGGATGCCGGTGACGTCATCAGTGATGATGACGATGACGATGTGGATGCCGGTGACGTCATCAGTGATGATGACGATGCGGATGCCGGTGACGTCATCAGTGATGATGACGATGCGGATGCCGGTGACGTCATCAGTGATGACGATGACGATGTGGATGCCGGTGACGTCATCAGTGATGATGACGATGACGATGTGGATGCCGGTGACGTCATCAGTGATGATGACGATGACGATGTGGATGCCGGTGACGTCATCAGTGACGATGACGTCATCGGGGGTCACGCGACATCGGCGGGGGTCACGTGACCTCGAGGAGGGGGCCACGTGACCTCAGGGGAGTCGCGTGACTTCGGGGGGTCACGTGACCCCCCACGAGGTCACGTGACCTTGGTGGGGGGCTCGCGCGGTGCATTATGGGACATTTCCCATGATGCACCGCGCGGTTACGCCGACGGCGACGGCGACGCCGACGGCGACGGCGACGCCGCTCAAGCCGGAAACGGGCCCCTAAGAGCTGCGCTCTAAAAAGGAAAGCTTGGAAGATGTTGTGGTGCGCGACGTCGCACCTGCGATCTCGCAAGCAAAATCGCTCCATGTTAATCGGGCTTTCAGCTTGATTCACATGCTGCGAATTTTCTTGCCATTTCGCAGCTATAGACGCTTTACACACGCGCCAAATTACAGCCGCCATTGCTGACCTTCTCTAGTCTTACCGAGATGCCGAGCAACTGAAACGGTAGTTGACGATCCTCTACAAAGGCCGATGCTTTAGAAAAGGACACAGTTGAATCTAATATGGCAATAACCTGACCCGCTATGGTAATGATGAAGTGAAATAAACGAAATAAGAGGAAACAAAAACTGAAGGTCAGTTATGGCGGCGTCCATGCACAGCTGCTGCGAAGCGTCTATACGGCGTTGAGCACTTCAGCCTGCACCAAGCTCTTTTTGCCGCACGAGCGACTTGACAACTGCGAAATCGCAAATCGCACCATGTGAATCGGGCATTAGAGGTGTTTTGCGAGTATCTTTTATTTTGTTTGCTTGGCGGTCATTGTGTCCATCGAGGGTGCCCCTGAAGGGGGACCCTCGATGGACACAAATAATGTGGCACTAATATGGCAATAACCCTTTGCATCTCCAATTGAAACGTGAATAAACTTGCTGGATGTCACGATCCAAGTTCCTACACCAGACGCCGCTTCTCACATCGGTTATCGGGAAGACCCCATCAAACTCAGCCCAAAGCATCCGCTATATCAGCCATAGCGACAAGCGAACCTAAAACAAAGACAAAACTCAAACAATATTTCTATAATAATTTTTTTTTATTGACGACTGTGACGTTTATGTTGCTCAGTCTATATTACAATCTCACTAAGCGTTCGGTGCATGCGTGCCGCCTTCATAATTTTAGTTCACACGAGGCAGATAGAAGTGCACGAGAGAGCTCGTGCTCTACACAAGCAGAGCTCGAGCGAGGTTGTCGCTCGTGCAGAAAGACTAAATTTCTCTCGATGCATAGCGGTAGCGGTGGTAGAAAGAGTTAAAACTTTTCTTTGTCTCCACTCTTGTCGAAACGTTAGAATGCGAAAACCAAACGCCGGACGCCGGAATTCTGCGTTCTAACGCGTTCGACGAGTGCAGTGCAGACAAAGCCAGCTATACATTTAAGTCTATACCCACTAATCATTCCAAACAGAACTCGACGTTCTAGCGTCTCCGCGCGCTTTCGTCACCTCCTCTCCCTCAATTTCTCGGCGCATACTCGTTGTCAACTAAGAAAAAAATGGACGCTTTGTGCGTTATTCATGCGCTTCGCGAAATAGTTCTTACACGATTTGGTTGTCGAAGGCGGAAGGGATGATTTTGGCTTTTGAAATGCGCACGTCTCGATAAAATAACGTAAAGGTAATCGAAGAAGCACCTAGGCATCTTAATTCAACACAGTAGAGAGGAATTTAGTAACGCTTTCTAAGGGGTTGCATTTTTTTTTTCTACAGCGGTTTTTGAGGATAATACGAGTGTAGTTAATAAAGCTGTAGTGCTGAATTTTCTACACCTACCGGAGGCCAGCGTGGTTTGTGAGTGATCGACACGAGTGTTGCGCCAGCGTTACGCTGCTCTTATCGTTGCCAAGTTAACGGCTTTCCCGCCAAATTTAACGGTTTTTTTTTAGTTGTTTACTGGGAAAAATTGCCTCTTTTGCTGTTGGCTCAGTTTATTTTTAGCGGTTTTGGAGTCATGTTAGCGTATTTTCGGGCGGTCTAAATTATTCTGCAGTTTATATATATCAATCCTAAAAAAACTTTACTTATTTCATTTCTTTTCGTAAGTTACACTCATGGGGCCGTTAGTATTGCTTATTTTCAACAAAAGTGTTCTCCCCGAAGGGGCAAACAATGAAGCAGGGTGTTAAAATGGCCATTCTTGGCCTGCGCCATAAATTTAACGATTTATAGACTTTTTTTTTTTTTTATTAATTCCTTCAACGGGTTTTTGATGTTTGAGTTGGCAACACTGGCAAGGGCTCGCGTTTAATCAATCGCGACACGAGTTTCAGTCGAACACTGACCCAGCACTCGCGTGAAGTTCCTTCTGTTACTGCAGTCATTTCAAGAAGCTGCTAGGAACAAACCATATAACATACACTGTGCTAAAAAAAAATTGTTGGTTTCCGTTATTTAAGGGAGAAAGAGGATTTCAGTTTTTCAACGAGCCACAGTTCAAAACAAACGCGGCCTTTACGTAAGCTTTTTTATTTTATTTTTTTTTCTGCGTATTTACGTTGGCATGCAAGCTGGGGTTGCTCGTACAGAGAGGGGTAAAAAATCGGTTCCGCTCTTCCCCTTTGCAGCATCTTCAGAACGGTTCTTAGACTTACTTTTTAGCTGTTGTGGTATACTCCGTTTACCCTTAGAATGAAGCCAGCGCAAGCTCGCTAGCTTCCGCAGAGCTTTGGTTGCGCGTATCTCCGCATTCACACTTGTGTTAGCAAAGCCAGAAAGCTCGCGCTGAAGGTGGAGCCTCTAGTCTTAACTTAATGAAGAACGGAGCATAGGTGGGTCTCAGAGAACGCATCAAATGTCGCTACAAGTACAAAATCTTTCACTCTCTTGCAAAACGTAAAAAAAAATATCTGAACACTTACGCAATTTGTAAGGTGAAACAGAGCGACAGGGCAGACGTGACGTGGAGCCGCTAAGGTGTCATTTTGGAGTAGACTGAATGATAAAAGGTGCGAGCGCGCGCCATTATCGGCGAGATGTTTCGGTGGCGCCCTCATTTGGTTACCTTTCGTGACGTCATTACCTCGTGAACAACAAGTTCGATGGTGTTTGTAGTGGGCATCGTGGAAGCGTCAAATCATAGCGCTCTCAAAGCAACACTGTCAACACCGTCAAAATTGAAGTTCTTACATGCCTCTTATTTGCGTCGATGAGACATCCTTTGCTGACGTCATAGTCATCATTCGGCCAATTGTGGTGGGCCGACCACAGTGACGCTTTCGATCGCTCATGTCGTCAATAGAGTCCCCATAGGCACTTTATATTAAACCAAGTAACACACTGGACGAAACTTTCATAGCGTTTTGGAACCAACGAGAGTAGAGAGCATTTCAGTTGTCTGCGTACGAGGGGAGTGTGTTTTTGTACGTCACTTCGGTGCAAACAATAACACATAATAACCGAAAAGCACCAAAATAAAAAGTACAAGGAAGTAGACAAGACGAAGTGCACTCTCAAATGAAGGTTTATTGAAACAAGCACACAGTGTTAGCATCGTCTTTCTGGCTATTCGTTTAGAAAATAAACTTTCGTATATGTCAGGTGCATTGACGGGGCACTAACACACTTGCTTTCCCCTTACTTTCTGGCTCAGAATGCGTCGTAAAATCCTAATGCAGTTTATTTGCGTATCTCCCGAGAATTGTTGTTTGTGCTAATTCTGGGTCACGTGGGCACCTATCTTAGTGCACTGCCAGATTGCCGGGCGGGAACTATTCTAAGTCAAATCAAATTTGGGGATTTTACGTGCAGAACTAACGAAGGGCATCTGGCACGCCCCAGTGGAGGACTGAAGATTAATTTGGACCACCTGGGGATCATTCACGCGCAACCGAAAGCTCGGTTACATGGCGCATTATCCGTAATATGTCTCCGACATATTGCGGGTACCTCGGACGGGATTCGAACCCGCCACCTGGGGATCCGTAGGCCGGCGCTTTGCCCCGGAGCCACTGAGGCGGCGGACTGTTCTACTGACCATGCATGTTATATTTCTAGCATGCATGACCATGTCTGTTATCTTGCTTGCTTGCATGTTATCTTGTTATCAGCGGCCGGTGGAATGTTTTGGCGGAGTGCCGAAAACGGCCGCGTCGATATGGAGCGCGGTCGATGGCGCGAAACCGCGAAGTGACCCAAAAACATCTATCGCTGTAATATCGCTGTAAAAAAACATTTTCCGCCTTGTGTTTCTTTTTTTTCTTTTTTGTTTTTGCGCAAAGCGCGCTACGACTATGGTGCCTGGAACCCGTCTCCGACTGAAGCCTTTACCGCGTACGTACAAAATCGTTCGCCTTTCGGTTTCCGCCTGACGACGTCATAAAGGGAACACGTGGTCGCCATGTCGCGATGCTGGCCGTATTCCAGCAGCGGTGCTGGATGTGGCAGACGCCTGTTCTGCTTCAGGTCGCTCTTCAGCTCGACAGTTCACGGAAGCTTCGGCAGCCTTAAGTTGGGATGCCACAACGACAGCGACACTAGCATTCGCTCATGCATTTCGCCAGCATTTCTACGACCAACCGCCAAGATCGCGACATCCGACAGCACGAGACACTCCGGCTTCTGCGACGTCGTTTGTTGCCATTTCGGAACCACTTTTGATATAGACGCTTTGCAGCAGCTGTGCATGGACGCCGCCATAACTGACCTTCTGTTTTTCTTTCCTGTAATTTCGTTTATTTGACTTCATCATCACCATAGCAGGCCAGGTTATGGCCATAGTAGATTCAACTGTGTCCTTTTCTAAAGCATCGGCCTTCGTAGAGGATCGTCAACTACCGTTTCAGTTGCTCGGCATCTCGGTAAGACAACAGAAGGTCAGCAATGGCGACTGTAATTTGGCGCGTGTGCAAAGCGTCTATATGGCCCGAAACGACTGTCGGCCTGTGGACTTCAACACGCATCACGCATTACTTGTATGTTAGTCGGGCGCCACCAGATCAAGGGCCGCAAAGATACGAATCCCGAACACTTTTTTTTACATATGGTTACAGCGTGTCATGACGCGGGCCTCAATACACCTTTCCGGCGCTTATCATCCAGACGAAAAATACCGTGTCACTGTGAATATGAAGGCATGAGCGGACGTCTGCTATTCTGCGGGAAAAAGCCCCTACTCAATGCTCAGAACGCGTTCCGCAGACCAGTAGATAAAGACAGTAGCCCACAGAAGGTGAATATTGGAAGGGTCTATGCACCAACACAGTGTTTCCAAACAAGTCCGCTTTGCCGACACCAGGTGTGGGCACCTCGCGTGCGCAGAAACCGAATTCGGGGAGGAGTGAAACTTCTGCGCACGCGCAATACCGACAACAGCGCCACCATCATGGCGTGACGTCAATGAGTTGAGTTGGTCTATACGTCGTACAAGTTCGTCTGTTCCTTGCACCACTTCGTGTTTTTGTTTTCCCCTCAAACACGCTCACGTGCTTTTGTTTACCCCCGGCCTCAACCAATGATGGTGCACGTTCCCTGTCATCGCGCGTTCCCTCCGCATTCTCTCTGCTGCCTTTGATTGGCATGCTCCCCCTTGCGTTCCGATGCGCCAAAGGCGCATTTCAGAACACTTGCTCGCCGTATAGATCCAGAAAGTTTTCACACTCTCAAAGTCGGTCTCTGCACGCATCATCCTTATCGATTTAGTCCCTTAAAATTTTCACCTCCAGACACCTTTCTTTTTTTCTTTCTTCAACTTGTGGCAGCACCTCCAAAAGAAGACGGATTGGTGTTGGCGGAACTTTTATCTTCTATTTCTAGGTCTTCCAGAGATTCTCGAACCTTTACATTTTTGTTTAGAGAAAACACAAACTCAATTTTAAGACGTCTTGTTTTTTTTTTTTTTTTTTTTTTTTTTTTTTTTCTTTTTGTTTTTTTACAAAACATGCTAGGAGATTTTTTTTCGATAGGAGAAGGAAGTTTAAAAGTCGATATAAAAAAAAAGACTACAAAGATAACGTAGGCATTTTATTTGTTAGATACCGCTGGAAGAGCTAGAGCATGAAGGCAGAAACTTCGAAAAGAAAAGATTCATATACTGCGGGCAGCGCAGGCTTAGGTCTACCAACTTTTCTAATTTACTAATGAAGAGGGTCCTCGTTTTCGTGGCACTTCCGTGCCGTGGTGGGTGAAAAGGGCTTGATGAAATTGTCGAGTCTTAGGAAAGTTTTCAGCAAAGCTTTTTATCGCAAAAAAAATTAGCCTAAAATTGAAACTGAATCTAAAACAGCAACCTAAAGCAGCTTAGCAAAGACGCAATGCGCTCTTGTAAGTCTTAGGCGTTTTATGTGCATACACTATCGCAACATTCTCGCGCTGTAGCGCTTTGTGTCAAGTTGTATTACTACCCCTCTCATATTCGGCAACCAGAGCAGCTGCCTTGTTGACAATACTTGCTGATAATGAGCCGGTAATATATCTTTTTACTAAGAAAGATGTTATACTAAGAAAGATGTTACAAGAAATGTATGCAGCCAAACAGTGCCACATAAAAAAAAATAGTCAGTGCTGCTCCTCTGTCAACATGGGGTCTTAAACATGACCCTCTTAAAAACACGCTGGTATGATGATCATGCCGATCTAAAGGGTCAAGAACGGTACTTTCGGTGCGAACTTCCGTGCTACGTGCTTACAGCTGCAGTGGACGTACCTCTGATAACACCATATTACGAACCGGCATTGTCCATATAATTGTCTGGTGCTATAGGAAGTATTCACTGGCGGCCATAGCTGTGTGCACGACTGCTGAGCGCCTGCTGATGGCGAGCTTTCACAGTTTTTTTTTGTAACGTGCATCTCGCACCCTCAAGATTGCCGGTCTTAGCAGCCTATTAATGTGCGGTCGTTCAGAGCATGCGCTCTGGACATCACCCACAAACATGGCGCCCAGTGACAAAGAGAGCGCGCGCTTCCAGTCCGGCCGTGCCAGTGAATACTCCTTTTATGTGGTCACGCCATCCGACGAGCTTACTTCGTGGATTGCAGTGATTGGCCCTCTGAAGTGCTGTGCAGGAAAGTAGGTTCTCCAAATTTCTTGGAATGAACGTAGTACGTCTACCGTGAACCAAAATCGGTAGGGATATCCGTGAAGTCAAGTTGGTGGGTTCGCTCGCGTAGGCAGTGTTAGTTTTCTGTTTTGGCTGATCGATGGTGGTCTAGAAAAAATGGCGCGTGTCTGATCTTTCTTTTTTTTTTTTGAGCTCTGAGAATCGTTGCATGTGACATTCATGTGATGCTGCCGAAGGGGAGACTTTTTTTACATGTAAAAGGGTGTGCATACAAAATCCTAAATTTCATACAAACGTTAACGTACCTAGAAAATATTAAAGTAGGCAAAAGAGCAAACACTCGCCAGACCTGCTTTAATTTTTTGCTATTGGTACGTATTTATTTATATTTTTCGTGCACGAACGTCTTAACCTCCGCCTTTGTTTGACCGACAAAAAAAAAAGGATTTTTTGAGTGTGAAGGAAATGTTGGACAACATTTCACGCCTCGTTAATTGTTATTCAAATTCCTCATAAAAAAAAAACATAGAGAAATAACAAGATAATCTCTAAGGAAAAAGGAAATGTGAGGACGCACGACATGTTGTCGTTTCGTGTACGCTCACTTCGGTTTGGTACACCGGTACAAACGCGCCAATTTTTCCCCTTTTTTTTCATAATTTTTTTACATTCACCGTGAGCATGGTTCGTAGCATTTCCCGTAATTAAATACTCTAAATAGAAACAGTTACAAGAGCAGCCAGGCGGACAGCCGAAAACATTCAAGCTAAATACAAAAAAAAAAAGACAACCGTTAGAAAAAATAGAAGAATGAAAAAATAAGCGAGAATGCGTAATATCCAGAAACTCGCTGAGCTCGCTGGGAAGCGTGTTTCCCTCGAGCACGTGCAATCGTCGTACACGCTCGCTTGGAATCGTCGGCTTTCTTCCAGTACCACCGCATGGCGGAGCTTTTCGTCTGTATTCGAATCACGCCCAGGAGTCGTTTTGAGACCTAACAAAAAAAAAAAAAAAAGAAAGAACGAAGAAATACGCAGTCAATTGAGGAAACGGCGAAACGGTAAATGTTTAAACAGAGGAATAGAGGAAAAAAAATAAAGGAAGGCGAAAAGTTGAATTTCGGAAGATCCGTCCATGATTTTTGTTTTGTTTGTTTAGTAATTTTACTTCGTTGGGTGTGTTTTTGTAATCACGCTTATTCTGAGTACGGAATTATTTTGCGGACTTCGCCATACCAGAAGGCCTTCGGCACGTCGTAGTGAGGTCACCGCGAGGTCGAGATAAGAATAAGTGCTGTTCGAGCGAAATCTGGTTATTATTCTTTTTTTCTCTCCTTATATTAGTATCGCACTGACGGAGGAAACTGACGCCAGTGTAACGAATCGGTGGTCATACCGGAGGATACAGGTTTGGTAACTGCGGCTCCTTTTCAACCATTTTCAGCCTTGACTGCCCCTCAACGTTGGTGAAACGAACCTGCCGCCATGCGAAAATACCGATCAGCTGTTGCGCAATATACGTACACCCACACTTTCTTTCTTTAACTTTATTCGCGTATACCGCTCCATTTTAATTTGAGGATTCTTCTTCTGTTTTTGTATAATATATGCTCTATTTCGAGCTCTAAAAAAAAACTGGTGCTAGCTTTTTCTTTTTTTTTTCAAGTGCGACATGCGTTTTTGTTTAGCGTCTTTTTTATAGCAAGTCTGAAGTGCTGAATTTTCCGCGTCACTTATGCAGGGGACCATCCCGAGGCATGGATTGAACACTAGAGTTTCGTCAGCGTTCACTTCGCACTTGTGATAAGTAGCGAGAAGGCAAGTCCCAGCCGAACGGTATTGTAGTTGAACATGACTTCTTACTAAGGCTATAGTCGGTGCATTATGCACCAAGTATAGCTTAGATGGCCTCATCAAGAAAAAAAAAGAAAGTTTTGCGCAATATTTATTTCCTGCACGAAGTCGTTCTTTCAAAATTCGGTGGTCGTAGGAAGGAACCATGCTCTGGGCGTTTTAAGCATGTGTACGTCATGAAAACATAACGGTAAGCTAATCTATAATTTACCAACCTTTTTTTTTTCCTTTCACTTCGGTTCATAAGGTGAATACGATTATACTAGAGACCAAACAGTGATGGAAACGAAGAAGGTCACACGGACAAGCGCTTGTCCGTGTCCCCTTCTTCGGGTCCGTTTTTATATTTCGCTTTCAAATTTCCCGAGCACCGAACGCTAATATAGCTCTCGCCTCCAATGTGCACGCGTGCTGAACTAGATGATGATGAAAAGTTGAAAACCCAACTCTATAAGGAGTATTTACTGGGCGCCATATTTGTGGGTGATGTCTAGAGCGCACGCTCTGAACGAGCCCACATTACTAGGCTGCTAAGACCGGCAATCTTGAGGGTGCGGAATGCACGTTACAAAAGAACTGTGGAAGCTCGCCATCAGCACGCGCTCAGCAGTCGTGCGCACAGCTATGGCCGCCAGTGAATACTTCCTATATGCGGCTTTGTTAACTTGGTTTCGGTCGGAAACCAGATTTTATAGATATATTCTTTTTTTTAATATCTGCACTCGAGAATTATTTCGTGGTGACTTAGTTTTAAATGCATTTCTGTAGTGCGAGACGCGTTCTTGTCATGCGCTGGAAGTCTCTTCCAAAGTTATAGGTCGTCCATCGAGCAAGTCATGTTATCGAGGTAAGCGGCCGCAGGAAACCCCAAGAATGATTCGTCAGCAGCTCGTCGCCGCTCACTGGCGTTCCTCAATCGATGGCGCGGGGTGCCGCAAAAGCTGTCGCCGCTCGCCGCGTCGTCAGCTGTCCCCCCGCACGATCAAAAGCTCCGTTTGCCCGAGCGAGACATTTTGCTCCGTTTTTTTTTTTCTTTCTGTCCATTTATATTTACTTCGCGTTCAAATCGATCTTTCTCTCGCTCCTAACGCACACGCGCAGCGAAGCCTCGCGACGTCTGTGGACATGAGTTTCATAGGAAGACACACGAAGAGCGAAGAATACACGTAGTCGCAAATCCAAAATATTAAATGTGCATCTAGCAGTTTAGTCAATGACAGTTTGAGGAAAGTGTGCTTGTTACCATTCGCCGTGCTCGGGCTGCGAGTGCAACGAAGTGTAATGAAAGGTAAAAAACTGTAGGCGGAAGATCTACCAGGTTCTTAACTTGTCATCGATTATTGGCGACAGGATATTTTGGTGGATCTTTCTTATGGCTCCTGTTGGTGACATCATGACTAGGATTATCGATCGCCAGTTACAATTTCGATGGTGCGCGAAAAGCACGGTGGAAGCTTGTAGCCACCATATCTTAATATGACACCGTGGAAGTAGACAATCTGTCATGAATTCTTCCTATGCCCATTAATAGAAGTAGAATGCATCCTATTCGAGGCCGTGTAGTGAGCGTTTGGCCCATCGTGGAAGGCCGACCACAGTGACGCTCAAAGTTGCACACGTCGCCATTAAGTTGCTCGTGGGAGCGCGTGCAATTCACGTTGCGTCCATCGGTGCACGAGAGCGCGTGCAAACGAACTGGAAGATCAAGTCAGGCGCTCGCGCTAGCATCCTTAACATCCTTGCACACTAGTAAGTACAAAACAGAGTTTAAAGGGGCCACAAAATAATTTTTAAAGCCCTTCCTTCGTATACTTCGTCTCACCTTAGGAAGTAGTATTCTTAGCCTCGCACGCTAATAGCGCGAGCTATTTTCTTTGGATAAAGCCTCGGCAGCTGCACGAACGTTCGAATAGCTAGTGTTCAAGTCAAGGCAGTCGAGGCTCCCGCTCGCGCTCGCACAGCTTTTGAAGTTAGTCCATGGTAAGGTGAGACGAAGTATAGCTTTAATCCTCAACTAAAAACGTGTAATAAGAAATCACGTGTTCGCGACGTGCTTGGGCATTGGTGCGAGAACTCCGAGCTTACACCACGCTTTTTCAACACACCATGAGACTTGTCATTAGGAACGTTTAGCAAACCGTTACCGTATTTCCCGTGCAGTACTAACAAAGCCTTTGAAGTATGCTTTCACGCGTGCGCCAGAGTGACACCGTGACCAAGGGGCGCACGCTTAAAAGCATGCTTGAGAGGCTCCGGTAGTGCGGTACGCGGGACACGGTAGCGGTTTGCTAAGATTCCATACTATACTCCGTTCACCCTTTACCTGAGACTGCAGCCAGTGCCGTAAGCACAAGAGCACGAAACCTCGGCTTTGAGACGTTCGTCTGCAGAACGAGCACTCGCGCTAGGGGTCACGTTTCAAAGCCAGAAGCACGGGCTAGCTCGCGCGTTCAGCTTTGGTTCTATAGTCTCAGCTTAAGGGTGAATGGAGTATGTACCTTTTTCACAAGGGCGCAGCCATCTTGAATGTCTTCCCTTCTGGTATGCGGTAAAACATCGTTTTGATCTCTCCACGCCTCCGGAAGGTGTTCACGAGAAGTGTGTGATTGTCACGCATTCTTGTTTTGCCTCACCTATATTTTCTCGCATATACCGGGTTGAAATGTTTTATTATTTTTTCGTCCCGCATACCAGATAGGGAACGCACGAGACTGAGAACGACAGGAAACAGAAAACGTCTATAGCAAGCGATGATAAGAGACGCATGGTTTCCTTGTACTATGGTTCAAAACAAGAGTGGGATTCGTACTTGCCACAGTATCATATTTTTCGGTGATGACACAGTATGAGTGAAAAAAGTAAAAAGTAGAGCGTACGGAAGCGTGTTCAACTGACACGTGATGAAGCTATGACGATGCTGAGATTGTGTTAAATTCGATACCCGCTCACATTGTGGGCTGGGGTACCTCATCTTGTTTTTGTACTGTGTCGAGTGTCCGTTTGAGGCTACATTTGACATACGTTTTCTCAATTAATAGCTCGTGTAAAAAATCATTTCCTTGGGTTTTTATCCCGGCCTTTCATGTAACACTGCTTTCTTCAAGCGAGTATCACTAAATAACAATTAAAGTGGAAAGGGAATCGGGATAAGAAAATATTAAGTAGGAGAATGTTTAAAGCATGTATCAAGCACCCCTCTACCTGAATTCTCACCCGGCTAACTGGGAGCATCACTCGGCGCTATACTGAACGATTTGAGGCACCTTGAGCTAAGTTCACTAAAACAAGTATCAAACTCCGTACCACTAATCATACGCGGAAGAAAAAACTGTGCGTGCGCAAAATACAGCCATTTCAAAATGTAAAAACAAAAACTTTTTATTCACTTTCGAGTTTTCCTTTATTAAATCGAATATTGTCCCTATATCAAGAGAATGAACTCCATACCTACCTAGCCTTATCAGCAGTCACTCGTTCAAGTTTTTGGACAAACTTTACCGCCCCTTTTAAAAGCAGGAGCCATCACTCTTTCACCCAGCTTATCGTATAGTGGCTCACCTTGTACATTCACGAGCAAGCCACGATCTCAATTCCTTCGCCGAGTCACGGCCCTTGGACGGTCTGTCGCGCCCCGTACGGTCGCGCACGAGTCTCCCCATGAAAGTCCCACGAGCGCTTTACCTACACAGACTCCCAATCTCTCCAGCACAAAGCTATTGATACATCTTGAGTCGGCAATCACTGACCAAGAGAGCTCTCCTCGCTCGGCCTCGGCACTTGTGTGTTTAATTTCCTCTCGGCCGGGAAGCCATCGACATCCGGCGTCGTCCATCTGTTTGCCCCCATGGCCAGTCTGCCCACCGCAGGCCCCGCTTCCCCTCCACGGCAGCCCTGCCCGTTCTCATGAGCGATGACCGCCATTGTTTGTCCATCTCCTTCGCCGATTTGCCCCGAACGCCAAATAACCCTAAACGACGCGCTACCCCCGGTCCAGAGAGGCCGAAGGGTCGTCTGCTACTATAGGCTCTTTCTGTATCGGTTGCTGTCGCCGCCTTTGTTTGACGATGCGTCGTTGTCTGCGGCGATGGACCTTTACTGGCAGTGTCATCGCCCTCTGATGAGAGTTCGGGGCTTGGCCTTGATGGCAATGTGATCTTCACTTGAAGACTCGGGGAAGCAATAGTTCAGCCGCCACTTGTCGTGGATCTGGAGTGGCTCTATTGTTGAAAAGAAAAGGAATACAGGAGCTTGATTTGTTTTACAACATAGACGGTATTCGTCGTCTCGTTTTAGGATAGGCGGAAAGTAAAAAAAGAGGGGAAGAAATTAAGGGAATTTCTAGAAATGGTTCTTCGGATTAAGATGCAATTAATGCAAAGGTGCAAGCGAGCTGGGCAAGAATGGTAATAATAATCCCTGGAGAAGGGTAACAAAGTTGACCAAGGACAAACGCAAATCTCCATACACAGCTATATCACGTAAGTGGTTCGCGACCGAAAAAATCCGCCTGGTCCGGGTATCGAACCCGTTTGCTCTATTGACGTCTAACTCGTGGTTGGCTAAGTTGGTAGAGCGCTCCACTGGGAATGGAGAGGTTCCGGGCTTGGAACCCGGATCAGGTGGAGTTTTTCTGTCGCACACCAGTCACATCTATAGCTGCGTTTTGATATTTGTGATTGCCCTTTGTCCCCTTTGTTACCCTTCTCCAAGGAATATTATTGCCGTTTTTCAGATCTTCCGTTTTTACACATGTTCACCCCGCCAACGCGGAAGCGTATGCGCAGCACATTTTGCGAGCATGTTACGGATTTTAAACGCTCGATGTCTCCACTTCAAAACATGTAACTTTCTTGTTTTGTGAGAGAAATTGAAAAGTTTATTTTTTCTTGTCTTCTTTATTACTTTCCATCTGTTCCTTGCGCTTCACTACACACTGGCGAGCCAATAAGACATTCAATATTTAATATTTATGTAACAATTTATATTCCTCTCTAACAAGGATAGAAAACGTAGTATGCATGAATACGTTTTTTTCCCCGATATATTTTTGCTTTTTTGGGAGGAGCATATAATTTGTTCAAAGCAAGCAAAAAAAAACAAAACGATACCTGAATGTGTCTGAAAGAACTGTTAATGAAGGGTAAAAGAAAAGGGTCTTCCTTAACGTTCACTCTAATATTTTTGGCGCTCCTTCAATATGGAGTTTGCAATAATGTAATTCTCTGAGACGTTGCAATACAAACAAACATGAGAAAACACGATAATCATTGCATGAAGTGCACCTGAGGTTCGTGTATTGAAAGGTGGTGTTCACTAGCCGACGTCTTTATTCAAAATGGCGGCGTGCAACCATAGAAGAGACAGGGTAATGATTATGCGGCGAAGAGTTATGCAATTGCGCTCTTTTTTCATGTTAAGTGACCTTGAGTGCGCCAAAAGTTCTATGTATCGCTCAACCAGGGTGAGCTAACAAGCGTTGCCGATCTATTAGCGGCGAGATGTTTTAGTGGCGCCCTCGTATGGTTTCCTCTCGTGACGTCATTACCTTACGAACAACAAGTTCGACGGTGTTTAGAATTAGCATGGTGGAAGCTTGAGATCATGGCGCTCTTAAACCAACACTGCCAACCCCGTCAAAATTAAAGTTCGTGCATTGCTCTTATTTCTTTCAATGAGAAAACCTTTGCTGACGTCATAGTGACCATTCGGCCAATCGTGGAAGGCCGATCACAGCGACGCTTTTGATCGCGCACGTCGCCAATAGCGAGTATTCAGTGGCGGCCATATCTGAGTGCGTGAATTCTGAGCGCGTGCTGATGGCCAGCTTCCACAGTTCTTTTGCAACGTGCATTCCGCACCATCGAGTGTGCCGGTCTTAGAAGCCCATTGATGTGAGCTCGTTCTGAGCATGCGCTCTAATCAGCACCCACAAATATGGCGTCCAGTGAATACTTCCTGTAGCCGCAGAGCTACTCCATATTCGACCCCTTCTCAAAGCAAACTAAATATTTTCGGAAAAACACATATCGTATTTTTGGGCGCAGCATAATTTAGGTTGTTCGTTTTACTTCCAAAATGCGACAAAGAACCAGAGAAAAAGTAGTAAAATCAATGAAAAGACGGTTAAAGTATGGGCGAGCTGGTGGATGTTTACCACGTTGCAACTTAACCCGAGGCTGGGGGGAGAAATAGAAACGTAAACGTATACAGAAAAGAAACGTGTCAATTTTAACAACCGAGTTCTGAGGCTCACAACTACCATTATTTTGGAACCAAGACTTTGCGCCTTCCTTATTCGTAGAGTCAAACTTAATACTGTCCAAAAACATGAATACTTTTCACATACCAAAGACGGTCGAAACGGTCGAGACGTAGAAACGGTCAAGACGTAGAAAGTCGAAACGGTCGAAACGTCTCTTCTTCCCTGTTTCTATCCCTTCTAAGTTTAAGTTTCAATTTCTTCCCCCAGCCTCGGGTTAAATTGCAAAACAGAAAACAATGCCACAAAGAAAGAAAAGATATTCATTGGGGCAATACAAAAACAAAAAATGTACGACCACGCATGTGTAAGGATAGGGTTAAGAGCCAGTTTGGAACAAATATTGGAGAGTTGTAGTAAATAGTTCCGAAAACTTCTGTAGCACTACCCGTTACACCGCCGACTCCTTGGCGCATGCATCGTATCATTATATCGTTAGCGAAGCTATCGGTACAATGTACCATAGCGTCCTGATGTAGGATTGTTGTTATGGTAACGAGTTCGGGGGGGGGGGGGGGGGGGGGTAACTTTGTAGGCATATCTGAGCTTTTTGTTGGGAAACTGTTGCTATTATATAACGCACTAAGAAATCCTGTAAACATTTGTAGTTCGGCAAAGCGCCAACAAACAAGGATGACAGGAAGAATTGGACGAAACGATGCGCTACTGGCAACCGGAAGTTTACTCGGAAAAAACGAACATGTATGAAAGGTGGACTCCCTAGCAAATCATTCGCTCACAATTAAACTTCTCACGAAATTAATTAAAATTTCTTAACTGGTAAAAGCATTGACGATGTGCTGATGCATGCTTGATTGTGAGCGAATGGTTCGCTTAGGAATATATATATATTCGTCTTTTCCCAATAAAAATTCTGTAGACAGTACCGCATCATTTCGTCCAATTCTTCCTGTTGTCTTTGTTTTTCTGGTGCTTCTGGAATCTAAGAAAACCTGTGCGTCTACTTTCCCGCGCGGCACTTGGAAGCTGCAATCTACGAACGTATTTCCAGCCTCGTCATTCGCCGAGCTGACTCTGTAGAGTGCAGCGATTGCCACTCCCAAGCGCTTTGCAGGGAAGTAAACGCATATGAATTCTTAGAGTGATCTGATTCCGTGTCAATATGCACGGCCTTTGTAGTTTTATTTTCGTATAATTTAGGGTTGGAGTAAACTTTCTTTTTATTTCATCAACAAACGTCAATTAGAAAGTTGTTTGCAATGTTCTAGCTTCACACCGTTTCTTACTATACCCCGCCGCTTTGGCCCAAACCTCGCGCACCTCTTTCTCCCCGTTCCAGCGGCGCCTGAGTTCACCAAACACGACAAGAAGAAAAATAACGATCGGGGTGAACCTCGACAGTCTCTTTAAGCGACACCACGATACGGTGGGTTTCCTTTTGTGGGGCTTAATTAGTGGCCAGATAGAAAGGGGGGGGGGGGGGGGGGAGGGGTGGCTAGCACCCTCCACCACTGCAGTCCTCGAAAACAAAAGCGCCCTGTCCTCTCTCTCTTCTTTGATCAGCTGTCCCCATTTGCGAGCTGAGCACACCACAACAGCCAAAAGACCGAGATGCAGTCACCTCTGTGTCTATGGAAAGGCGATTTGGGTAATGGTATTCCGATCATGGCGGAGGCGTCGTTAAAATAATTACCGCCGGGCCGCGTACTGTGACGCTCTGGTGTCACAATAGGTAGGTTGACTGCTGCTACATCTGCAGTTCGGTCCCTCAAGCTATACAGACACCCCTGGAGAGAGATTTTCTCACTGGACGCGTGGCATTCATAAGCGGGCATCTGCGGTGAATACATTTGCTCTCCAATGATATCTAGTGGAGAGCGAAGAGGAGAAGGAAGCTGTAACTGGTTTCACCGCGAGTCGCATACGGGTCGAGGGAAGGACACTCGCGGTCATTTGTAAGTTTTGGGGGAGACTGCAGGGTGCATGACCCTCCGCATGTTAATTGTGTTGTTGGTTGCGCACTGCGTGCGCAAACGTGTGGTCGCGTCGGTCTGTGATTGGTTATTCTTCTCTCACGTGGTTTACCGTTGTTGCTGGTCGCAGTTGACGGCGCCCGCTTTTGGGTACCGGTTCTGGGAGCGGGTTATGAATGTTTAATAAGGCATTTGATTGCGTGAGGAGTGTACGCGATGAGGTTTGGACCGAGTGGTTAGTCCCTGATTGGTTCGCGAATGTGATTTGTATGTCGTTTTTGGATTGTCCATATAGTTGGGTGCGGAGTTTAGAAACGCTCATCTGTGCGTGTGCGTGCGTGCGTGAGTGCGTGGAGGTACGCGTGTGTGTGTATGTGCTTGCGTGTTTATTCGTGTGTTCGTCTGTGTTCATATATGCCTGCGCTTGTTCTTCTGTGTGTGCGTACGCGTGTGCGTATATGCGTGTGTGTGTGTATGTGTGTGCCTGGGTGGTGTTCGTGTGCGTGTGCGAGAGTGTTTGTCTCTGTAAGAGGGGACGGGAGCAGTTGGCGCAAGCCTTAATGCAGCGCAGATGTACAGCACCTGAAGGGAATTCTTTCGAAACAGACTATAAGTTAATAGGTTCAAATCTAACTACTTTCGGTAGTGATGCCGACGCCTGTTGCATCGGTGTCTATTCGTGCAAGTACTGATGGTTGTTCTATGCTAAGAACCACAGCTTAGCAGTCGCATTACACTGACCATTTGCCCCTTTGCAGCTAAGACATCAGACGCCATTTTGGGCCAAATTCAGTTTTTGCTGTATATTTTTTTTACATTTTTAATTAAATTAACATGTTATATAAGCAACTGTAAGTTAAGCGCCCCGACTGGTGCCCCATGTGCACCTGCACGGGAAGCGTGCGCGTGAACGTGCCCTTGACAGGCTTGCAATAGACTTGTTCCTAAATTACCCAATCATCAAGAACCATGCAAGGAATGTAGTTACACGCGCTGCGCTCGCTCGTCTTACCTGTATATAAAAATTTTAAAGAAATTATAACAAAAAGGCGTTTGCGGACGCACGGGCGAACTGCCACTTTGTTTTAGATTTTTTCTTCAAAAAATGCTTCTGCCAACACCAGCACGCGCAGCGCGTGTAACTACATTCCCTGCATGCTTCTTGATGCTTGGGTAATTCAGCGATTCGTATATTGCCTGTGCTTATCCGGACGTGAAGAGATATGGTGGCAGCCAGATGCCCCGTTTGCAATCGTCTATAGGCTCGTCTAACTATACTCCGTTCCCCCTTAAGGACTGTTCACACATGCAGCGGAGCGCTACAAGCGTAGCGCTGATCTCGCGCTAAGCGCGTGCTGACGGGAGCGTTCACCAGCTTTGTGTCGCACCGTCAATACTGTTGTTCATGGCGGACAATAAGTAGCAGACGACACGTGCGAAGCGCTACATTACGCTGCATGTGTGAACCGGCCTTTAAGCCGAGGCTGCGGCCGAAGCTTCAAGCGTGAGCTAGCCCGAGTTCCTGGCTTTGATACGTGCATTTTTAGCGAGAGCGCTTGTTCTGCGGAAGAACGCTTAAAGCAGCGACCTCCAGCTCTCGTGCTTGCGGCATTGGCTGCAGTCTCAGCTTAAGGGTGAACGAAGTATAAGCGTTCCCCCGATGGGCGTCACGCCGCAATAACAGTAGTTCATAGAAGGCAGGCGCCAGTTCACGAGGAAGCTTGTGCCGCCTCGAGTACTGCTTGCGCAGACCCTAAGAGCGGTTGTCGCACGTGGAGAAAGACTACAGTGCCCACGATGTAGGGTGGCAGCCGAGGCGTAATAAAAGTGACTGTGAGATCGGAGTGTTGAGATTGTGCGCAGCACACACCGCGTTCTTTGCGTGCATAATTTCTGAGCTTTTTATATGCACCAACGAGATATTCAAAAACATTCATTCCTTTTTTTCCCCATTTTCACTGATTTCAGGGAACACGTGTCCCTGGACGTCGCCGCTCAAGCTTCCAAAGGCACTGGCTGCTCAGTGGGTTTAAAGTATATCAAACAAGGTCAGTCACTTTTTGTTGTTTCTTATTTAATTATTGATAGCTCTTTTTTATTTATTTTTTATTTGTACGCACGTTGAAAGTTGACGAATCGTGTCGTTTAATGTGGCTCGTAGAGTTTTCCTCTAAAGAGCCCAATCAGTCCATCTGCGTTTTGGGCAAAAACCTCGCCTGGTATTCGTCACCCACGCGAGGCTGTGGTAATTAAAGTATACCTAAACTAAAACAGTTTGCTTACTCCGCAAGAAAGTAACTACTTCGTGAATAAAAGAAAGCAGCGGGACGCGTTGGTTTCGCATTCTTTGATCTTCGAAGGCGAGTATACAAGACAAACAACCAACGCAGTCAGCCGTGCCAGAAGCCAGTCGTACAGTAAAAGAGTCGGATTGGTTAAATATCTCTTCATCCTCGGGGCTACGCTTTATCGTATTGGCAGCTTACGAGATGTTAGACTTTTTCTGTAGTAATCAGGTATGTTGCTTTGTGATTAATTCCTAATTCTTAATTCTTTTTTTTTTGTCGGCCGATGTCACAATCAGATTGGCTGCTGAGGGATAATGACGTGCTCGGGACGTAGCATCGCCTTGCGTTCCCTAAGCTGTCGGTCACAGTATCACTCCAAAAATGTCTGTGAGTTCACTTTCTCTCAAAACACGGAGACAGCCAATCGCGGAGAACTATGGAATGAGCCCAGAAAATGACAAGGCGCGTAATATCACTAGAGCGAAACGAAACGTGCGATGCGGGGAGAGTGTGGCGTTTCCTTCACGGTCCCTGCGCAAAGCGCAGACTGTTTTCAAATTTCAGTGCCATCTGGTAGCTCTAACGACAGTTTACCTTTTTGCCGAACTAATGGTGATAGTCAACCTTGCAGTCTGTGGTATTTACCGGCCACCATCACTTTGGCTGGTCAACGGCAAACGAGAATGTTTTCTTCACCTTACAACTCGTTCTGGACCTCTCAGTCTTGGCGGTGACAAGTATGCAAGCTGTAGCGACAAAACACCAACCATTGACGCCGCGATAAAATTGTATATATTGTCACGAACGACGAGGTGACTAACAAGAGATAACTGAGGAAACTGAAACGTTTAATGGGGGGGCGTACTTGTGCCCAAAACAAAAAGGAAACAGAAGGAACAACAGAGCGTCGCGGGCGTCGAAGTCTGCATGACTGCAGGATCGAACGCTGGGGCGAGACTGACTCCGGCTTGCCACGCGGAGCCCCGACGTAGAAGGTTCGCGCATAGAACTTTTTAACCTTAAATCAACCAACACGCTTCTCTAATTTACCAGAACATCACATTACAGAGTCAAGAAAAAGGTCTACCCGTGGCCAGGAATGGAACCTTGGTTTTTTGCGTGGAAGGCAAGCGCGATAACCGTTAGGCCACGAGCGCGCTGCCTGCTTGGTCAGCTGCACTCGCGGCAATATCAAGGGGCTTTAGCGTCAATTGTGTGCCACCAAGAGATTGACTAGACCGGAGTTATAAATAAACACTTAAGCAGCTCTTGTATTCAATTTCTAGGTCCCGTTGCAGTAGTGACGTCTCGAATGCATGCTTGGCATCATTCGCTTCGGAGCATCCTCAACTTCTTCTATTTTCCGTAACAACAAGGCCACCCTTGGTACGGCACACTGACCTCTATAAAAATATGCTGGATCGCGCTTCCCCGCTCCGCGAATGCGGCCACCGGAAGTTTTGAACCGGCCATCTTGGGCCCGCGTAAAAGTTACCGGGTGAAGGGTTGCAGAGGCTGAGCGGCTGCGTGTTGAAAGGCACGTTTTCTGCTCGTTCGCCGTCATTCGCCGCAGAAGTATTTGAAAACCCCATATAAACGGTCGTAGCTGCTTTTAAGAACGCGTTGAAATTTTTCACGGAAGTGCAGGACAGCAAGAAAAAGGCACAACTCGTTTAATGAAAGTCTCGCGCTGAGGTGGCGTGATCGAAGTGCATGTCTTGGCACGCCGAAGTGTTGCGTCTCTGTGCCTTCGCACGCTCAGATACTGATCAAAAATTGACGCCGTGTGGTTGTGTTAACCATTCGGGAAAGTTTCGAGACTGTGTCACGCGTACATGACTTTGCTGCATACATATCGGTCCCGGAGGTCTGGATCGTCCAGCTGTTCTAACGAGTTGCCATTACCGATGAGTAATTGCTCTCAGCACATAAAAACAAATCACCGGTTGCTACCGTGCACTGCTAACCACGGCTATGTTCGAAATCTTCTTGAATGGATCCGAATTACTCACAACTCAGATAGAGCAAATCAGTGGAGCAGCGCTTGACGGGAGGTAGGTTTCCGAACGCCACTTAATCAAACTTGGTTCCGGCCCGCGAGTGCAGCAAGGTACAAACATACAGTCGTCGAAGTAAAGTAGCACGCTCCTCCAGAGGCACATCCACCTTCAAGCACGTTGCACTCGGAAACTTTTATCCGAAGGGTTACCACGGCGTCCATTCTTAATCGGTATGCAAGAGTGCGAAGACACGGAGACGCGGCATTTCGTCGTACCAAGGCATGTCCTTTGATCACGCCGCCTCACCGCCAGACTTGCGTTCCACATGTTGTGCTTAAAAAGAAATTGCATGGGGTTTCAAAGGCAGCCACGACCGCTTACACAGGGTTTTCAAAATATTTCTGCGAATGACGGCGAATGAGCAGAAAACGTGTCTTTCAGCAAGCAACCGCCCAGCCTCTGCAACGCTTCACTTAACAGATTTTACACAGGCCCGAGATGGCCGCTCCGAACTACCGTTGGCCGCACTTGCGCTGCAGCGACCAAGCGGGGATGCGCGATGCTGAAACTTTTCACAGAGATCAGGGGTATACGGCACATATGTTATTCCTCAGATGAGGAGAGTGATCAAAGCGGCCAGTCTGAATTTCTGAAAGGGTCTATTCTGATGTCCGCCATTGCTGTCCTTCTTTTATTGCTCGTCGTGATAGGCAGCCTCCTGTGTTCTGCGGTAAACTGAACACGCAGCTTTTTGAGAGCGTAAGTATTCAGAAAAGTTGGATACAGCGCCAAAGCATTATTTGGTTACTCCGCCACCCCTACGCCGCACATGTTTCGAAGATCAGCTGATGAGCATCTCGGGGCTGCGTATACATTTCTTCGGTTTACTTTTTCTTTCTTCGGCGCTCTCTTGATGGCCCTTTCGGCCGGGGCGGCTGTCAGTGACGCCGTAACGAATGGCAGCCGAACGTTGCCCGGGAGACGCGGTCGGCATGCCCACGCCGCCCCTAATGAGTGGGCCGGGCCGTGGTGGCGCGGGGACGTCGTGAGAGATGGCCGTCGACCGTCCCGTTCCATGCTCGCACGGCGCACGCCCCTCCAGGCTCCCCGTTCGAGCGCCATGCGCCGATCTGCTCTGCAGGGCCCGCTCTGGGCCGGCGAACATATCGCGGTGACGGCGGCGGTGTGTCAGCAAAAGCAGAGGGCGGGCTCATCCTCGCTCAGATGACGGCACCGAACACATTGCGGAGCCGAAATAAAGCAGTTATTAGAAACGAATAAGGATCCTTTGTTTTTTGGTTGTAAGAGGAGAACAAAAACCGGAAGTATACATTGCGCCGCCAGCGTGGTCGCCTTTCGTTGTAACTGTTACTGCTACTCTTCTCTCCTAGGTAAATGTGCGCAGTGGGCGTTCTCGGCATAGGCCACTCGTCTTACTGCAGCGTTGCGGCTGTCCTGAACCGAAGTAAGCGCTAATACTAATGCTATTAATGAACTTTCAAAGGTTAGAAGCTGAGCGAGTCTCGAGACCTTATCACAACATGAAACTTGAGCGTAGGTCAAAAGATAAAGTTTTGGGGAACGATATAAGGTTCCTTTTTGTGTTTCTAAGAAGGCGCGATAAGGAACTGTTTTCGGATTGTGAGTCTCGAGGCTATTCTGGGATGAGGTGGACATGTTCGCGACGGATTTTAGTCTGCTTACCTTGAAAGAAAATCTGTGTCCAATGATCGCGCGTGGCGTAAAAACACACGTGTTTATGATATACGCAAAAAACAAATGCTCGAATCATTTTTTTGTCAAGAAAAAAAAAATGTTATCAAGAATTTGGCACGTGTGAGTCCCTGTCAAGAGCTGACCATTTATTATTTCACTTCATTTTTTTTTGTCACGTTCTTCTTAGATTTTGAGGTCACTGTTTACTATTTCGCATCCTGCGAATACGTCAACATATATTTATTTGTTTACATGCCATGCACTCTCCCTGGTATACCAGCACCAAAAGACGTGTAATTTACACGAAGCAAACAACACAATCGACAAGATGGCAACAGCCTATGTGACATAATTTCTTATTTTTAACTATCCAATTGGTTATTACTTCTTTTTGTAACGTATCTGGATTCAACGTACGATAAACCGCCTACATAAACCCAATTTAATAACAAAAATGTTGAAAGCCGTCCCAAAGAGTTCATTGACCGATGCTAACACACGTAAAAATTCTAATGAGACATGCAGTCTTCACGTGGCTACCATGGCAGCGATGACTTTCTCAAATAAAATTCGTTTCAATTTGCTTTGAGCGAGCCTACATGGCCTATACTCTACCCTCGCATCTTCAAAAGAACCAACTCGAGCGCTTCTTCTGCGGGGAATACCCTCGAAGTTCTTCTTCAGACACTTGAGATGTTCACGACTCAAGGCGAGCGCGGATATCCACTTCTTCACACTTGGAGGGGAGACCCCCGACGCTGCCCAACAAAGTCCACGCGCTTTTTTTTACGTTTCACCCGAGCATGTCGAGAAAGATTTAGAAGGTATAGGCTGCACGTGCAAATCAAAGTCGTCATCAGCATGACAATGGCCACGACCACAGGGTCAACCGGGGATTTCCTACCACGAAACTTGATCCCAGTTGGGGAGACCGTTCCGCGCGTCGCAAACCTTCGCCGCATGACAACAAAGGGGATTTCGTATTCTCAAAGGAATGCGACAACCGACGTTCATAGACCACACCAGCCACCCACGGTGCACAAGAAAGACCGCTTCAGACACACACGCACATAAAAGAGCCATGCCAAGTGGGTCGAAGAACTCTACCGAAGACGCCTCTTCATATTTACATCAAAGAGGAAACTACTTTCTCTCTCTCTCTCTCTCTCTCTCTCTCTCTCTCTATCTTTTTCTTTTTTACGTCTCCCAGGCGGACTCAGAAACTGATATCCCCTACTTTGCATCCCGAATTGTTGTTGGGATCCCTGGGTGTGCGTCGTACCGTCTTGGTTTAGTTTACCTTTACACATTGGTCACCCGCTGCGCGACCGCAGAAACCTTTAGTTCCCTGTCTTCGTGTAGGCGGAAGCGTCGAAGAAACGCTTCTCTTGGACACGTGAAGGAGCCTTGTGTGGTTGTGAAGCCGCCTTCTAGCCTCACGCGGTTCTATTTTACTGCAACGCTGCGTCTGTGAGCGTGTTCATGTTTTGACAAAAAAACGGGGGTGGGATGTGAGGGAGAGGAGGTCAATAAGGTCGGAACCCTGCGACGAAAACGTCTCCTTGCCAGGGACGCTTAGGCCTCAAGGTTTGGGGGCTGTCCTGGGGCGGAGCCGGAACACGTAGCCGGCTTTATGATAGACACTTCCTCGGAGCTTGTAAACAGTGTGGCGGATTTAGAATTTGCTGCGGTTATACGTCTCGCACCCCCCCCCCCCCCTTTCCCGGTCCCTTATAGTCCTATGCAGACCCCTCCTAAACAGTAGAGAAGGTGCGAGGGGGAGCCTCATGCAGTTGGGTGCCGTGACGTTTTGTTGGCCCCTATTTTGATGCTAAGTAGCGCCCCCTATTCACCGGTGTCCCCCCGCCAAGCTATCGTCGCTTTTGTACCCGACTGTATATACGCTTCGTATATGGTTAGGTTTGCGTGCCGTTTGTCGTTGTGGATTTATCACGCAGTTCATGATAGAGTTCTAATCGTTTCTGTCTCGCAACCGGCGTGGAATGTTGCACGTAAGAAACATAATAGGACAAAAAGAAAAAAAATATCGGGATTGAGCGAGAGTTTGCAACGCGCCCGAGGTTTGGACCCGCGTTCCCCGCGCTGCATTCGCTCATATGCATATGAATGCGCAATCCCCTGTTGTGTGGACTTCTCCCTGCGCGAGCGAGTTCGTCGCTATTGGCCGAAGGCGTTGCGACATGCGACGCTTGGGAGCGCGTATAGCCGTCCGCCATGGTAACTCACTGTGCATACACGATGGGAGGGCTCCTCGAACGCTGGGTGCGTACTGGGTTCCGTAGACGAAAAAGGGGGGAAGGGGAGGCGGTAGGGGAGAGGAGGGGAGCCAAACTTCGTAGTCCCGAGTGGGGGCTTCAGTGCTGGCGGCAGGGGTTATCTTTTAATTCTTACATGCCCCAAAATTTTATTTATTTTTTCAATGGATAGGAAGGAAGGACGGCTCCAAGGCGTAGCCGGAACGTAACTCCATTCTACTGTGTCCCTTGTCGACAATGCATTTATAATCTTTATTTATTTTTTTCGTTTGCATGTTATATTTGTAGGGACTTCCGAGCAGCTGGCGCTTTCTCGCGGCGTCATCGGTAACGGCAGGGTTGAGCTTGAATGGGATAGGGTGTTGATCTGGAAATTAGGATTGAAATTAGGTTATCGTATGCGCGGTTTTCTCCTCGTGATCGTGGCCAGCGCGTTCTGCGAAGTCCGTGGTTCCGTTTCTCGCCTACGTTAGCGCCATTGTGCGACTTGTCAGCGTGACATGCATTACGAGACGCTCCATTTCCATTATTCATGTCCAATATTCGCGTCACCTACCGAGTGACAGCTTCATCTTTCCGAAGTGAAAGGATTTGCTTAGAAATAAACTCAGAACATGTGTTTGGGACCGGGCTTATATGCTCGATCGGCTTGTGGGGCTTTTTGTGTAACTGAGCTGTCACGAAAAACATGACCCACGCGGCATATTAGCATTATACAGGCGCCCCTTACTAGAGTGAGATACGGACGCATTTTGTCAAATGATAGACACGTGTCTGGTAGCAGCGCAGCAGCAACAGATGCGATGTTCGAGCCTATGTACAATATACGCGTCGGGTGAAAGCGCGTGAAACTTCAGTGTATCATGCCAGCGTCGTTGGGTGCGGGCGTTGTTTGCTCCCCAATGCGCTTAAACATATACAAAATACGTCGGACACTTTCGTGGATCTCTTTTGAATCGCACGGCATCCGCTGCAGGCGTGGTGATAGAATTTTCGGCGCACATGAACTATGCATGTTTGCTAGTTTCGTGCAAGTCTAAAGATAATCTTTTCTATGACCAGCGGACAGTATTGTCGTACAAGAAAGAAACCCATCTCAGGCAGTTTTCAGGCTGTCTTTTGAATGATGTATGACCGAGGCGACTGCGACATTAATCAGATTGAAGAAAACAATGTGATCCTGCTTGTACCGATGCTTTCTTGTGTATAATTGTCCTAGAAGGTTCCGACGACGGCCGGAATAGCAAGATTTATTTTCTCTTAACTTTACCGCTATGCGGAAATCTCAAATTAAATTCAAACTCTGTGGCATACAGAGATCGAAAAAGCCGCCGGCCCACTTATGCAATCAATATAGTGTGTGCCAATCTCCGGAATCTCGAGAGACACCTGAAATTTTTGAATTTGTCTTCGTTAAATGAATTACAGCGTGCGCAACAAAATAACAAAAAAAGTGCACCCTATAAGTTTCCTTAAATTTACATTTAGAATTTGCCCGATGTCACACCGTTGCGAAGTAATAACGGCGCCTGGTCAGCACCTCTTTTACGGGTATACGCCGAACAACAACTTTACTTCTGGACGAACAAAAAATGGTCACGTTTTCGGGTGTCCACCCTGACCTACCCCACTCGTCGCACCAATTCGCGGTCAGCTATAGGTATGTCGCATTGTCACAAATTGAACCTGCTGACTCGCAACGCGACTTTCCCGCCTCGACCGGGCACAACAAGCATACACTATCGCAAGATTGTCTATAGTTGATACGAATACACGCTAGGCAAACAGCGCGCGCAAAAACCGGGAACGCCAACACACGGCGTACCCCGTCTACTCTCTCAGCGTTACCAGCGTTTACAATCACATCACTACTACATCGTGCACAATCCGCTGACGCTGTCTGAAGGGTGTTTCTTCCTCGTATAAATGTCCTGCCACATCGGTCATAAAACAAAAACAAAAATAAAAACTGTTTTTAGAAGTGTTTCCTTCGAACATGCCTGCGCTGTGTACGCAGATAACAGACCGTTTGTCAAAAGTCCGCGAAACATCACCTGTCCGCCATTGCTCGATTGCGTACTCTGATGATGTATTGGACGCGAAAGCTGCGTCTGCCTTCGGCGAGAACTCGGATCCAATCAGATGCTTCGTGTCCGAGCAGTGGAGACCACCAATTTTGCTTCGCGGGCTTTTAAAAAGAAGGATCTATTCTGTCTCCATGTTTGCAGCGAACACAGCGACTTTTGTATGATGTATGAGAAGTGTGATTCCGGCTTTAGTGTTCCAAGCACTGAACACCGGCACCGACAAATCATACAAACACGTTGTGTCCTATAAATTTATCAAAATGTATTGAAATACCTCCAATTTTTTTGTGTGTGTCATCATTTTACACATTTATTTTAAAGGGAAACTGAAGCGGTTCTCTATTTGAGAAAAAACATTTCAATGGCCTTCATTCTACCTCCAGGATCAGGAATATCAAGATTATTTTTCCATTTGGTGCACGGAGGCTTCAGAAATTAATTTTTAAAGTACCGCCGAAGCCCCTCCTTCCCGGGGCGTGACGTCACACTAGGAGCGTTCGGAATATCTGCTCTCGCGCATCTTCAGCGCCTGTCAAAGCTATGCACGCGCACTCTTGCTATTTTCAGAAAGGTCAGAAAGAGACGTCACGACTGGTGTCAGTGCGGGGAAATATACCTGGCAAGCTTGCCGTTGCACGCGCTGAACACACGAGCGACACGAGGTTGGAGGCCCGAAGATCCTAGTATGACGTCACGACTGGTCGAATGTTTTTTCGCTTTTTCTCGCTTTTAGTTGCATCTTCGGGGAAAACAAAAGTGATATTCAGATTCACGGGATAAAACTACGCCAGAATTCACCTCTAACTCGTTTTTTTCAAGAAGTGTTTCAGCTTCCCTTTAACTTGTCGTTCACGCTGTTGCCGTGCCCGCGCCTCAGGGTGCTTTCTGCTCGAATAAGAAAAAAGAAACCATCCGTCGCGGTTGTGGTTGTAGATCATAGTCAAAACTGAAAGAAAAGCGTTACGTTTCTTGCACTTGCAAAGACAGTCATGCGCCCCAGACGAAATACAATAAATCTTATAAAATAAAATGCCTCGAAAAAGAAAAAAAGAAAAAAAAAATCTAGCATTGAACTTTACCGCAAAATGTCATCATAACGACCGCGGTGCCTGGGTGGACGCGGGGGCGTCGTTCCATCTCATAATGGAACTTTCTTGCGTACTTTATGTTTAGTTTTTAGTTTTCGAGGAACAATAAAAAAAGCTTCAAAGAAAGGCGAGCCAAATGGTTGGCGGCCGCTTTACGGCTTTCGAGCCGTTAACTTACTTTATCGGTCCGGCGTGTGACGCCGCCAGTCGCAGCGGGGCGTTTTAAGGAAGCTCTGTCTTGCGGATTCTTGCTGGCAATATTCGGCCCAGTCATTCGATTTTCTTCTTTCTTTTTGTCCACTTCTAGTCTAGAATTTAATTCGAATACATCACTCGGAGCGAATATTGAAGTAACCTGCATTTCTTATACATGCCAACTTATTGTGTGTACCGCTTAAAAGGGCCGCGCAACTATATTGGGTGCGAGGTTTTCTCAGTTTACACAAGATTGAAGGCACTAGTCGGTCCAAACTATACTCTCACGCCACGCCACTGCACAAGAAGCGTTTTTGTCGCCGCGTAATTTAAAAATTAAAGGCGGACGTTTCCCCTTAGGTCTCTTCTTCCCAAAACTCAATGACAAAGTTCTGTGTATCGCGTTGTTGGCATTGTCAAAAAACTGCAATCCCCATGATTTCGTCGTCGAGTTTTGCGATCTTCGCGGGTACGATATTGAAATGCGGATCGCACGGGACACGCGGGCACCGCGTGAACATTCGACTAGGGCTTGTGACAATCAATGCCTCGACAATATGTATCCGGGTAGTGCACGCTCGTGGCCCGTCGCTGCGATGACGGGAACAGCCGAATCTTAACAATGTGCGGAGCTCAGCCCGTGCCCTGTGCCCTATGCCTCGCCAACCCCAGCGCCTATGGCAAACACTGGCTGCATATACAGATAGAAACTGGGAGGGGGGGAGGCGGAGGAGACGAGAGCGCGTGGGGACGTCGAAACACCGAGTTCTGAATGGAGTGATTAATTGGTAGGACGTAGATCTAGCTGGCGTTTCTATCACCTCACTCTTTCGAAGCAGGGATCTCGCGGTGACTCGCGGTTGAACCTTAGTGCCGACCGTCTTTTGCATTGGTCATACAAACATTCACTTTATACGTGTTTGAAGCATATATATGTATAGAGTAAACACGCTTCGTCATCATGTCTGTAGCGAACACTGTGTATTTTGTATGATAAATACGCAGTGCGACAGCGGCTGCCCAACTTCCCGCTGTCGTATAGCTATACGACAGAATTACGTTTTGTATTGCCTAAAACATCATATATACCCGTTTGAAATTGGCTGAATACCATTAGTTTTTCCCGGGAGAGTAAAAACTAAGTGTATTACTTTTTCTTCGGGTGCGAAATATTCCCGGTTATATTGCCTCAATAGTAATATTGGTACGACATCGGGGACTTTTAGCAAAGCCGTTGCCGTGCTCCGCGCATCCCGCACGTGAACCACGTTTTTAAGCGCGCGCCTGAGTGATACCGTCACCGCGGGTCGCGCTCTTAAAAACAAGCTTTAATGGCTCCGGTATACGTGCGGTATACCGGAGCCATTAAAAGTCCCTAGTAAGATCCGGGGAAGTTTGCCGCTCGCTTATTATTGCATGTACTCGACGATGCTCTATTTTGTTGAAACCGGGCCGCAGCTCACGGGTCTGTGGATGACGGCGTAGCCGCGTGTTGCCATTTCTCCGGGATATTCTGCCCGCTCTCGAAGCCGAAGCGCAGCGACATTGATATGTGCCAATGCTCAGCGACAGTATCCTCCACCCTCATATAAGGGTCCACCATTCGTTTGCGCATGAACGCTTATAGGGAAAATCTTCTGGCATCCGACAAACAAAAGCGAAAACAATTCAACTCGGGAGAGAAACACACCCGTGCAGATTCATACGCGCACATGCATGGGTATTTGGACGTGAATGTATAGGAGTTTCGCCTTTATCGCTCTACCTTGACTCTTTCTCTCTTTCTTGCTCTCTCTTTCTTTCTTTCTTTTGCTCTTAATCCGTTTGCTGTAGTATCGTATATTTCTTTTTTTTTTTTCTCTCCTTTTTTTTTTTGACAAAAAGCCGACGATGTGCGCCATAGAAAAAAAAAATGCGATGAGGATCGAGAGATGGTGAAAATAAAATACAAAAAGTGGGAGAGAAGGAACGTCCCTGTTTACAGCTGCTTCATTTCCATATCATACATATGGATGAGCCGCGGAAATAGGAGAACTTTTTTTTTTTCTACGGGCTTTTGCTACTGTTTCCCCCAATTCCTTTCTTACGCTCTGCGTTTCGAGCTTCTCTTTTCATCTTGTCTCTGAACGTCTATAGGTTATCTTTGTTTCTTTTCTTTTTTCTTGCTTTGCTTCGGCCGTTTGCATGCTATGCCGCCCCGCTGCCAGTAGCCTCTAATGTGCGAAATATATGTCTTTTCTTTTCTTGGTAGCACAATGTTGTCAGCTTTCTCGTTCAGTTCGAGAAAATGCGCGAGGAACTTAGGGGAAGAGAAACACAATTCACGCTTCGCTCAAAGCTTGTCGTAGTTTCCACACTTTCTTTTTTTTTTGTTTTCTTGGTCATTTGATCATTATACTCGTCGGGGCACGTTTGGCACCCTCGAGATCTCTATTATTGTTTCTTCGCTTCCGTCTTTTATTCGGGTAATCTGCGGTGACGAGTTTTGTGTAGATGATATTAAGTCGGAACCAGACAACCGCGATGATTTTATTGGAGGGGGGGGGGGGGGGGGGGGAGGGTGATTTAGCCTTTGTTGTGTTCCTTCCGCGGGTTTGCAAGGATGTTTTGAACATAACTTCGCTAGATCACGGTAACAATTAGTCTTGCTCGGTTTTGCTGTGAACGGCTCGCGAGTATTTAGGACTCCGTATACAGCCCGCAAGGATCGAACAGTCAAGTTCGGTAGGTATACGACCCGTATATCCAACCTCGATATTAGCAGGTTTACTCGCGCGACCCCTGCGAAGTGCGAACACATCATGTGTACAACTACAGCTACCTCGTTTCAAGCCACAGTGGACGCTACGAACCATCTCTGCCAATCCAGCGCAGTGAACGCATCACGTGACCGCTCGACCCGCGTGTTGCTGCGCCCCTCTCCAAGGTCACGTGACACAAACATTGCAGGGGATTGGCTTCACCGGCACGTAGCGTTTTCTGCTGTCCATCGGAAGGTGAAACGTAGTGTAATAATTTCGGACTAAAGAAGACTGTGTAGATGCATCGCAGTGCCCCCCCCCCCCCCCCCCCCCCCCAAAACGGCCACAAAAATCGTGACCACAGAAATCGTGTACTGCTGTGGGTTCTAGCGATCGTGGCGGACGGTTATAAGAGCTCCGTCAAAAACAAACAAACGGATGCAAGATTTTGCCGTCGGTGTGGAATCCTAACTCGCGTCTTCTGTAAATTTCCGTGGACTGGCCGGCTGCAAAGCAAGCAATTGCGGAACGTGCGGTCGCCGTATTTATAATGGCGGCTGCTGAACCAACGGAGTGATCGCTGCGTTTCAAGATATTGCATGGTTTTGAACTTCAGCAGGAGGAGTCCGAGTAAACGCGATCAATAAACCACCCAAACACGCCAGTTTCTATAAATACCACGAAACGTAGATAGTATTAAGATTACATTAGTATTGGTGGTCAAACCACGTTGCGAATGTGGAGCCAGTGTTGCTATATCTCAACGGCGAACCGAGCTCTCACTCTGCCTGAACATTCGCGTCTGCTCTTTGCTTCGTCCAACCGGCTAACGCCTGGAAAGGATGCTTCTCCGTTTTAATAGTTTTAATGCGGCGAAGCTGACCTTAAGAGCAAAAGGAAATTGACACAAATTGAATCATTAAAATTGAAGACGTTTTGATCCGCATAAATATCTCGCTCGAGCATACCAGTGTCATTCATTTTGTGAATTTATTTCATTTTTTGCTGTTCTTTTTTTTTCTGTCTAACGCGGGCTTCTACCAGTTTTGGCTCTAGATATGTCCTTTTAAAAGCCAAATAGGGTAAGGCACTTTCTCGTGATAGTGACTGAAAGGGAAGCCTGCCTTAGAACTGCCTAAGAAGAACCATTCGCAAGAGTCTACCGACTTCAAACGTTCGTAGTATCTTCTTGCGACGTCACGAGTTTCGTGACCCCTAAATAGTGGCCTGCAGTTCCATCTAGTTCTACACTACAGAAATCGTTCAACGCGTTAGATCTACTACGATATATAGACAACACGTTGAAACCTTAGCTCTAATTGTAGACATTGCCTGCCTGCACAAGCGACCGTTATCCGTGGCAAGCGACCCTGTCGGCCTTCTGATCAATAATGTACGTTTTCCAATTTTGACTGGGGTTCCGCCGTCGATCCAACTTTTACGTGTAGTTTTACGTGAGAGTTTCACCGGGCGGTCTTTGAGGATAGCGTATCATCGTCGTGTATAACGGGAACATTAACTGCCTCTGGAAGCGAGAACAACACTTGGGGTCATGACTGTTCTCTGTACCTGGAGATGTGCGTCGTCACGAGTGGGAGTTGGATCCCTACGAAGCCGTCAGAAAATAATGAACGTAGCATTATCGCTTCGTTCTTGCTTTTGTCCCTTTCTCGGTGTACCGAACAGCACGAAATCATCATGAGATGGCTGGAAGGAGGCGTGGGCTAATATCTTTCCCGCCCCCCTGGCCGGTACTTCGTCGCAGATGACAGAGTGCGCCTGTGTCGTGGCTCTCTCTCTATATAAATAGAAGGAAGAGCGAGTGGGAAAGAAGGAACGACCGGGAAAGGAAAGAAGTGCGTCGCGTGTTTCGAGAGACGCCGTCTTCTGTTCACCGAATTTCTTCTTTTCTTTTCTTTCCATGACGCGCGCTCGCTTCATATATAGATTTATTTTATAGGGAGGATGCATAAGGGAGAAATATGATTGGTCGAGGCCAGCACCAATCAAAATCGTCCTTCGTGGCGCTCCTTCTATGTGGAATGTTGTCTTCTCCTTTCGCTCGCGGTCTTTCGTTTTTTGCTCTTTAACATTATTTTTGCTTTCTCTCCTTCATTCTACACACAGTTGCTACGGCTCTTTTCTATATTAGCCACCCTGGAATTTATTGATTTTTTAAGACGATTTTTGTTTATCTTGATCTTAGTTTAGTTTTTGATATAAAATAATTAAGCCGCGTTTTAGGGCAAGGACTGAACCTGATCCGTTAATTACTTGTAGTCGCGAACACAATATAGGTTGTACGCGCTCTGTTTGTGCAATGACGGACACCCTGAATTCCCGACGTCTCGCCTAAAAGCTACGACGAACTTAACTTCCTGTAACTTTTTTAACCTGCAAGCAATAAATGTTATGCGAAAAATCCAGGCCGTCTGTTTATTTCTTTTTCTTCTGAACTTTTGGATACTTAATATCGGATGGTTCCGTTATGTACTGCGAAATATTGCTTTGAAATTGCAGCGTAAAAAATAATGTTCCCGTCTCACCCGGGATAGCTTTAAGGTGCAACAGAAAAAAAGAGAAAGCAACGGCAGATAACGCTGAGGTTCAAAAAACATTTCGGTATTTGAATTCAGTTGAAATATCTGGCATTACAAATCAGTTACCTCCGCCATCTTAATATTCTCTCTATGAGTAACTCGTAAACTCAGAAATAGTACTACTCTCGCATAGAAACGAACTGAAAAAAAAGTTTGTTGAAATATATTCGGAAGCGGGCTTAAAACCAAGCTATTGAAGCACTGTATCTAGCTTTCCCAGCAGAAACGTGACCAGTGCCAAACCTGCGGATTTCATTTATGAGCTATTTGCGAGTTTTATTCCCATATTCCCAGTTTCTACTTAGTAAAATATGGTCGTTATCGTTGTGCTATTGAGCGGTTACACAAGCGTGCGCTTCAATAAGTTAACAGCTAGGAATAAAATTACAATTCACAGGCCCTGTTAGTCTTCGACGTCGTACACCAACACAGATGTTGATGTCTTCCTCGTTTACTTCTCGTAAATTTATCACCTGCCCCCGTCACTTCCAAGAGCGACAGCGACAATAAAGGACCCGGAACGAGACGAATAAACCGTCGACAACGTCTCCTCTTAAGTACAAGATATCCGAGCGCGTTCGCAATGTTTGTGCCCCACAACAAGAGTGCGGGGTCTGTATTATATCGTGTTCATGTATGGTCGCCGTAGATACAAGCCGTAATTTTTTGCTTCTTTTAAGTTTTCCGTCGTGCCAAGAGGAGTCTTCGGAAAGTTTGTATCCTGTAGTTAAAAGATTTCGGCAGAATAGAAAAAAAAAAAGGCTTACAACTTTGTGGTACCCGAAGGCTTAGAACCGGCAGCGTGAAGACGGCTTTACCAAAGGGTCGAGGGCAGCTTCAGACTTCGCGGTTTTCGGGTCGTTTCGTCTCAAAAGGAAAGATAGACTCCGGTCCGTTTGTCTGCAACAAAGCGATAACCGCGCTTTTCTTCGTCGTGTTTAGAGCAAGCTGTATGCCGCCCGTGGTGGTTTTTGTGCGCTGTTGGGGTGCCGGCTGGAGAAGAAGGAGGCCTGTTCCGGAGGAACTTTTTTTTTCTGTTCCGTGACAGGCGGTGTAGCACTTGGCCACGTGAGAGATTTCGGGGGTGTTGACGCGAAAGCGCGTTTTTGTCCGGACTTCCCGAATAAAAAGAAACACGCGTCTTCGTGCACTTTGTGACGCGCTGCGTTCGGACATGGTTGTCTTGACACGGAGAATACACATGCGGATACGTACGGAACTGCATCGTTGCCTCTGATGTTGCTGGTAGGTTTGAGAAAGCAGGCGTTCATTCCGTTTGAAGCGTCACGAATCGCCAGCGACTATCATAGTCGCTGGTGACTTTCGAAACTAAAGGGGCGTGGCGAGTCTCCGCATCTCATTACCCCTCCGTACCCAACGAGATTGCGTCATTAACCGATAAGAACGCCGGAGAGCCAATCACGAAGCAACAATGAGAAGGCGATGTGAACGGGGCCTGATAACACTATCCCGTTCCACTCTTAAAGGCGAAGCTTAAGCGTCCTCCAAGTTTTTGATTCAGTATAGAATAATGTTTCTGGTAAAGAAAGTTTTATAGAAAGACAGAAGAAAGAAAAAAACGTGAAATAAACAGTAAATGTTTTAATTGACTTTTTTTTTTTTTAAGAAGCGGAAGAAAAAGTTTTTTGTTTCGAAGAGCGTGTTTAATAAACACTGTACTTCAAGTTTGTCTAAATTTGTTCGTGATTTTTTTAGTAACATAGCCTCGCTTTAACGAGGAACTTATTGAAGAAGAAAAAAAGGTGTATGTAATCTACTACGATAAAAAAAAAAAGGAAACATATTACGATGCCCCGAAAGAGCCGTCACACAAGAGCCATGACTCGAGATTCGTTCAAACTTCCCGAAGCGATCGAAGAAGTCTTTTCTTGGTCCGAAGCGTGCTGTCACTTCGAATCTCGAACGAGGACACCGCAGAAAACCAGCATGTCACATCCACTAGAAGTTGACACGCTTCCTGGGAATCTCTTCTTCTCGTCTGCCTTCAGTTTTATTTAGTTTTTGAACAGAAAGGACACATATACATGCATATTTTCCTCTTGCGCTGCTGTTGTTCGCACTGGTTCAATGGTTTGACGAAGTAAACCCCCCTCCCCCCTTTCCCCCCGTTCCCCGCTCCTGTCGCGGGAGTGAGGTTGAGCGATCTTGCGTGCTCGCGGCCCTGACGCGTGCTCGAGTGTTCGCCTCGTCTGGCGACGAAAAGTCGAGAACGTCGCCCCCGCGAGCGAGCGCCGGCGAACTAGATTAGGGAATTTGGTGGAGTCCGCCCATCCGGAAGCTTGGAGCAGCAGCGAACGACGCCGACGCGAGGAGTGGTGGCGGTGGTGGTGGTGGCGCGGCGCGTTTTATTAGCGCCTGCTTGCTTGTGTGTATGTTTGTTGTTTGATTGTTTGTTTGTTTGTTTGTTCTGTGGGAGTGCTTGGCGACTGGGTTTGTGTAGTGAGCCCCCATCGTGTTTTTATTATTATTATTATTATTATTTTTAGTTTGGTAGTGAGTAAAAGAAGGAGAAAAAAGGGGAAAATGGGGGGGGGGGGGGGGTGTCAGCATCACGACGTATTTGACGCTTCACCGCGTTCTGTTTCGACATGCATTCTCCGTGTTTATTTGCTTTTTCGATTCCAGCTTCAATTTTATGAGTTTTTTTTTTTTTATCTATTTATTCTGCTGTTTGCGGGGGGAGGTGTGAGGGGGGGGGGGAGAGATGGTGGTTGGAAGAAAGTTCACGGTGATTTGTTTTTTTTTTTGTTTTTTGTGCGTCTGCCGCCCTAGTAGTACAAAACGAGTAGGGTAATTTATAAATGTGTAAATTCAACAGCAATATTTTCTTTTGCTGCTTCTAATGTTGCTAGGGTTACTACAAAAGTTTTTTTTTTATTGTTTGTTTGTTTGCTTGGCTTGAAACCGCTATTGATTGCGCATACATTCAGTGTACCCCTTCGCAAAACCTCAATGCGACGTTTAAGAAGTCACAAGCTTCGGGCTTTTGCCTTAGAATGTCGCTTGCCCGCGTCAATACTTGTACAAACAAAAGGTTCAATATGAGCATTCAAAAACGGCGTCTCCAATAGCTTTGCCAAAGACTCGCGAGATGCATTGTATTCATACCTAGAGGTATATCTTGCAGTTTGTACGAGCCTATATATCTGCTATCACTGACACGTGCTCGCACTCAGCACTCGGGATTCCGAACTTGTTTTGCATAATGTCTGACGCATAACGCCTTCATAACTCTCAATATAGCCACTTTTCGTCTACATGTATATACGAATATGGAAGTTAAAATTTCGAAGTCCCTGGACAATTTGTTCCAACTTGTAAACATTAGTCACTTCGTCAACAGAGAGGGCCGGCCTTCTAACGTAGCTTCTGAGTCTGAAAACTTTTAATTGTTTGTTTTCCCTGCATGACACGACTTGCACACACCGAGAGACTGACGACATGTCGCACTCTTATAAGCGCTACACGTAAGCGTTGTGTTTACCGTATAAAGAAGAGAACATGAAGCCGCCGTCACACTGCTAATATAAGGTGTCCCCGAACAACAATGTACAGTTGTTTTGCTTTTTTTTTTTCACCGCAAAAATAAACTACGCATCGCCGAGTGCTCATTATCTGCCCGAAGGTAGCGCTAGAGGTCCGAACCAGTTTCCAAAGTTTCCGTGCGAACCGATAGTTTATTCGAAAGTTATAAGGGGTTTTATAGAAATGGCAATGGGAAAATAGTGGCCGACAGAGCTTTCGGATATATGGAGCTCTATGGTGCCATTTTTTTATCCTTTTTTGATTGAAAACTGGCCCCATTTTCCCATTTTCCCATTGAAATTTTCATGAAATCACATAACTTTTGAATAGCATATCAGTTCGCGCTGAAACTTTGACATCTTGTTCAGACCTCTTAGACTACCTTTCGGCAGAGAAGGAGCGTTCTGTAGTTAGTCTTTGCTGAGAAATAAACCATGGAATTTATTTATTTATTTATTTATTTTTAAGGGGGGGGGGGGGGGGGGACACCCTGTACATCGTACAAAAGACAATTTGCAAAAAATGTCGAGGTTTTGTTCTGCTTTCTTTTTTTGTCTGCGATGGTTTTCTTACATAGGTAATAAAAATGTTTTCTGCAGGTATGTTCGAAGCATACATGTGTATAAAACAAATGTGCTTCTGAGATGCGGGAAATGTATCCGGAGATATATTTGTCATCAAGTCTGCAGCTAACATTGTGTCGCTTATACATTGGAGCGCTGTAACTGCGGATTTATGGGCGTTTACAGTAGAGTATAAGCAACCTAAGGACCAAGGATGCGCTCCTGAAATTCATGAAAAAAATTGTGACTCAGTTGTATCGGGCACTTCTAGACGCCGCAATAGAAAAAAAAAAGGCCGGATCTTTTTTTCTTATGGCGAAAAGCAGAGGAGGAGAAGAGGGGTTGTTCGGGAGGACGACCACCGAATTAGAATTCAGGCCACTGCGGGATCGTCCCCGGCATACAGATCCGTCCAAGGACAACAATTAGCGAGAGTGAGCGGGCAGCCCGCGTCTTCGGTCGCTCACGGCCGGTTTGGTTTGGACTCGAGCTATTATCGCGCGACCATTATATGCCAGCGGAGGTCGGAAAGGACAGCGCGGCGCCCGGTCCGGGTATCGCGGGACCCCTTGGATTGCGAGCTGAAGGCGTTCATCGTAAAACAATAGAGAGTTTGAGAATAGGAGGTTCCTATAGAGCTTTGGGGCCCTCGAGTAGCTCAGGGACGTCGCATTGCGCAAGCGCAGAAGTTAACGCGACGCCCCAGGCATTCTGGCGGACGCAAAGTACTGGAGCCAACCTCTCTAATAATACCGGCTGTTATCGAGAAAACGACACCTTGTTTTTCTAACGAACCAAAAAAAAAATAATAAACTATACACATTGCGGTACGCTCACTGTCCACCCAAATGTTAGCGCAGGCGGTCCGCACCAGATACCGAAGTTTGAGAGCTAAACGTTATCTCATTAAAAAAACACCAGCGATTTGCGTAAATTTTCGGTGAAAAAATGGGGACCGTCTCTGGTATAGTTCGCTAATCATCTTCATAAATTCGTGGGTGGCGTTGGTCGCCTATTCCAGACTCACAGTTCCCGAAAATCCCTCATAACCATAGCATTAAATAAAGGTATATGTTCTGAAACTTTCAACATCTGGCACAAACCACTAGCGCTACATTTGGCCCGAGATTGAACATACGGCATTGCGTAGCTTATCTTACTGGTGAGAAACACGTTGTTCTGTTTTCTGCAATAGCTGAGGTACAACCGCATATCTGGTTTGTTCGTTATTCGTGGTCGAAAAGAAGGTAGTTTGTATCAACGTTGTGGTATAACCGGTTCCGTGAGCAAAAAATTCACAGTTTTATATAATTTCAACGCGTGTGTAAAATCTATGTTAAGAAGCTACGGTACCGCCATCTTACTATTTCTCCTCTTCTTTTTTTTAAATGGTTAGGACAGTTTAGTGCATATCCGTATTTCCGGTGTTGTCTAAACACAATCGTATACATTCCAGTTTGGATTTAGCGTAGTTTGGATGCACCCGAAATTCACCTTGTATTCGAGACGATCACTAAGTTCAAACAAAATACTTCGGTTAATATAAAAGAGCGTCAACATGTCATAATGAACAGAAGAGCGCATACAAAGACAAGAACAGAGAAAAGGAACATGCACGACACTCAAGCGCTTGTGTGTCGTGTATGTTCCTGTTCTCTGTCCTTGTCTTTGTGTGCGCTGTTCTGTTCATTATGACATCATACCAACTCGCCCAACTTACAACACTACGTCAACATGTCAGCAACGCCAATTCACTTTTCCTTCTTTTTCTGCGTTTTTTTTAAGGGTACTGTTTCTGTTTGATTGTTTATAATCATATCAATACGTTCATTTTAAATCACAACTGCTGGAAGCCGTACCTGTGCGCAGATTATTCCCGCTCTTGACATATCTTAAAAATATGAGATCTAGGATGATGATAGATGATAAAAGCGGCAATTGAAGTAGGCTAAGCAGCTCCGTTAAAAATATAGATTTGTGGCTGAGGCACCTCACAATTAAATCGTAAGAATGTAATCATGTTATTTTTTTTTTTTTTAGAGCGAAGTTTTTAGGCGCTCTCTTGCCGGCTTGAGTGGCGTCAGCGCCGGCGTAACCGCGCGGTGCATTATGGGTAAATTTTCCCGCTAAATTTAGCGGGAAAATTTCTCCGCTAAATATAGCGGAAAATTTTTCCCTAAATGGGAGGCGAGCAGGAGAGGAGGAGAGGCATAGGCCCCTCTCCGTACCTTCCCCCCTCCCCCTTAAGAGCTGCGCTCTAATTCGGCGTTACAGGGTATTGTAAACGTCTTTCATTTTTTTTACGTGAAGCCTGTTTTGGTTAGATTTTTTGGCATTCTATGAATCCTGGATAAATGTGAAGCCTCGATAAAATCGTGGCCGCCAGGCTTGACGCTGATTGGTTGTGAGCGGGAGGGAAAAGGCCATCGCAGCATGTATAAAATGCGTCAGGCAGGAATCGAACCCAGGCCATTTAGATTATTAAGCGAGTGTCACGACATACCACCGTGTGGTGAGGTGCTATTTGGCGGGAAAGCCCTGCGGGGCATCCCCTCTGTGTTCGGCAGACGGCAACTTGAAACCATGTCACAAGTGTTTGAAACCCGGCTTAGCGCCGGTATCTCTACTCCAAGAATCGCTATCGAGTGTACATGCCGCGCATTAAGCCAGTCGCTAAACCAACTGATGACCAGAACACCGAGAGCGCAGACGCAGTACATCTTTCTTTTCGCGTTTTGCTTCTTGCTTAGAGTAATGGCCACGAGAGTTTTACTGCTATTTCTGCACTCAAGGTAATATTCCCATGGCGATGAACTCTTTCCAGAAGTCACTCGAGCCGCCATGTACAACTGAGGCCGCCGCACTAATGGCGGCATAGAAAAACCTAAACGCAGCACCAAATTCAGAAGACTCCGAAAGCATAAAGCAGACAACGATGATTTTTTTTTCTAAGTACATTAGGAGCCACTTTTTTTCAAACTAAGTTGAGTGAACAGTTCATCTATTGACGTTATTAAAGTAGAAATGTGAACATGTCCCTAAATCCGGGGTCACACTGCTCACACATCATACAAAAAGACAGTCTGCAAACAGATTCGAACGCGAATCACCGCGAGATCCGTGCTTCGAATGCCGCATGGCAAGGAGTTTGAGGATAGAGCTTGGCAGGCGGCATTCGAACCACGGATAAGACGGTGACTCGTGGTTGCAGGCTGTTTTTTGCATGACGTATGACCCCGGCTTAAGTGTCAATTGATGGCAGCCCCTTTGAGTGTGGCGCACGATCAAACTCAGGTTAATCAGCGCCCTATGCGCGTTATCTCAGAAAAGCCCAAAGCGGTGACTACACTGAGAAAAAAAATTGTACCCCAGCGAAGATTTTTTTTTTTAATGACGCAACAATGGAGAGGGTCAACTAGGGCTTGAAAAGATCTATACTAAGTTTACGCCTTAAGCTGACAGTGCTCTAGAAGCTACGCGCTCGGCGGTTTAAACAAGCACCGCCCTTTCGTCACCTGTCGCGTGGGCATAGGCGGGATCGTGATCACGTGACGAAAGATAGACGTATGATTGGCCCAATGAACACAGCTTCCAGCGCAATGTCAGCTTAGGGGCGAAGTGGGTGTAAGTCTGGTCTTCTGCCTTCCAACGCAGCTCCGTGAGAAAACAGGCGTCATTTAACGACGTAAAAATAGGAAGAAAAAAAACAAGAAAAACAGCATTCGTGCGAAACTTGGGGAAGGAAACTCTAAGAAAGAACAAAAGGCGAAGGTGAGCAGCCTTCGCGCGCACGAAGCGAAAGCGTGCGGACGTGTCTTCCGGAGCGTGTCTGACTTTAAAGCACTCTGAAAGGCCAGAACCGAAGCCAAAGCCAGGGTTCGGAACCAAGCCGTAGCCCAAGATGAAAACGGGTTTCTTGTTTGGCTTCAGTTTACGCTTCTGCATGGCTCGATTTGCTGAGTTCCCGCTGGTTTCGGCAATGCTTTGCTGTCGGGAAGAAAAAAAGACAATGACCGAACAGAGACGCTGAACAGTCTTCTGAGGCGTGAGACAGCCCTAGGTGGCGAAGGGAGGCAAACGGAGGCCGACAATGGCGCTGATGCTTCTGTGTGCTCTTGTTGAGCGGCGCTTCTCGCACAACTTCTATATTATTTTATTTTAAACATGCTACCGTCCATGTTCCCTTGAATGGACGCGACGGGTCGTGCTGAGAGCCTCGTGTCGTGTCGCGTGTGTTAGGCTCTTGGCATTGTGATTTCATGGCCCTCTGGCGTCTGTGCCACTTATTCGGGGAAATATTTGGATGCGGTTCGGCTGTCTCTGTAGCTGCGGACTCCGCATATTTTGCTCTATACTTTTTATAAATGTATGAACTCTTACACCACGGATGTGGGCAAGAATTGTGTGCTGTTAGATTTGCCAAAATTTACGCAAAGAAAAATGCCGCTCTTCATGAAGATTGCATTGTACGAAGGGAGTGAAGGTTTTGCTCTCACGTCGAAAATAGAAGTATAAAGCTCTGAAAAAAAAAATTCTTACGCAAGGACTTAGGGACAATAAACGCAGCATTTTGATGAGTTTCATCACCCAAGTTTTCAGGACGCTAAAGCACTTCAAAAACTCTTTCGAGCCCTTCAGATACTTCAAACGTTAAACGACTTTTGCTTCGGAAGGAAATGCCTGACAAGATCCTAATCGATCTAGCAACGATTTTGTCGAGGTAGACAAAAGAACAGGCAGATGTAGCGCGCTTTATTTCGACACTCATATCCATAGCAGACGACTGAATTGAAGTCACTGATTTGGCCGAGTCGAGAGTCTTTGTTTGAAGCAGTGTCTGTTCTTTGCCGTCTCCAACTCGATCAACAAAGAAAACAGTCCTCCAATCACGTTCGACGACAATGGCCGCGACGTTTGTGTACGCCCACGGGACTGAGAGGCAGGGTACGTCGCTCTGTCGGGCCCAGTCTGAATTGCTGCGACAGCCCGTTTCCGATCTCCGGTACACGAATGCCGTCAAACTGCTGCACGTGAGCAAACACGACGTCCAAACTCCGCGTCTGTGTGCCTCTTTGAGAGGACATCCATTCTGGCAGTTCTAAAAGAGTTCTTTTGTGTGGAAGAACCAACACGCCGCCAGCGTTTCGCGCGTGGAAGTGCCGACAGCGGCCCAGACATGTTGAGAGAGCGCAGACGAAAAAATGTCGTTAACACATTCATTCTACCAATCGCCAAAGTTTGCCGCTGTATCATCTCCCAACTTGATCTGTAGTTTTTGTTTGAGCCAGCTTGTTTTTGCGCGTGTCATTATCGCCCGGTAGAACTTTCGAAAAGAAAAAAAAAAATCAAGGCGTTCCAAGTTTGTTTCGTGGAAATTCTATCTTGTAAGTTCTCATGTGTTTTTTTGGGGGGGCATTTTGTATTTTTCTTAACATGATATTGTAATGTTATTTCTTTATCGCGTTATAGCGAGTACGAAACATGGAAACCGTTCAATAAAAAAAAATCTATTTTTTTGCGTCTTGTTTTTGATCTTGTGCTCCCATCCAATCATTCGCGGGTCCCGTCTTGGAGGCGGCAATTCTTCCTTTTTTTTCTTTTCAATTCTTGCATGAGAACGCAGCGACTGTTTGCGCTGCAGAATTGCAGGTGCGCTTTCTCGGGTCTCGGAGGGATAAAACTCATTTGCATAGAGCCGCACGAAAATCCATTGGCCTAATCAAACGCCGCCTCGGCTTGGTACTTGCTCTCTTTATCCTTTTCTTTTTTCCTTTTTCTATCACTTTACACCATTCGATTCGTCTTATGCGATCCGTGTCTCCTGAATTCAATAGCGAATCATTTTTTTTTTCCTTTTGCTCTGTTTTCAAACTCGCCTGAAAAGAAGATTATTCTTTCCTCATTCTGAGGTCTTTCTGCTTCAACGCGGCTTTGTTACGTTCGCCGTTTTATATCCATCCGACCGGCTTAGCTCCAACCATTCGTTCTAAGGTTTTCAACTTTATTAGTCGGAATCGAAGTATAGGCTCACTATGACAATGTTTTTGTTCTTTTATTCATGTTGCTTTTTTTACTTTTTTCTTACATTATCGCCATGTCAATTTTTTTAACAGTAAACGCGGAACGCAGGTCATAATTTTGTAACTGATGAAGTATTAGTAAATATCTTTATCAAACACCCCAACTTTTTTAGATGTAAGGACCCACTACTGTTAATAACAATCTGCGTTGAAGAAAAACAAGCAGCGGTACCATTTGAGCCAGTATATTACTCTTAAAAAGGCTCGCAATATCGAAAATAAGCACGTGGCTCCGTGCTGTGCAACGCTGACAGGTCAGTTATTTTAGCTGAAACAGAACAAACATATCTTTACCATTAATATTAATATTACCGAACAATACAGCGAGGTGCGCTGTGATGTCCTAATTCGCATCATAATGAATAGTGGGAGATTCAACTGTTCAATTTTCTTAGAACGACAGTTGACAGCTGCCTCATGAGTTAGCCTTGCTTCCTCGAATCATACCTTCGAGCGCTCCCTCGTGCGATATCGGGCGTTGAAAAATTGTCTACTTAGACACAGGTTCTACATTTCTAAAAAACAACATCACAAATTATGATTTTGTTTCTTGGAATCAAGTAAAGCAAATTTATTTTATTTAAATCAGATTTATTTGCTTCGAAAGCGCTAACCATAAAATAGTGGTTTTTAATAACTATATTTAATTTCACGCGTGACAAAGCGAACGGTGAACAAATCCGATCACTGAAAACGATGCAAAATAAATAATTACTGTATATTTAAACTACAGTTTAAATAACAAATTCATATTAAGTAAGCCCTGGCGTAGTAGAACAAATTAAACTTGCCCTTATTTTGGTAAGTAAAAACGTTTTACCTGCTTTTTCTTTTGCTTTCTGAATTTCTTGCATAAGGACGTTATTTTCCTAATGTTAGTTTTTTTCTTTCGCGTTCTTATTTACTCACAATAGGACGCTACATTACTGAATAATAAAATAAATGTTAGAAAGAAACCTCAGCGTTCCGATTAGCTCAGAAGACCACTTCTTCGTGCTCGTGTTCAAATTGATAAAAATCTTTTTTTTTTTTTGATTATTAATTAACTTGAATACAAGAAAATGCACATATATATTATCAAATATTAAACCAACAATAAATTTTAAAAAAATCTTTGTTTAAAGGTTGAATTTAAATTATTATAATAAGACCTTTCTGATCTATATTACGACTTAAATCAATTTTATTTTTATTCTCCAACCCGGTTAGACTCCCTTTCCTCTTCATAACCGCAATGTCCCGTTCCAACATGTTCTCGAGCATGTTCATCAATTATTTTATTTAAATTTAAGAAAATTGGAAAGAACAATATCAAATGCAGTGTATGATTAAATTTCTACATATTTGGAACCTAAGTCGTGCCATTCTTAAACCAAAAGCGTCAGGATTGTGGCCGTGACGTCACGATCCGAAGTAAATGAGACGCTGATAAGTTCTAGGAAAAGTACTCAAATATATATTGTAATAAGTGTTCGAATAACTGAATGCTCGTCAATTGTTGAGTGTTCGCGTTAGCTTAGGTTTCTTCGACGCTAGTGCTGCCGGCACTTGACGTTTTTTTTCTGGCTGGACTCAATGTAATAAATCGTCATTCATTGCAATGAGATAAGAATGGTACTGATCCGTTTTCATTCCGTATAAATTAGACTAGAGTGCTTGTGACCACTTTAATACCTCCTGCAGAAGCAAAGAGCAAAGCACAAACAAAACTGAGAACGAAAGCAGTATGAAAGACAAACAATATATCTGTTGTTTGAGAACATCTGATTCCCTTAAAATTGCTCGATATTTTTCCGGAAAAACTGTGCCAGAAATGCCGGTGTCTAACGACGTTGTGTAGCCACAATCAATTAATTTTTTGGCCTCATCGACCAATTGCAACGAAATTCGCCGTTGACCGCGCTGCACACTGCAGCGCGAACACGATATCAATAACCTGTCGCCTTTTTTTCTCTCGTTTTGTTTTTTTCGGGCACGGTATTTAGGAATTGAAGATTTAACCCTCTGCGTTGTTCGCTAAGATTTACACATTCCCCCAAACTATACTTACCGACAGCTTAAAGGCCGAACTCCATGGGACGAATATGCTGCAAAAAATGGACGAATTCTGCGCGGCGGCTTTTGCTCTTCGCGTGGAATCAGCATAGTGGCTGCTACGTCGCGCCCAAAGCGAGCCTGCCGTCGGGCGACGTTCGTAAGTTATTTGTCGCATAATTCGCTCCATGGAGTTTAGACTTAAAAAAACACTGGTCGCGGCCTATTATGTTGACACTTCTCGTTTCAGGATTCGATCTTCGGTGCCCTCAGCGGCAAATGCGACAATGTGATCAATGACTACGAAGGGATATTAAGATAAGCGGGGTTTTCCCCGTGTCTTAAGTTGTCAGAATATATAGCGTTTATGCGAGAACTTCAATTCTGAGAGATAGGGAGAACAAAAATGTATCGAAAATTGCCCTGCAATTGCGTTGCCATGTGAAACGTTCTTGGTGTAGCCTAGTAACCTCCAGGCATTCCTTCTCGAGCTGTGCCTTCAGGTGTGTCCACTCCTGTCCACCCCATTGACTCGTTGGGTCATTGACTCATTGACTTTCCCCGTCGGGTCGGCCTGTGTCCACAGAGTATGGGGAACAAAGCGTAGCGGGTAAACTGAACATATATTTGTAGGTCACTTGATGTCAATTTTCCCGCTAAATCTAGCGGGGAAACCGAGTTTGTGAATAAGGTCACGTGACACGAGGTCGTGGGACGTCATTTTCCCCGCTAAACCTAGCGGGGAAACTGAATTGGTGTTGCGGTCACGCGACGTCAATTTTTCCGCTAAATCTAGCGTGAAACTGAATTTGAGTTTAGGTCACGTGGCGTCATTAGTTCCACTAAATTTAGCGAAGAAACTGAATTTGTGTATGGGTCGCGTGACAAGAAGCCATGTGACGTCATTTTCCTACCCTACCCCCCCCCCCCCTCCCCATATTGAGCGGAGAAAATATACATTTACTGACGTTCCTCGGTGAATCTCTAAAGGCGGAAACCCCGGTATGGCATCTATGAAGTGAGCAGGAAACGCCCGGTTTCTTCTATACGTGACGCCGGTGTGCTTACGTTCTCCCGGCGTTTTGTTTGTACGCTGTCAATGAGAGAAAGCGCAGAGAAGTACGATGACTTATCCGATGTTGAGGGATTCCCGTTGCGAGGATCGTAAATTCGCCGGCGCTCTGTACTGTAGTCATTTGTCACGCGGATAACCTGTCCAAAACAGAATGAGACGCGATCGTTCCTCGCCGTATACCCACGAACGTACTTATCGCTTTCTCCGCGTACTGTTCTCGCTGTAGTTTATGTTTGTAGACATTAAATAGAAGAGGCAAACTCGCCGTTTCCAGCCACGACTGACGCATAGTTACAGTGTACAGAGTGATATTTTGTAACCGCGGACGAAAGCTAAATTTCCTGTACCCATCATTTTTTAACATTACAAGCGTCATTTACAAAAAAATAGTCAGAGTGCAGGCGAGCTGGTGTAAGTTGAACATGATTGTAAACCTGAGACTGGGGCAGGAAGAGAACACAACAGAAGGTAGTAAAAGGAGATGGGGTATATAAAGCGTGTTCGAAATAAATTTTGCAGCTGAGTTTGAGACGTTGCCTCCTCTTTTACTACCTTCTGTAGTGTTCTCTTCCTGCCCCAGTCTCAGGTTTACAATCATGTTCAAGGGTCATTTGTCGTAGACTCGGATGCCTCATTCTCCTAACGTTGGGAAGGCAGAGATCCTTATCTAAGTAAGGCGCATAATTGACGACAGTTTAGCCTATGCACCTTATCGATATGCGTCTCCTGAGCTCGATGGTTCGTTGAGTTCGATGTAGCAAGGAAGAAACTCTCATTCGTAGTGGCATTTTGTGCGAACAGCTGACCAGGGATTGTGTAGGAGCAAACTAGAACGTCCAGGCTGCTCAAGCCGCTGTAAAGCTGCTCATATACTATTAAAAAAAAAAAAAGAAACGGTGTCGGATCGAGGCATGATGACAGAATGTTTTTCGAAGCACGAATGCTTCAAAGAAATGTGTGCTTTGAACATGTCTGTAGGGAGTTTTTTCATGTGTGACGAATGTCACAGGGCAGTAAAACGATGAAAAAACACGCCTCAGACAGTGTCTGCTCATAGGGTGAATGAATTGAGGAATGTTAATGGCTATACCCTTTGTAGGGGGCGGTAGCTTGCGCCACCTAGCTTAAGGACTGTCTTTTGTGTGATGTATCAGCCCTTTGAGTGCAGCCGCAAGCCCGTGGCTATATACATGTAGCTCTCAAGTTTCGAACAGTGCCCCTGGCGAGCGAAACAGGATATTATTAGGTCGCATGGCGACCTTTCAAATGGTTAGTGCCCATGGACAGACGCTATAGTTCACGCCCTTGGATCCTGCACGATGGGACGCTAGAACGCCGCTTCACGTCAGCACAAAATAATCGCGTCTCGCGGACGCTACCGAAGGCACCTCTTTTGTGGTCGCGCCGAAGGATGGATGGATGATGGACGGATGAATCCGGCTGAGCTCTTTGGATCGGGCGGTAGCTTACGCCACCTAGCCATTTTGTTTAACAATTTAAGCTTAGAATATTTAAGTGTTAAAACTATATTCACACCGCGCTAAAATGAAAGTGATGCTATAAAACTCCCTTGCCATTATTTAATAAGAAAATACGTCTCGTGGACTCTACAGCGCCCCCTGGACGAGAGAAACAGGCCTATGCGCCAGCTTCGCCAGTACCGCGTTCGCTCAGACTGTCGATCTCGTCACCAATGTATACAGATGCCCCGCACCTGTCATTGACAGTTTATGAAAGTACTAGAAATTACCTGTATGATTCCTCACCTTCGATTGTGTAGCTTTACAGAGTAATTCGGAACTAAAAATAATAAAATATTTCGAGTTTTTTTTTTTTTTAGCACTTCCTTGTTATTAAATTCAAGGTTCCGGTTATAATTTGGTCCGCGCAGTCTTAAAACTTAAAGAACGTGTTAGCAAAATAAGATTTTTTATTTGTTTTAGCTATTTTCTTTTAGGCAAAGTCTCATGACAGGGGCAAAATTTTGTTAAGGGTACCATATTTGTGTGTAGTATTGTTACTTGTACTGCAATGATGAAAGAAGGTTGTTTTTTTTTTTTTTCGTTCTCGTTTCAGGTGGATAACGCTTCAACAAGGCCAAGACCAAGCATCAAGAAGGTCAAAAGGACAAGACGAGAAACAAGGCTCAAAGATCAAGATTAAATTAGGATCCTTAATAAAAATGTGCGAGAGTTCCAGACAGATCCAATTTCAGCGATGCATCGAATAAAATTAGTAGGTGACTTAAGCCGAACGGCTGAATTCGCCTGAAGCACGAATAGTACTTTAAACGTTTGCGACGCGTTTGCGTGTATGTTTTGCGCTAAGCCGCTAAGCGGCTAGTCGAAATTTATCGCTGTCAATACCATTCTTATTTCAGAAACTTTCTTAAAGCCGGGTTCACACTGCTCATACATCATACAAAAAAAAGTGTGAAAACACAAGTCACCGCAATATCCGTGGTTCGACTGCCACGTGTCAATTTTCCCCTTGAGCTCATCACCATGTGGCATTCGAACCACGTATCTCGCGGTGACTCGCGTTCAAATCTGTATGCAGACTGTCTTTTGTATGATGTATAAGCATGTGACCCCGGCCTTAGGCTTTTCACCAACTCCGACTATGGACAGTTTAAGTGATGACAACCAGTAAGCAGTGACTGTTGCCCAACATGCTTCTCACATGAACATCCGCAATACTGTCAAAATCGACAGTTCCTGCGGTAAGCAAAATACCGTAATGGTAAATAATCTACCAAAACCCTGAGTTGCGGTTAGACATCACCGCTATTCCAAACCGAAATACTAAAATGCGTTCATGTTCTTCAACTTTTTTTAAGGATATGTTTGCGTGCGTTTGAGTGCATCCCCTGCGTGGCACAGGTTAAAGACCGAACGCAAGCAGTCGTACTGCACTCGCTAATTTGTTTATGTACAATGATGTAAACCAGTCAGACAGACCTCCAGCCGTGTCTACTAATCTAACGTCTAATTTATACTGAGTGATAAACTAGGGACTCAAAAATGCAAGGATTGAGAAATCAATAAAATATTGCGTTCATTCCGTATACATCGTGGAAGCTTTGCCACCCGAAAGCCAGCCATCAAGTCTAGGAAACAGGAGCAACGCGGTTTTGATACCCCTCATCCCCGGGACTAGCGCCGTAACCTTGATTGCCACCGCTCAACCCTCAAAGCTGATGTCATGAAGCACGGAGAATTAGGCGGTAGGTATACCTGCACAAAGCTGCTCCCCAAACCAGCAATGAGAGCCCACGGCTTGGTGCTCGCACCGAGACGAGGGGGCGAAGGTATTAACGGCCGCCTCATTTCCAATTCCAAGTCGGATATAACTCGCAACGTGCGGTGCCCGTTTGCGGCGGCTTCCCCAATCGCGCGCTAGAACCCCTTTGGCTCCGGAATTCGTTAGAGCAGGGCGCCACGCGAGGCGCGCCCGAAATGCCGGCAGCTTTGACGTGGGAGGGGGGGGGGGGGGGGGGGGGGGCTGACGCGCAGACCACCCTTATGGGGCTCGTAGCTTGTTAGAGCGGAGGCACGCCACTCAAGTAATAGCGCCTCTGGAATGTCTTCTTCCACGCGCCGTCAATGCGGGAGTTTCGACTTTCGGGAATAGGCCCTCGCTAGTGCGCTAGTTTGCGTTGATGATGATGATAATGATGATGGTGGTGATCGGGAGTTTGACCGGAAAAGGGAGTTTTGTACTCGCTCGTTACCTGTGCGGGTTGGAGGCGGATGGTATGCGCTATATGGGTAAAAGGGAAGAGGTGAAGCGGATCGCGCACTACACAACGGGATTGCTGGAGAGGGAAGTCGGGGCTCTGATTTCTGTGGAATGTGCTTCAGAAAACGTGACCCTTCGTGTAATATATACAACGAGACAAAGATATTTAGCGAGTGTTACACGGAAAGTTTCGACAGACCTGTCAAACAGGTCTCAGACACCTGTAGTTAGCTATCTCAACCATGACTCGAGTGATTCCCAAGTCGATAGGATAGTGTCCTCTTGTTATAACTTATAAGTTATAACTTACAGGATTAAGTTTTCTTTCTAGACCGAATTGAGAAAAGTAATCATCGGTCCACAGCTGGGGCGTGTCGCTTGTTTAAAAAAACAACCGCATCTCCACGTGGTGAAGGATGTTTGTTGGGGCGAAGCTGTGGTGGTGCTTGTCTGCGTAGACGCTGAGCCGCAGCATGCTGAGCCTTCCGTTCGTTTTCATCCATGTCACGCTGCGGTCAAATGCTCAAATGCGTATATAACCACGTTCCATACCACACATTCTCTTTCTGACATGGATGAAAACGAACGAAGGGCCCGGCATGCTGCGGCTCACCGTCTACTCAGACAAGCACCACCAGAGCTTCGCCCCAATCAACATCATTCACCACGTGGAGATACGTTTTCTTTTTTTTTTTTTTTTTTTTGCCCTACATGAGCACGGGAGCACGTGCTCACGTGCTCGTGAGCACGAACACCCGACGCCGGACATCGGACGGACATACGGACATGGCTAGCCCCTAAGGAGCTTTGCCCCTAAAAGTAAACACTTTTTTTTTCCTTTTTCTTTTTGTTTTGCCATGAGGTTTTTGCAATTATAACTTTAGGATGCGCTCGTTTTTGGTTATGTTCCTGACAATCAAGACGTGAATTGCGGATGCGTAAACAGGTGGTAGTTTCACTTAAGCTGTCCCTGCTTCAGATACAATCGTATTGTTTAATTATCTATTTAAGTAAATCACGAAACATGGCTAAAGAAATTAAAATTAAAGCTTTTTTCATCATGCACTGCAGACTGTATTTCCATTTGGTTGCAGCTGGTCAAGAGCCGGGATTTCGCCACTGTCGTCGTCGGCGACAGCTCCTATATTCCCAACAGGAGCGTATACGATAGAGTGGTAGTCTAGCAACGCTGTACACGTGTGTATATATAAATCCACTCCCCTAACTTGGCGTGGGATGGAGGCGGTGTTCGGTATTTTGTTGAAGCGTTCCAAATAGCCGCCAGAATAAACTATACTGTTCAGAAGTACCGAGTGTGCGGAGCGCAGGCTCGGCTGCTTCTTTTGCACGGGGGTTGTGCTGACGTCAAAACGACGAGCTCTGATTGGCTGTGATTGAAGGATAGTGGGTAGGCCTCATGGCAGCTTGCTTTGAAGTCTACAGGTTACCAACTATCCTTCAGTCAGAGCCAATCAGAGCTCGGCGTTCTGACGTCACAACAACCCCTGTGCAAAAGAAGCGAACGAACTCGCGCTCCGCCATAGCCTCCTCTATACTCACAAAGCCTGGCAGTTCGACGACGGAGCCATAGAGCGCCCGGTCGCAGAATCGGAGCGCGAAGATCTGGTAACAGAGAGCATCAAAGAGCCATTTTTCGGAGAACCTGAACGTCAGCGCACCGCTTTTGCAGCGGCGCGGACCCGAAACGCACTTGTTCGCTCGGGAGAAGTGTATTTCGGTGTCTCGCCGCAGCGGGGCACCAGTCACGTGACTCCCCTCTCATCCGTTGTCTGCTGCTCCACCTTTTCCATTTTGGTGGCCACTTCTCGTGGCGACCTGCCAGGCTTTGTCAGTATATAGACGTTTGCGAAAATCACCTGCGCGCTGCCATCTTTGTCTGCTGGGCTGTGGAACGCCTTCTGAGCATGCGCTGTTGCCCTGATGCGCGGTATATCTGACGCTTCGCATGCGTCCACAGCTCAGTGAGTCAGCGTTTTTCGCCCGGGTGATAAGCAATGCAAAGTTTTATAGGAGGCTATGGCTCCGCATATCTTCGTGCTCCTAATAACCATACAGCGCACCGTTTCCTTGTGCGCACAGGTAATTTCAACGTTGACGAGTCACGCCTGCTACCTATTCCGTTCTTCTCTTTTTTCGAATCAATTTCGGCCTTTACTCTCTCTCTCTCTCTCTCTCTGTCTCTTTTTTTGTTTGGCCACAGAGGCTTTATAAAGTGAATTTCCTTATTGTAAGCTGAAAGTCGACACTATGATTCGATAGAAACCATCAAGCAGAGATCCAAAAGTGCATCGTCACGGCGCTAGTCGTCTTTGTGCGCTTGCCTATCACCGGCTAAACCAATCGTCTACAAAGAAGTCGCAGGATCTTGGCGCATTTACTGTGCGTGGTTGGTATAGACCAGGGGTGGCCAAGCTGCGGCTCGCGTGCCGCATGCGGCTCTTCTCATGTTACAGTGCGGCTCGCAGCTCCCTTCCCAACCTTCCACCCCTCCCCCGCCTGCCTGCCGGTCACACAAATACGTACCCAAAAAGAGAAATGGAATGCGTTTTAAATCGAAAGGCACGTTGGGGTTTGCTAGTCTTGTGTACTTAGGTACAGTTGAACTGCTTTTGACTCGGATAGACTGAAAATAGTTCGAGTTTCGTTTATTGCTAAGCACAAAAATTTGCCCCCCCCCCCCCCCCCCCTCCCCACCGCCGCGGCTCTTGGAAGTTTCGTGGCTTGGTTTGCGGCGCTTAGGCCGGGTCAGCCTGGCCACCCCTGGTATAGACCTTCGCAAAAATCGCCTTCTGTGCGCTGCCATGTTTGTCTGCTGGGCTGTGGAGCGCCTTGTGAGCATGCGCTGTTGCTCTGTTGTACGGCATATCAGACGCTGCGCCTGTGTGTCCACAGTTCAGTGACTCAGCATTTTGGAGCGCAGCTCTTAGGCGCCCGTTTCCGGCTTGAGCGGCGTCGCCGTCAGCGTAACCTCGCGGTACTTTAGGAGACGCGTGTCGTCACTGGTGACGTCACTGATCAGTGACGATGCCGATGCCGATGACATCATTAGTGACGATGACGTCACCAGTGATAATAACGTCATCAGTGACGATGACGATGACGTCATCATGATGATGTCACACATGACGTCACTGAGGACGTCATCGTCCCGTGGCCTCACAGGGGTCACCTGATGCCACGGGTCACGTGACCCCCGTGAGGTAACGTGACCCCGGTGACGTCACGTGACCCCCATGAGGTCACGTGACCCTCGTGAGGCGACGGCGACGCCGCTCGGAGTGAGGAGTAGCACACAGGATGAGGAGGTGTGGAGTAGGGAGGAGGGTTATACCTCCCCACAGTACCCTTCCCTTCTCCTCCTCACGAGCTGCGCTCTAATTCGGCGTTACAGGGAGTTGTAAACGGCTTTCATTTTTTGGCCCGGGTGGTAAGCGCTGGAAAGGTCTATCTATAGTCGGCGGTACCAAAGGCACGAATACGACGAGCTCCATGACGGGGCTATTTTGGCTCTGCTTGATGGCTTCTGTCGGATCGTGGCGGAGTTGGTGCGAAACGAGCTACAGATGCCCGTCTTCATCTCTATAGACCCTTCCAGCGCTTATCGCCCGGACAAAAAATGCTGAGTCACAGAGCTGTGAACGCATGTGCAGCGTCGGATATACCGCACAACAGAGCTACAGCGCATGCTCAGGACACGTTCCACAGCACAGCAGACAAAAGATGGCAGCGCGCAGAAGGCGATTTTTGCAAAGGTCTATAGACCTTTCCTTTTTCGCATAACCTCCTATCAGTGTTGGGTAAAGTACATCTAAAAGATACTTCAAGTAAAGTAGAAAGTAAATGAGATGTGATGGTACTTCAAGTGAAGTAGCAAGTACACTGGGTGCAATGTACTTGAAGTAAAGTACTATAAATACAATGTGCTTTAAAAGTAAAGTACAAGTATTTTAACACAATCTTTCATGATGTCCTTCATTTCCCTATACAGTGATTTTTAACTGGTATTCACTGTCCAGGGATAATAATGGGTGCGTGAACTCTTTTCAAAAACGGCGGAAATATTTGAAAAATTAAGTGGCCACAGAGTAGTTATTTTCAGGAATGGAGCCAAATTCAGAAGTCCCTCTTCTGAATTTGGTGTCGCTTGCACTGGACTGTGGCACCCAAGAGGGTTGAATATACCAGGAGAGAGCATGACGTCCGCAAGCAATCCCCTCATAAAGGAGTGTCCTCTCTTTAATAAAAAAACAGTGAGTGTGAAGGTGAGCTGGTGATATTAATCATAATGTGACACCTGAGATTGGGGTGCTAAAATATTAAGGAACTTTCAAGTCCAAACAAAAAAGAAGAAAATGTCTCAATACATCGAGACGTTCTCTTCTGTTGTCTTTTTCTTCGACTTGAAAATTTAATTGTTCCGCGCCACAGTTTCAGGTGTTAAGTTATGAATAATTTTGCTCTCCTAATATTTTAAACCTCCTCGCTTGCGCTGACCGACCAAGAAGTAGCCAGAGTTCAAAAAGCTACGGGGAAGCCGCCTACAGAACAAGCGGAGCGATGCATCGTCTGCTCACGTCTCTGGTGAGAGTAGAATATCCCTCCCAGTATTTCTTCGGAGTTGACAAAGCATCATTTCGTGATACAAATTTAACAAAACCAAATTTGGGGAATGTACTTTGAGGTCGGAAATTGTACTTTCCTCGGAAAGTACAAAAACAAAAAAACTTTAAGTAAAGTACAAGTACATACTTAGAGAATGTACTTCAAGTAAAGTACAAGTTTCCTAAACCTACTTGAAGTAGTACTTTAAGTCCAATGTACTTAAAGGGGTATTCACACGAGGGAGAAATCCCGGGGATTTCTCCCCGGCGCGCGCGTATCACGAGATGAAAACGCGAGGCTTTTGCAGATCGCAGAGCCTGACGTTTTCGTCGTGGGATGCGCGTGCCGGGAAGAAATCCCCGGGATTTCTCCCTCGTGTGAATACCCCTTAAAGTACTTCCCAACACTGCCTCCTACCAGCGCGCAACTGACGCGTACGCTCGACCCGGTGCATGTTTGAATTTCCCGCTGAGAGAGGGTATGCAACTGCCGAGGTACATGGGCGACGAGACTTAGAAACGGACGTCGTGCGTGAGTTAGTTCCGAGTGGTTCTTTTTAGAGCGCAGCTCTTAGGCGCCCGTTTCCGGCTTGAGCGGCGTCGGCGTCGCCGTCACCGTCGCGGTCGGCGTAACTGCGCGGTGCATTATGGGTAAATTTCCCCACTAAATTTTGCGGAAAAATGTCCATGCTAAATCTAGCGGAAAATTTTCTCTGGGGGGTCACGTGACCTGAGGAGTCACGTGACCCCCCCCCCCCCCCGAGGTCACGTGAACCCCCACGTGACCTCGGGGAGGGCGGTCAAGTGACCCCTCCTCCCCGAGGTCACATGACCCCCTCAGTACCCTTCCCTCCTCCTCCTCAAGAGCTGCGCTCTAATTCGGCGTTACAGGGAGTTGTAAACGGCTTTCATTTTTTTACCGCGTTAACAATTTCTGAAAAAAATCAATACGGTTGTCTGGCTATCGCTCCGCCGTCGTCGGGTGCGAAAACTATTTTAAATGGGCATAAGAACAATCGCCGAAAGTGTGCGATGAGCAGAGTAGTAAGCTGGGCGAGTTGGCAAACGTTGAACATGGTTAAAATTCGCGCACAGCTGTAGCGCGAGTGTGAGTGCAATGATGTAAGGAGTATGGACTGACAGCCATACCTGCATGCGCGACTGCTGAGCACGTGCTAACGACAAGCTTCCGCAGTTTCCTTTTTTTTTGCAACATGCATTTTGCATTATCAAGATTGCCGGTCTTACAAGCTTATCAATGTCAGCCCGTTCTGAATATGCACTCTAAGCATCGCCCTCAAATATGGCGTTCAGTGAATACCTCCTATATACCCCTTTCGACAATCACGTGCCGATTGGCAGAAGATACGATCCACTGCGTAATGGCGTCACAACCGACACCGCGGAACGTGCAAATAGCACGAGCGGGTAGCTCCTACTTGTGCTCTCGTTGCACGAGGGCTCGTGCAGGCGAAGCGGAATAAAACGCAAGGGGCTCGCACTTGTGTCCGTCATTGTGCTGCGATTTCACTGCTTCCAACGCCAATAGACCCCTTCAAAAGGGGTCTATTGCTGACGTGCGGGATCGACAGAGTCGCTGTTGTCGGCCTTCCACGATTCGCCGAACGCTGGGTATGACGTCAGGAAATGATGTCTTATCGACAGGATTAAGAGGAACGTAAGAACTTCAATTTTGACGTGTTGGCAGTGTTGGTTTCAGAGTGCAGTGATTTTATGTTTCCACCATGCTAATTACAAACACCATCGAACTTGTTGTTCGCAAGGCAATGACGTCACAAGAGGAAAACACGCGCCACCAAACAATTTCGCCGCTAATAGATCGATCTCACTAGCCAGTTTGACTACGCCACTGCTACCGCAATGCATCGAGGGAGCTTAAGTCTTTCTGCACGTGCAACAACCTCGCTGGAGCTCTGCGCGTGCTGAGCATGAGGCGGCACGAGCCGTCTTGTGCACTGCTGCCTGTCTCCTGCGAACTACAGTTATGGCGGCGTCACGCATGCGCCGAACGCTTGGTGAGGTCTGTCTATTCAGCTTCGCATGGTGCCCGAGGATTATTATTTATGAAGTCAGTTGATTTCGGGGGCGTGAATCGCGAGGGCTTTGTATCTGACACATTGTCACGTTTATGCTCACGAGTGATTTGTCTGTCGCAAGAGGAAAGACTCCAACCCGATGCAGGTGCTCCGATTCAGTTAGCACTGCAATGTACGCTATTGCTCCATGGAATGTGAGGGGTATGAAAAGATCTACGTGCCACCACTCAAGATGCAGCTGTCGATACACCCTAGTGTCTTCGTCCTCGTTCTTTCGAGGAGGCAACGTGATGACCTGTCTTTTAGCAACCTCGATTCAACCGGCCAAAAGTTCCAACCTAGTTATTGTAGCCCACCCCAGCCAAGTCTAACCAAGTACTCCCCCCCCCCCCATCTAGAGTCAGATAGCTGTGCTGCCAGAACCAGTCAGTATTTCAAGTTTTCAGCCGCTAGACGGCATAGTCGGCGCCGCAATTTCGCAGATGGCGGCACCTTTAAAAAAAGGTCTATATACGTCGCAGTGCTTTTAATGTTCACAGATCTTGTTTCGTGATTGGTTATCCGGTGTTTTCACTGACTAAATCCGCATTCTGATTGGCTCGGGAGCCATATTAAGATAACCAAGACCCGCCACGTCCTCTTTCGAATATTATTTTGCATGTGCGCACTCTGTAACTGCCCTTGCATGTTTGTTTGTCGGCTGGTTTGGTTAAGCTATGTCATCAGGCTCGTCGCGCTATTTATTCGTAAATTCTGCCGCCGCAGGCACCTCATCAACTGCTCGTTAAGGGGCAACTCGGTTCGAGGTGCTCTATCAGCAAGGTCCGAGCATCGTATGCGAATTGCCTGAACCAAGCAGCACTTGTCGCCATCCAGACCGTTTGCGCTTCGTCGTTCTTATTTCGCAAGAAATGTCAAACTCAGTCACTAGGTTTCTACGTAGCGGTTTAAAACGGTTTTAGTTTATCAGTAAAAAACATTATTTCCCAACGCGCATCATTTTTTTTAATATATATTCTCTCGCCAGATGCGACTGACGGCATTTTTGGGTCGACTTGAGCATAACCTCTCAAGGGATTGGATGACCTATAAAACCGCAATACGACCAACTACAAAGAATTTCAGGCACATCACCAACGTTGCGTCTTATTACATTGTGCAACCTTCTGACGCAATTAAGACTTTTATCGGCTTCACTATAGTCTTGACTTCCCAAATCAAATTATTAAGAAAAACTACATGCTTTCCCCCGCTGCTCAGCCAAGGCAATTGATGCAGAAAGGCTAATTAGCGCCACTCTCCTGTTTGTGCGCATACTATATATTAACATGGACTATTGAAAAAAATATACACATGGCACAAAAATACGTGGCAGACAGGTAGAAAGGATCATCTCAAATTAGCGGAGCACCTTGACATTTGAATTTTGTGTCAACACCCACTTAGCCGTGACCGAAAAAGAGTACAGATTGGGAAGAGCGCGACGCCTCGTAGCGTGCGTGCTCGCATGTGCAGCAAAAGCACAACGCTTTCGCTTGTAGCCTTGACGTGAAGACGTGTACTTATTACGGGACTCTCATTACGTACTTAAGAAAATAACGCACATGTGTAACGGATATTCAGCCTCCTTTTCGGTATCTTATTTATTATCACAACTATCATGGCATCGCGCTGTCTCATCGCCGTCTTTCGTTCTTTTCCCCCTCCGTTGGCACCTGTACCAAAATACCGGCTGAACAAAAAAAAAAAAAAAAAACGCCCATGCTAACTTTGTTGTCTTCCACTGTGACTGAATTCCCCTTTCAAGGTGAGGAGAAACAGAGCATTGCGTTTTCTTGTTATCGAAGAAACGAAACCTGGATATTTACAAGACAGTGAGTGTTGTTACTTGCGCAAAAGTAATAAACGTACAATGGACAACCTGGACAGCACCAGCAGCTATTACGTGGTCTTATACTGTTCCCCGTGTGTACTATTTTTTTTTTTGCAATTCTCGATTAAGGGTTTGAGAATTGCTAAGTCAAACCTCCTTAGAAGTAAACATCTTTTCTTTTCTTTTTTACCTTTTTTAAAAAAGTACGGAATTGTTTTAAAACAAATGGATGCAGTTTGAAAACTTAGGAGAGCGTGCCTGTTGGTTTCGTGTCCATCCAAATCCGACAAAAATAAATAGCCACTTTTCACTGAAGGCGTTACCTGTTCAGTTCTCCGACGTTCAGCAATAGCTCTGGAGAGCGATGGGCGATATATGCAAATTACAACGCGCGAAACACGTCCCGAACGTAAGTCACAACTGTGTATGTGTTTCCTCTTTTTTTCCACCTCTCAAATATTCTAAACAAATGGCCACTTTATTTTGGGAAAAGCAAAAGCAAGTGCTGCAAATTTAGGTAGTAGGGAAGCCTGCCACTTTCATTTTTTTTTTTTTTTTTGTAAGGCATCAAATTTTACAAAGTCTACGATTACGTTTTTACCTATATTGTGTGTAAGTTTCTGCTGTTTGTATTATGTTTTGTTTTTTTGCTCAAAATGTTCGCTGGAAACTCGGCGCCGATTCGAGCAGTCCACGCAAGAGCAAAAAAAAAAAAGAAATCGGAGAGAAACAAAAAAAAAATAGTTTGAGCATTTAGAACAACTAAAAATAGAGCAGATCCAATTTTTCTGGTATGTGTCATATTATTATTATTATAGGGAAAGGAGGTTAGGGAAATAGAGTAACCCGGGGTTAATATGGGAGAAAGAAAAGAGAAAATGAGAAGAGTCTAGTGCAATCCAAAGAGATGTGCCTCAATCTCTGCCGTAAACAGAAGGGCAGCTTATACGGCGGAAGGTACAAATTGTACTTTGCCGTGACCCGTGTGTGCTTAGGCAATTTTTTTTTTCGAGGCGAGAAAAGGGAGGGTAGGTCCATAATGATAGTCGTCAGGATTGATCGAAACCACGACGCGTACTCAGAAAATGCCCTCCTTTATTCATTTTTTTTTTCTTTTGATGATGAATACTTTTCAGATATTGTACACTTCTCTGTATTTTATTTTTGTCTTATTTTTTTATGAAAAATACTTTCCAGATCGTTTATGTTTCCCTTGGATTTCTTTTGCATCCTGAACGGGCGCAAAACACTTCACAGCACGTCGTGGGAAAAGTGGCAGCCTTGCATATTGTCTCTACAACTCGTCCTAACCTACGATGCGAACCATTCTTATTTTGCGTTAGTTTATTAGGCCGCATAAATCGTTCTCTTTCCTTTTTTATTTTCTGCATTAGCAGTCAAGAAATAACTTATGTCGACTTCACAAAATTGACGTTCGATTAACACTGTATAGCTACACTTGTACACTCCGCTGTCATTAATCGACGACCATAATCAAAACCACAATCGCAGTCGGCTTGAGTTACACGTCAGCGCTAACGGTCGCCGAGCCACTAACAAAATTTGAAAACAGAGCTCACTTACGGCACTTATGTTCAAAATGGTGAGTCCCATGGCACGGTTAGCAGCGACCATCGGGTGCAAAGCATCGATTCAGGTTGTATTATCGTGGACAAGGCTAGTTATAACGTAGGCAAGTCCCGTACCGTCGTCTGTTTTTCACCTAGCAGACGACCAAGTGGGGTGTGGTCGCAAACAGGAAGAGCAGGACCGCCGCCCCACGCAATCGTGCTGTTTAGATGTGTGCCTGCTACATAGCCCTGGGGCCCGATGATGCACGCCGTGTAGCATAGAGACCCTGGTGTGGGTAACGGCCACTCCTCGCGCATTACAGCCAAATGAGTCCACGAAAGTACATGCATTATGACACCATGTAAGATGCACCCTCTGCCATTACTCAAACGCAGGTATTTCGGACGCTCATACGTCGTTAGTGGACCACCTCTACATCTGCACCAGCACCTACGGTGAATCAAGGAACGTTTATATCAACCCCATGCTTTGTTACGCTTTTCATGTGTTTCTAAAACCAACACCCCCGAAACCCGTTCAAGTGCGCACACACACAAAAAAAGTTCTTCTCAAATTTCGGTATTTCTAGCTAGGCAACCTCCGAGAAGCCTCGGACTTGCCGAGTACCCAAACAGCGGATTCTTCACGACCCGGTCTCGGCATCGTAGGAGCGAGTCGAACCGTAGTTCCCCAGAGCGGAGAGCAAACAGACGTCGCGCCTCCCCGCCAGGCGTCGCTAGGGCGCGCTGCCTCGCGGGGCTCGACACTGCATTTGCATAACAAACGCGGCTTCGACGCCGCCCGTGCTTGCACGCTCGCTGGCGCGCCCGCGCGCGCCTGCGCGCTGGCTCCAGCTCGCGCGGTCGTCTTCCCACCGAAAGACGGATTCCACACTGGAACCGGAAGGCTCGCGAACAAAGGAAGGAAACGGTTCGAAACAAAGGGTCTTCTTCTGATGCTTCATCGCCGCGTTGGGTACGAACAATGGCCGCTTCCTGGTGGAGCTCTGCAGCGCACCAGACGGAGGTACGACTCGGAAAAAACGTGTTCGCCTCTCCTCCATCCTTTGTACGCGCGCACGGATAGCATCCAGCAATGTTTCGCGATGTGCCGCGTTTCACCTCGATGGGTGTACAAAGCGAAGCACAGCACTTCGTACCCTTTCCGCACGAACTCACGCATTGGGTACGATTTTGGTCGCCGCGAGATTTGAATTGCCCCTCGCCTAGGGCGAGCGAAGAGCGTTCGTAGACTGTTCAACTGCTGAAAAACGCCGTTTGCAAACAGAAACAAAACAAGAAAACACCGCAAGTCGTCTGTTAACAGATCGGGAAAACATTGTGATCGTCTGGCGAACCGAACGCGGCGGCGAAGTGAGATTGGACGCAGGTTGACTAGGGATCGTCTGCTATTTCACGTTAAAAGCCATTGATAACATGCGCGTTTTTTTTTTTTTCGAACTTTAATTTTGTTGTTGTATACAAGCTGGCATCTACCGGTGGATGAAAAAGTACTAAGGACATGCACATGTAGAAGCTGCAAGACCTCTTTCGCTATTTTTTTTTTTTGTTGGTGAGACGTTCTCACCAATATACTGCCTGATTGTGAACTCGCGAATGAGTAATAAATGCCTGATTGGTTTATTACGCGCAAGCTGCGGAGCCGCGCGACGTCCAATCAGCGGCCGGAAGGCTCTCGCTCTCATCTTGACCAAAATCGGACCTCTAGAAATTACAAGAGCGAACGCGAGCGCTTGACTCAAAAGAGTGCCCTCTCCACCACAGAACACACACTCAATCCCTGCAGCCAATGCAGAGGTTAATCAACTGCACAGGTAGTCGAGCGACGAAATCAGGTTTCAAAATTGCATGCTCGTGTACAATGTCTGTGTCTAGATTCTTGAAATCTCGTTAATAGGATAGAAAATAGTGCTCGGCTCAAATGAGGAATATAAAGGAACATCTTCGATAAAGCTGTAAGCACCCACCCTGAGGAGAAACTTAATAGATAATAAATCGATGCACAGTTTCGCACAGTATCGAGATGGAAAAAAAAAATCACAGGCAGCAAACGAAACTGCGGAGTTATTGAATAAATACCCTGATTAAAAGATATGTCGCACTTCCTGGGATGTTTTGAATGTTGCACACATAAAATCACAGCCGAAATGCCACGCTAGATTGTCACTCGGCTAACCCTGTGGCTCTATAGTGCAGGCGTATTAGGAAAAACATTGCATTGAATGTCTCTGAATTCGCCACTTCATCCAGTAGCTTACACCAAATACCTCTCCCTCGGTACACCATTTGGAGCTTCATGAATTATGGCAAACATAAAACTCAACTTTTCTCTTTCATTCTTTTTTCCCCCTTTTTAGTGCTAGAATACATGTACAGAAAACCAACAGAAAATCGCACGACATTCCGTAAGGCAAAAATTGTTCCATGGTATTCTTGAAAAAACGAGGGTATGCAGTGTCCGTGAGGTGCAAATATGTTCGCATTTGAAGTCTATTTTCGATTTTCGTACAGCGAATGCTCACGCGCGGTTCGTATTTTGAGGAATGTTGTGCGACTATTTTCTTTTGTTCCCAATTTCGTGCCATATGTTATCCGTTTTTCGCGCATTCGTTTCGACCTTTGCCCGGCCGCACATGAACAGTTGCGAAATTATCTCAATTCATGACTTTCGTGTTGCGTAATCGGTGACTTCTCGGTGTCATCTTACAAGTTCCACGTGAGAAACCTTAGTTGCTATGTAATACTCATTCCTTGCACTTTCAAACGCTCGATTGATTAACTTAAGAACCTAACCTTTGTCGATGTGATCATTTCCGACTACATAGACACTTTTCTTACTTCGTTGTTTTGAAATGAAGCGGTAGAAATAAAATTACAGCTCTCTATTAAAAGAATAAAAAATCAGAAAATACTGCTGACCCTCCGTTATACCCTGCATCTAGTTGTACTATGCTCGCAGTACAATTCAAGCTAACAGAATAAAAACAGCGCAAAAACTAAAGTGTTATGGAAAGCTTATACTTCGGTTAATGTAGTACAGAGCACATGCTACGCAGAAAGAGGCAATATCACACCCAACGTGACATTACACACATTTTAGCACGTACTTTATTTAGACTATGCTCGCGTACTATAGGACACATCCTGCGCTTCCAAACGCACCCGTTCCGTCTTCCAATTCTCATCATTTTCACTCGCGACAGAAACCCACCCGAGCTATTATAATGACCCAACCTTTAATAAACTCTTCATTAAGCGTTTGAAATCCGGAAAGCCAGTCATGAAAAACTGCCGGCGCAGCGGGCTGTCCTAGGCAGTGGCCCACGCCGCCGCCGTCGTTAATACAGTGGCAGTAATTTCGCTCCTCTCTCACCCCTCCCCTCCGTTTTAAAGTTGCCTTATTATAAGGAGCAGTTTGTTTCTGGGCCGGCCCCTCTCCAGCGAAATATAATGGTTCCCATCGTAATCCCCCGACGGCCCGAGCTCCGGTGAAGCCGAGGCGGAGGCTACCCATGAATCTTGGCGCACATTTATTTCTAGATATTTTGCTTCGCGAAGAGCGTTTAAATATCGCGGTCATTGTTACGGCACTAATCCTGCCCGCAGCGCGGATATAATCCTCAGACCCTCATTAATTACTCGAATAAATGAACGCTAGGATATGACGTCCTTAAAAAAAATGTATACCTCTGACTGCAGAGGGTGTAGCGTTTCGTCTGACGGGAACACGCGAGAAAAGAGCGTTGAACTGACATGACAAGGGACGCTGATGTTGTCAAATCGCCCAAATAAATTGAGCCGGTCAAATATTTGGTCGTGGTGTAGGTTCATCCTAACATTATGTTACACAAGCTGTAAGGTGTGACTGCTGCATTGCGTTTGGAATTAAATGGTGGTAGCTAACTCCTGCACCGAAGAAAATCATGTCCATTTTTTTCTGAAGCAAAGCCAGAGAGCTTCAGAAATGGTCGCTTTCATTAGGCGACAAATAAATGCTTCCCAATAATGCAATATTGACCCTACTGACACCCCCTGAAAGATGCGTCGCTTGCCGCCACACAGTACGTAAATTCAGCAGCTGAGCGGTTTCTGCTATCATCGCGAATATCGTCAAATATGTTTTCCCAAACTCTGGGAGGGAAGCTTTCTTTCGCGTCCAAGCTTTCGAAGATGAAACTTGTTCACGTTTACTACGTCACTTAATCTAACTAGTAATTCGGTCAAGTTTTGTAAAGTTGTAATAAAGATAAAACGTTCCCACTCCACAATTCTAAAGAGTTAGAACCTCAACTAAAGATGCTTGTTCATAAGACGCGACCGTAATACCGTGTGTATATGGTAATACATTGAGAGGCCAGAACCGACACCAAGCCTTTAGAAATTCACATCCCGCTCCAAATGGAGGAGCCGGGAAATTCGCGAAGTATCCCACCAACTCTGCAAAGCACTGCAGACATTTTACTCCCACTACAAGCTCAATCTAGATTAGAAAACAAAAAAGAGTTATATTCCTTAGTCTGAGATTTGAAGCTTAACAAGTTTTATTTCCATTTCTTTTCTTTCTTTCTTTTTAGATTACCGTTTATTTTATTTTGTGTTACAGGACTCGATTATCGGAAAGGGTTCGCGACTTGGGTCCCGCACTCTTTTCGCCCCGGCGTAGGATTACGCTAGACTACCACGCGAGCGGTTGGGAACCAAAGGGATTGGCGGATCTGCGCGGATAAACCCTGGGCGTATCACGTCACGCTCGATGCAAATTAATAACGTTCAAAGGATCTAGCGGAACCTTACAAGTGCGTACTATAAACGACAAAACTGAGTCACCAACTAATATTTTTTTTTCTTTTTATCCATAGTAGACTATTATATTTATTTTTCTATTTAGTCAAAAACTATGCCTCCTCCACCCACCAGAGCATTGTCTTACTTCGTTCGAGGGTTTTCGTGCCTCCAGACTTAGCTTAAGCAAAAGTTTTCTTTGCATACTGCCATATAAAAAAAAAACATATATTAAGTTTATTTTTTTATAAAGTTACCACGGTTATTTACTGCTTAGGATACGCGCTACATTTTATAAAACAGTAATGCTTGATGGGAAGAGGCAAACCGATTCGACACCGTAAATGGTAATGCGGCAAGTGGACCATTTGTGTTTGAGATGCGTTCTGCAATTGCGATTTGAATGCTGTCTTGGAATCTCTTAACGTGCGCCTCTGTAGCAAAACCAGCAGCGGTGCGGATGGAACTAATGATTACAGCGTTTGTTTCTGACTATAAATGTATAGCATCTCCGCTGGCTGTCAAGCCGCGAGCACAAAACCCGTTAACGCCGCTTCGCGGCGGCCGACTATTCGCTAAAGTGTCATTCAGTGAAACGTGGGCGTTCGCTAAAACGTCATTCGCTCAAGTGAGTGCCCCCCCCCCCCTCCCCCTAGTCATGTGGGCGGCGGAGAAAAGCTCCCCGGAGAAAAGCTCACCGGAGATAAGCTCACCGGAGAAAAGCTCACCGCAAAACCGGCAGATGCGGAGAAAAGCTCACCGGCCTTTGGGCGAATGCGGAGGAAAGCTCACCGATTTATTAACTTAGCGGATTCTGCGTCAAACGTGGCAATTTAACAGAATTCGCCTTCGTCCCTTTATTAAAAATATGTCCTTTTTTTTAATGTGCTTGAAGTTCATTGGGCATATTTACTAATTCCTCAGAAATTAGTAATCACCCATTCTGTATATTAATGAAGCCGCAAGTATAAAATCAGAACATCGTACACCGGTAAAAAAGACGACGATTTATTGACAAATGACTAGTGCGCCGTCGGTAGCTCTGTCAAATAAAGAGGTTTGTTCTTTGCGAGCTAATATGAATAGCGGTGTGGTGAACCGTTTCAGCACCGAATATTGTGTAGTGCCTAATAGATAAGAAGCTGTTAGTTGATGTAATCAATGTCGGCTACGCTATTTTCTTTCTGTTAATTTCACTAACAAAACTTTAGTTGTGAGAACAGCTTCGTCGTGTCGTGTTTGTTGTCTTCACTCCGTCGTCGTCGTTTGAGCAGTTTTCATCATGTATAACGTTTACCAACTCGCCCAATTCGATACCTTACAGAAGACTACTTTTTATATAGGTCACGAGTAACAACGGTGCCAGTGTGCAGCTCGGAAGGTCATGAATGGCTTACCGTAGAAGGTCACTATCACACAAAAGGCAACGTGTCGTGTCGAAACACCAGCTCGAACGGCTAGAAAACGTGCATGTCCGTGGAAGAAAGAAGCCTCGATATCCTGCTGAGTGTTTTATCCTGTTTTCAAAGGTTAACAGAAGCTTCAAAGATAATTTCAAGCACCGCGTTGTTGCGCATGCGCTTTCGAATTTCCGGCATTTACAGTTCTGATTTTTAAGTTTAAGCTGACATTATCAAGTTTTCGAACTTTTTCCTCTTCGTCAAGTTCATGAAGTTTTCAGTTAGGCTTTCGTTGCCTAGAGAATAAGCCACAGAAAACACTCGCACGCAAATATTCATTTGGAAGCAACTTACCCAATAAGCTTACAAATAACACAAAAAATTGCATTTTCTTTTTTACAAAGCTGACGAATTTTAATCAAAATAAATTGATATATCTTACGCATGATACAACAGCCTCCATGTAAAAAGAAGAAAAAAAATCGCTGAGCTTTACTCCGCATACACTCAATGGCCGGTGAGCTTTTCTCCGCATCCGCCGGTTTTGCGGTGAGCTTTTCTCCGGTGGGCTTATCTCCGGTGAGCTTTTCTCCGGTGAGCTTTTCTCCGGGATTCAGTCATATAGTTGAAGCCATAAAACTCGAATTACTTTCCTCTCGTCATGACGCGTGGTGGTAGCACACATAACGAGCAGAGCACGATGCCTTTATAGGTGCACTAGGTATACATAGAGCAAAACATTTCTGAGCTTCCCAGCAAAATATAAAAACCGGTGCAGTTCGTGCAACCGGCAGTCTCGAAATTCGGAGCTTTTCTTATAAATTGAAAGCCGTAAAATGTTTATCGGCAAGTGGTTTTGGATGTTATCGGATTTATCTGAAAACGTAGAAACCACATTGGCAGTATTTTTCTGGGACCATTTTTTCCTACTTTGTACTTGGGATCATTAGTTCCGGGACCATTTATTCCAAGACCATTTATTCCGGGACCATTTGTCCCGGGATCATTTGTTCCGTTTCCCAGCACAAACATCTACGTGCTTTTGCGGGTTCGTGCATAATTATGTATTTTTTTCTGCGCAATAAAATATATTATATTGCTTATACTTTAATAAGAAACCGCTAACGTAGAATATGATATTAAATAAGATCCGTATGGCGACAGGGAATTCCCATACGATATTATTTAGATAACTACCCAATTCACGCTAAAAAAATCGCATTCTCAAATGCGCTGGCGTTCTGTTAAGAGAAAACAACAACATAAATCTGGTTGCAAGGCCGAGACCTTTTTTTGCGTAACAATTATTGCTGGGCCAAATCGCTTCTACTATGAAAAAGCACCATATTCACTTATTGTTTTTACTTGCACCATCGATTTTGTCAACTGATATCGGTTTATTCACCGAGAACAGGAGAAAAGCGGTATCTATTGGTTAAGTACACCCACGAATCTCCAGCCATATTTGCTTTCCCGCGTGGACTCGATTTATGCATGTTCGGGGATTCGATCCCCGAACATGCACAAAACGTTATCTTAGAAGCACCGCGCGTCTAACACCACAGGCTCGCGCGATAGCTCTGTTTATACATATTTCGGCGTCAAGCATAGCGGACGACGCAAGTGCACTTCACATCCAAGGCTGACGTGCGCAAACTTTGATATCTTCGAAAGCACCTTGAGAAAGTAGAAAGAAAGTTTAAGAAAAATGAGACAAAAAGGTACTCACGCCTAAGACAAAGCAATCGAAAAAAAAATTATAGGGGAGAACAAAGAAAAGAAAAAGAAAGAAACATGAAAGAGAATGCATCGAGAGACGTGAGGGGACATCAGTCAGCGAAGCGATGTGCTTGTGACAGAAACGCTCGAGTCGTGTTGCATCGTTAATGGTTTTTGCGGGTGGGCGTGATGGAGTGAGTGCGGCGAACGATACCGCTGGCCACTAGGGCGCCCTGGCGTCTCGGTCCTCTTTTGGCGCGATCTGTTGTTTCTTCATTTTGTTTTTCTCTTTTTTTCATTTTTTTGTATGGGCACAGTTTGGTGTGCTCGAAACAGAGGCGCTATCGCGGGGCCTGCCGATGCTTTATGGCCAAACAATGGACGCATTAGGCGAGATTAGGGACCGCCGACACGGAAAATGCGGGGTTTTCTTCGGCCAGTTTAAAAAGACAAAAGTGAAAAAAAAAAAGCTTGGAGGATGTTTTGCGAAATAAAACCGAAGCGTCTTCTGGCCGTTGTCGACGCCCAGTTGTTGAATGTTTGTTCGTTTCGTTTTGTGGTGGTATAGTTGGTCTAGTGGTGGATATATCGGGAATAGGGAAGGCGAAGATATTTATTGCATTAAAGAAGCGCCCAGAATATATTATAATCAGTTTTTGTTAAAATATAAATTTAGGCAATTATATTTTTGTGGGGGTTTATTTGTTATTTACAGAGAAAAATGTATTCTTTTTTAGGGAAGTTCGAAAGCTTCAAGCTCAGAAAGTTCAATATGTCCTGCGGTTTAATATACTGCTGACGTATTATAAAAGTTTGAAAGAAAACAGTGTTTAGTCATCTGCGCATTTAAATTAGGTGTTTTTTTTGTTTTTTTTTTCACACTTGGCAACGCAAAAAGATTCTTCGAGCTCACACGTAACAGCGTTGTTTTATGGTCTAACAACCAGCCCTCGACTTAGAATGTGGAGAAATACATCGCTAAACATCAAACAATGGCGAAAAAAGAAAAAAATATATAAATGTGGGTCATCAAGCACCTCTCTGCCAGAAAACGTTTTTCTATATCTGGATTTTGAGTACTTTCTGAAACGCTAAAGATATCTCCGTTCGTCCATTCTACCTACAGAGTGACTTCAAAGTTAAATCCTAGCAATCTAGAAAGAAATCAGCGAACGATAAAAAAGAAAAATATAATTCACATAAAAAAAAAACAAAGTTTGCAATGTGATGCTGTGCATAATATGAGCCCGAAAAAAAATTGCTGCTACTGGTGAAAAAAAAAAAAAAAAAAAAAAAAGATATCGAGGGGAACAGTGTGGTTACTCGAAACACGTCATATTTAATGTATATTACACACTTCATTTGCTGATGAAAATGTTTCTTGCGCTCGTCATTTGCCAAGCTTCCTCTGATTATTTCTCAGCGCTTTTCGGCCGTAAAAAAATGTCATATAAACAAACTGTCGGGATATCGTCATCATCGCCACCGCCGTCATCATGTCGTGGTCGAGATAAGGTTGATTTAACTGCGTACGTTTATTTTAGCATAGCAATACAGGTACGTGTGAGTCGTGCCGTGTCTGGTCGCGATCTGGTGGAGAGAGGGTCTGCGCGCGGAAGCGGCGGGCAGAGTCCAGGTATGGTGCCTCGATTGCGTCTTCGACTGGTGTGTTTAGCGCCCTATCCCGCCCATACATCAAAAGTGGTCCCACTGTGGCAACAAATGACGCGAGTGTCATGCTGTTGCCTGTCGCGATCCTGGCGGTTGATCGTAGAAATGCTGGCGAAAAGCACGAGCGGACGGAAATGTCGCTGTCGTCACGGCGTCGCTCTAGGCGTCCCAACTTCCGGCTGTACTGGCTTCCGTGAACTGTCACAATGGAAAGCGACCTGCAGCAGAACAGGCGTCTGCCGTATTTACCACAACTGTTGGGACGCCGCCAGGGTCGCGACCGGCGACAACATGACACTTTTATGACGTCATCAGGCGGAAATCAAGGGACCACTTTTTTGGCCGCGGTAAACACACCAGTCGGAGACGCGTTCCAGGCACCATAGTCCAGGGTCACCCGGCGGCCGTGGCGATGATGATGACGGCGGTGGCGATGATGATGATATCCCGACACAAACCAATAATCGGAGTGCATGGAAACTTTTCAAAAAAATGTTTATAGGCCATGCATTTATCATACTCGAATTTAATGAGTATAGGTTCTAGAAAAACTAATTAGAACTAAAATACCTTCTTCTTTCTTCTAGGAAGAAAACGGTGAAGACCTCTTTTTGACGCTGATATTTACAGATGTCGCCACACACGCTCGGATCTTCTGGATTTTGCTTTTTGGTATTCATCTTAAAGAAGCCTTCATTGTTTTTGCTTTATGCTGTGTTATCTGAGAGTAAAAGCATCAACCAGAAGGTCTTTGCCGTTTTCCTTCCTTTGCATCGAAAATAGGTTAATTTTTTTTTTATCCTTACATTTTTTTATGATGCCCACAGTTATAAATTTTGAGTATAAACTAACCTGAAGTCACCTTCGTAAAAAGTTTAATTGTTCATAATTTCTTGTTTTATTTATACGAACATTTTTACGTGCGAATTGCGTTCGGAAACACCGCGTAGATCGTTGTTATTGGCTCACCAAGTGCTCCAAGGAAAAGTATGACGCATGACCGACCTCGATGCGCGGCCGCCCCTCAACTCTGGGAAGTAAACGACCTGATAGATAAGGATTTGTTTTAAAAGACTCAGCTCTTCATTGGCATGACCGTCCTTGTGTATGTGTTACTTTTATCGATCAGCCCCGCTATGCGGAATTGCAAGCATGGCGCGTCTTGGACGGCGCATCGTGCGAGCTGACAAGTGCTTCGTGCACGCTAATACGTATGGTAAGCCTACAATAGCCAAGGTTTCTTCACATGCAAGGATATGTCAGTGGTCAAAAGGACCCACTTTCAATCGTATAAATGCAGTCTGACTCTTCGTAAAAGCAACAGAACACCCGCAAAGATTTTCGATCACTGCAATAGTTCGGCTTATAGGGGCAATCAAGCCCACAACGTATTGTCAAGGGAAAAGGGAATCTGTTCGAAGGCGTAAACGAATCCGCAATGATCACCATTCCCCCCCCCCCCCCTTTCCCGTAAAGATGTGACTACAAATTACGACTGCCATATTTTTTTACTAACAACGTAGGACCTACTCCCGGAACAAACGCAAACTCACCGTATAGTCCCTCTGCGTAGTCCCAGTCACAAACCAACGAATTCATCGAGCCCCACTACATCCTCGTCACTGTGGCACGTTCGGCGGTGGCGCCGCCGAAACACCGGGTATCATGTCGGTTGGTAGGCGGAAAGCTCAGCTGGCATACACGTTGAACAGAAGACAACATTGACCACGACTTTACACCCAAAATGTCGTTGATCCGGTGCTTCGGTTTTTTTGCGGAAACACATGGTCGAAACCATCAACTGCACGCCGAGACCGTCCTGTCTACCACGACGCCCGATCCGACAGAGACGCGCCTGCACGCGGAGGAGCCCTCACCGTTCTGATCGCGGCGCGCAACATTGTGAATAGCAGTGTCCGGAACCCGGTTTTTCACCCTTTTAAACTTGGCCCCTGGCGTATATTTTTATGCTCGCCTACATTTACATTTCATCCAAGTGCATGTCACTTCCGCGGACGAGCCGCGCCGTGTGGCGAGCTCCGCGCCGTCCTCTATACATGTTAATGTGTTGAATCTATTCTAAATAAATCTATTCCGCGTGTACTTCGGGGCCCCCCTCTCCGCCCGTAAAGGAAAACGTGGACGCACACACGAACGCACGCGCATGCTTCTGCAGATCGATCACTGTGGTGGCTGCATATTTTCATGCTCATTTAAACTTGGCGGATGAATTGCCGACGCTCGGACCCTTGCCTCTAAGCATCCACCCCCTCCCCCCCCCCCCCCCCCCACGGCGTACAACGTGCTCCGAAGATCCTTTGATTTCTGTGTGTGTGTGTCACGTGTGTGTGTGTCTGCTATGTGTGTGTGTGTCACGAAGAAAGAGCATCGACCTTTTTGCTGTGTTTTTTGTCTGCTGTTTGCTATGATTTTGCTAGTTGACTCGATTGCTACGTAGCGACGAGCGAGCTGATCCCGTATTTGCCTAATGAAACGAACTGACATCGAACTAATGTCAAAAGCGAGGTCAATGGTAAGAAAACAGGTCGTTTTAGCGGCTCTTCGCTGAATTAAGTTATGTAAAACAGACGCTAATGTCGGTAATGCGCGTGTGGCGTCATTGGAGAGTGCCTGTGTTTCGTCGGCTTATTAGCCTCTGCTCGCCGGTCGGAGCCTTCAAACTACGTCATTTCAGGGGGAAAAAGATTTTACAAATACCTATATCTTGTACCTGAACATCGTTTTATGCAAATAGGCTAAAAATAATGAAGTTGAAAAAAAAAAACGAACACATTTGCTTTGTGGCAAATTACGTTCACAAACAAAAGTTAAATTTCGTTAAGTGACCGACGTAATGGGAAACAGCGCAAAATAGGCAGGACAAGATCCTGCCTATTTTGTCCTTGCACGATGGCCCTGTCAAGTTGGTCATGCAAAGACTGTCTGCAGGCAGGTTTGAAGCATACATAGGTACGAAGCTAACAGGCTTCGAACAGGTCTATCTGCAGATTATTATTTTCTATTATTATCGCCGACATGATTACTATTATCATGTCGGCAGCAAACATCCTGTCGTGTGTATGATGAATGAGAACTGTTAGTGCGTCTCTAGTGCGTCTTTAATACGTTATGCTCCCAAGCAAAGGCTTGGGAGCATAACCTTGACTAGATCAAAAAATGAAAAATAAAAACAAAAATGTCTTGTGATCTATGTAACGATATTGTTGGCAATGAGGCATTAATTCAACGAAAAAGGCTTGTAAATCCGAAAGGCACTTTTGTTTCCTTTCTTTCTCGCAACCTGTTTGGTTCGAGAAAACGCCACACTTATCTTTTCATTCGGGTGAAGTCGTATCCCCACACTTGCGCATTCAATCACCATTGCTAGCATCATATTCAAGGAGGGTTCCGGATTTATGGAATACTTAATTTAATAATCAAAGGCGACAGAGATTTCAATTTGTCTGGCTGAGTTCTGTCTATAAAAAGCAGAGGGCACACCCCGAAAAGCAATCTAAAACAGAAATTAAAAAAAAAACTTCGGCAACCTTTAAGTTGATATCTTTTATTCAAAGTTTTTCAATAGCACACACTCAATATTTTGAATAGTTTATTCCCAATAGTTGCTAGGGAAGATATTTGTCACTTTCTGATTGTTTTCAAATAGGTCTTATATTGTTCTTCGGTAATTATGCGGAAGTTGCAAAATGCAGCTGCGTTTTTCTCTGAGATAAAGACGACATTCCCTGAATTGACACACGAGGTTTTTCGTTAGCTAATAAAACACCATCGATAGCTTTACGATAGGTGGCTATCGTTAGTTTCTCAATATTCGGCTACAAAAAATTTCGCGATAGTCGAGTATTGATAGTATGTTCTCGAGTTTCACAATAGTCGACTATCGATAATTCTACGATAGCCGACTATGGATAGAATACTATCGATACCGTCACGATAGTCGACTATCGATAGTACTATCGATATTTCTTTTTGACTAACGATACTGACATTTTGTTTTCACTATCGATGGTATCGATAAACCTATCGATAGTTTTTCACCACCAGTAGGTAGCCACAAACCCCCCCCCCCCCCCCCCCAAAGAGCAGAAGCATTGCAGAGAATTGAGAAGCTAAGAACTATGAGCCCTTCAAAATACAGTCTGAGCAGGGAACAGGACTCTGACGTTTCTTTTCATTGTTCTCGAGCAGGTTGCATGCTTTAAGTCGAATTGTAGTCTCAGTTTTTGTCGATAAAATCAGATCCCAGGAATTAGAAATCAAACATGGCGTACCACAAGGCTCTATATTAGGCCCGCTACTCTTCCTCGTGTATATAAACGACATAACCGATATTCCAAATTCTCCTCATCTCGTAATGTATGCTGACGATACAAATGTCTTCTTCAGTAGCAACACAAAAGCATCCTTACAACAACAGGCTAATGATTACCTCGTGAAGCTATCAAAATGGTTGGAAGAAAACGAACTCAAACTTAATGCAGAAAAAACAAAATATATAATATTTAGACCCATAAACAAACGTGACAATAACCAAATACATCTACAGTTCAATGGCCTCCCAATAGCTCAAGTAGAAGAACAAAAGTTTCTTGGAGTCTGGTTCAATGAAGAACTCACCTGGACAACTCACATTAACAAGTTAAGGGGGGAATTATCAAGAGTGGTCGGATGCATGTATAAAATAGCAAACTTAATACCCAATTGGCTTACCAAAAACTTTTACTACTCCCTGTTTTACTCGAGGCTCTGTTATGGAATTATGGTATGGGGAACAACCACGTCCACAAACTATGGTAAACTAATCGTACTTCAAAAAAAGGTTCTGCGAATTTTGGAAAACTACCGTGGAAATATTCGCGAATTTCATAGCAGCTCTTATTTTACTAAGCATAACATGCTCAAAGCAAATCAAATCTACTATTTCAAACTTATGCAGACAATACACAAAAGAAAACTCTACGGAGTGGATGAATCTGCTTCACAACTTTATTTATTGAGAAATAGTAAACGTAGAACTCCTAAGGTGCGTACGAACTATGGAAAACAAAAAATCGATTATCAGATTCCTGCATTACTAAACACTATGGAAGATTACACTGATTTTGCACTGTCATTTTATAAGTACAAGAAAGGGATAAAACAAATTATTATAGACAAGGACATTTGTTACGCGTTGTAGAAATGTTTTGTTTTTTGTTACCTTGGGTTCACCACTGGACATGTGAATACTAGAACTTCTGAGTTTTCTTTCTTTATTTTGTTGTGTGAAATGAACATTTTTTTCAGTCCGTTGAATGAAATGTATTTTGCGTACACAGGCATGTGTGTTTGGGCAGAGGGAATGATACAATGATTGTGCCACCTTTTGCACTTCTGTAAACTGTGGGGGGTAGAGGCCCAGTCAGGCAGAAATGCCTTTTGCCACTACCTCCCTACCGGGCATGGCCCGTGAAAATCCCAATAAACTTTCAAACTTTCAAGCTTCGTCGTTCCATAATATATTATTGTCGTTCGAAACGATTGATGACGCGTGTATTGTTCATACAAATTAGCGCAGTTCTTTTTTTTTTTATTTCATAAACGTACGCATTTGTTGATGCATCTAACGGTAGAACTCGAGTTGAAATAAATTAACAAAGGGTCATCATAAATAATAGGACTGAATTCAAGCGTCTTTCTTTTTTTTTTTTTTGGTGCGTGTGCTTTCGGTGCGTGTGCTATCATGCGCTAAGCCAGTTAAAAGCAACGAAGAGGCACTGACCTTGAGCTTTTAGTATGTGTGTTCGTGTTAGTAATATGTCTAGCATTTGACTGTGCTGTCACTTATGGTGAAACAGGGTTTAGTGAGATATCCCACCGCCGCGAGTCAACCACGCTCTTTGCCCCACTCTCACATCCTTGTAAAATAGACTACAAGAAAGCAGTCGAGCAAGCAAAGGATAATATCAAACACTACAAGCAACAAAATTGCTTGAATGCAGTCCTATTATTTATGACGGCCATTTGTTAATTTATTTTAACTCGAGTTGTACCGTCAGATGCATCAACAAATGCGTATTTTTATGAAATAAAAAAATACCCTTGAATTCAGTCCTATTATTTATGCTTAATAAATCGCGCAATATATCAAAGCTTTCTTACGTGGTGAACAAAAGTGTAGAGCGGCAGGGTTCATTTCCATTCGATTAACTGACTATCGGTGTTCTTATTGGCTAATGACAAGTAATAATACCATCGGTAACTCGCTACGCCGTGCGTTTCTTGATGTAACACTGACTATAGAGATTAACGTTTTCGCTAAGATCGTCTTTTAAGCAACAGGGTAAAATCAATGCAGATCGTAAAATAGCTTTGTGTTCTGTATTTTTTTTTTTTTGTCATCGTGCTTGTTCTAAAACTATAATACGAACCCGCGAAATGCTATTTTGCTCTATAACTTGACAACCGAAAGGAATTGGACCCTTAAAATCGCAAGAAGAATGTCCGATCTGACCTCAAAGGGCTCCAAGAACAAAACAAAAAAAAAAAGGGTTTTCCTGAGAAAGCACCCCCGAATAAACCGGGCCGGTCTCCCCTACTTTGCACGCATTTCCAAGTCAACGACGATATCCTATGGCCAAGGAAGCAATAACGCAGGGCGAACTTGAGAAAGTGGTAACTTCCGAGAGCCATCCACCGAAACGCAGACACACACACACATACGCACACACATCAGAACAAAGGCCAGTATCAGCTGACGAACCGGCGGACGCCAAAGACAAAGAAAAAAGCTCCTAAAGTCAAGAGTAGAACCGTAGGAAATCTATTACGGCATACATCACAGGAATGTCCGATAAGGGCGTTGGGATCCAGGCAACTCATTGCCTGGACGAAAAGGGCCAGCTGGTATTTGTCTTTGCGCTCTGGAAATGAAGTGTTTCCAAACATCTGAGCTCGTCGGATATACCGCTCCACTACCAGGAGGCGTCCAAAAAGTTCTCTATTTTGATATTGAAATTTTTTAAATTATTACTTCGCAGTTTTGTTTACTTGGCATATTTATTCATCCCCTTTTTTCCCAACCTCCTTTTTTGTTCACTTTATTAAGTGAAATCTTGACACCGGTGTAAGCAAATACAAACTTTGCGAATTTTAAATCTTTTTTGTTGTTGATGTTTTTTTTTGGTGGGTGTGTGTGGCTCGGCATTAAAAAAGAAGGGAGAAAGAACAAAAATAAATTTGACTTTAAGTGTAAACAATATGAGAGAGAACATGTTTATCTACTCCTGAACAAGAAATGCTTACATAAATTATGATATTCGAGACTTCATTTATCAAACCATAAAATAATTTGGAAGCATACGCTTAGTAAAACCAAACACGTTATTGTACTCCCGTTCTCGTTCGTTTGTTTGCGCTCACTTTGATGAGTGCTTCTTTTTCTTACACGCCGGCAAGGACACCTTGGTGTCCTTGTCGGTTAAAAACTAATTTGCAATATCTGCTCGCGCACGGGTAACTAAAGAAAATCGTTTAAAATCTTAAGGACCTTCAACTCAAATATTGTAATATAATTCAAGCAATGAGCATAGTTTTTACGAAAATATTCCCTGGAGAAGGGGAACAAGAGGGACAAAGGACAAACACAAACCTCATAACATAGCTGGGCGACTGGTGCGCGACCGAAAAAATCCGCCTGGTCCGGGTATCGAAGCATTCACGGGGTCATCAAAATAAAGAGCAGTGCTGGAAATTTTTGAAATATACTGAACAAGTAGTCTGAAAGGGGAAGGTAAAAATAAAATAAATATGTTATGATTGACTTGAGACGTTGATTACAGTGCTGAGTAGAAGAGTGAAGCATACCACGACTCCTGGCGCCATGCCCTTAGTTTACTATATTTCGCTTTATTTTTAGTCATGGCACACCTAATGTTCCGAGGTGATGGTGCCGATAAAGCAGAGCGAAAACACGTCACGGCGATCGCCATCTTTCGGTGCGTGTGCTATCATGTGCTAAGCCAGTTAAAAGCAACGAAGAGGCACTACTAACCTTGCGCTTTTAGTATGTGTGTTCGTGTTAGTAAAATATCTAGCCTTTGACTGTGATGTTACTTGTGACGAAACAGGCTTTAGTGAGATATCCCACCGCCGCGAGTCAGCCACGCTCTTTTCCCCACTCTCACATCCTTGTGAAATAGACTACAAGACAGCAGTCGAGCAAGCAAAGGTTAATATCAAACACTACAAGCAGCAAAATTTAAGATACATCGTAAATGAAACCACAGTTGGAAAACAGTAAATATGACTTTAATAACCCCGAGGCTGCGGTGGTTAATGTCACTTTGTTTAAATCCAAACTACAGCGGTATGACAAATCAATAGTGGGAACCCGGTGAGAATCGTTATGCTGATCGCAGCGTACCGCAGTTCGATTTCAGCGCCGCCCTGACAAATGCGTTTTCAGTGCTGGAAACATTAGTCTTGCCTAACGACCCACCGACGTCCCGCAATTCGTCACGGAGCGCAACTCCCGGCCGTCGCCGTCTGAATTCGTAAACGAGGTCTTCGCTGCGCTCATAGTTTGTGCGTTGCGGTCGGAGCAACGGTATACCACAACCACCCTCGCTGCTCGCAGCGGCGAAGGCACGCTGCCGCGAATCAAGTTCGGTTACTAATGATGCCGCTTTTGGGACCACCAATGCACATTCATCATCCAATCCAGAGTTGTTGTTTTTTTCGCGCGCTTCCATAATACGCGCATTATTCATTGCTCGAAAAGAGGTGTGCGTATGTGTGTGCATCCGCAAGCGAAGTTGTGTACGACGGTGAGTTATCACTTTTTTTAGCGCAGCCGATCGCCCAGCTTGGTGTGCGATATCGGTGAATTGGTGACGGAGCAATACCAATTTGTTTCTTGTCAGTGCCTTAGCGATGAGATATGAAGCATTCCGAACAAAACATTCTGTATGCCATAGTAACGCACAGCCTAAGAAACAAAGAACTTACTCGATGTTCATGTTTCAGCGCACTCGTCGGCAAATGTCGCCAAATTTTGCGAAACGAAACTATCATGCTCGTAGCTCACCAAGACTTGTGCTTCTTTTAGGCTGTTACTGACTAAATGAAGTGACATCGTAGCAGTTTTCATTTAAATTTCTCTGATTGATTTAGGGCGTCAAAGGGTTTGACTTCTGCCGACTCACGGTGCAGAACGAATCCAGTCTATTAACCTTATCCTAACAGTTATATAACGGCAACCATCACACAATTAAGAGTTCTAGATTAGGGGGGTCCCAATGCTTTGCGTTCATCACGCAGCGCATTGCATCGCACTGCATATGCGGAGGTCCTCTGCGCTTGAGCACGGCTTTGCCCCACGCTGCACGGGAAATTCAAATTGTGGGACGCCCTATTTTAAAATACTCCAATAAAGTTATTGTCGACTCATACAAGAGACATTTCCGCAAAAATTCTAGGAGACCTCGCAACGAGGGGAATAGTGTGGCCGTTCCGCTGTCCGCTCGTGCCGGCTCGAACGCTTCCTATAGACGCCTTCAGGCAGCTGTGCATGGGCGCCGCCATAACCGACCTTCAGTTTTTGTTTCCTGTTATTCCCTTCGCTCCACTTCAACATTACCACAGCAGGACAGGTCATTGCAATTTTAGATTCCACTGCGGCCTTCTCCCCAGCATATGCCCTTGTGGAGACTCGTCAACGCCCGCTTCAGTGGCTCGGCCTCTCGGTAATACACGAGAAGGTCGGCTATGGCGGCTCAATCTGGCGCGCTCTGAAAGCGTCTATATTCTGGTACCTGCACGATTCATTTTCTCATTTTGTTAGGAGCTCAGAACGCACAAAATAATAAAGCGAAACATTCAAGAAAGTCGTCACACGCTTTGTTTAGCTTTCCCTTAGCCTTTTCTGCGTTCAGGAATAACAAATTGTTAAACTAACGTCCACTTCGCCTTCGCCTCTTGAATAATCTCACGTACCGTACATCTGAACGTCACAGTGCGTCAATAAGACGTTGGGGGCGCCACATGATTCCGAAGAAATCTACTGCAGAGGACCGTGAACTTACGCAAATTACCCACAAAATCACCCGAGGTGGCATCAAATCCAACAAACTAACCAGCTTCACCAGTGATCACCCCCCCCCCCCCCTCCTCCAAGCGCACATTTCTTTTTTCTGCCACAAGTTGGAAGAGTCAGCTTATTATGCCAGTATCTTCATAACCGTGGCGTCAACATGTTTACGCCACGCGCGCGAACAGGCACCGCATTCGGCGCCTTTCTCCGCAGCGTACAGCGATGCCCACCCCGGGGACCGCGGTTCATGTGGTCGACTGACCGTCTCTCTCTAAGCGCTTCCTCAGCTTCATCTCGCATCCCTCGGTGCTCGCCGCCAACTGCACCAACAGAACCAGAGGCGAGCAACAGCAGCGGTAGGCGGCTAAGCGACGGACACGTGCCCCAATATCGGCGCCCTGCTCCAGCGAGCAACGCCGGGCCACAGCAAACGTCCCCGGGTGGGCGAGAAGAATTGCCGGGAGAGATAGTTCCTAGATAATGTGACTGCATTGAATATGGATGAATCCCACTCGAACACATCTACTGCTCCCGGGTATCATATTCCTCTCCTGCCTCCCTTTCTCCCGCGATCGTCTTGCTTCCTCCGCGTTCCCGACGTCGCCATCTTATTCTTGTTCCTCTCGTTTCAGATGGTGATGTTGTGTTCGTTTTTTTTTTTTTTCTGCGCCTCTTCATTGCATATCCATACGTGCAATATTTTTGTTGTTAGGTTGTGTTGGATGTGTGTGCGTGTGTGTTTGTGTGCATGTGTGCTCGCGATCGTTCATTCTGGAAGTTTGCGCGGGTGTTGCTGGAGAGCAGCGACTGTGTTCTGGGGGGAACCTTTTGGCTTTTGTTGTTTGTCTCAACTCCAGGAGTCTAGAAAAAGAAGATCGAGAAAGGGACAAGAAACAATAGAAAAAAAAAAGGCTCGAGGCGAGTCGCTGCGCCTTGTCTCTCAGTTGTGGTCCTCGCTTGTACTATTTCCACAAGCGTGTTTTTTGCTGCCCCTACTCCTGCCTCGACGCGTTGAGCTTTCGTTTAATGTCGACTCTGTCTGACTTCCCTTCCTTTGTTCTATTGACGGCCATTTAGGTTTTCATACTCTTCCTTCACAATGTGTTTTTTTTTATCTCTCTATAGTATACTGTATTTCGGGTTAGCGCTGGGATTCCCAACTTATTCCAGCTAACCAACAAAGGCGTGTGAGCTTGTAGGCATAAAACGAAAAAGTTATAATTTTAAGAAACTCAAGAAAAATGACATCCTGACAAGCCTCACAATAAAGGGGTCATAAAATAATATCGGGTTGGAATGTTCATGACTTTGCTGAGGCGTACTGGTCCTAGTCTTGACCAAGTATGCTCGCACAGACCGCCACTGATTCAGAAGCTTCTTGGTCGCGGTGAAATGCCGAGGATAAAAGGGAACTTTTTCTTTCAGTCTTGCCGTTACAAAGCTTGGTGATGTAATTGTGGGATTGAAACCACCAGCCTGACGACAGCCGAGCACAGCTCATGGATTGCACGTGAGCACTTGATTGGATTGGGCGTGAGCACTTCGGCTCGTAACAATCAATGCCTCGGCGGACACTAGGGTAGTGGTTCGTGTCCGATCACTATGGTGATGAGAATAGCCAAACTCTAAGAATGCGTGGAGCTCAGCACACATTTTCTACTTTGCCGGCCCCAGCGCGCGGGTATGATTAACGTCTGCAGCATAGAATAGGCACCAGGCCACGTGGCCGCTTCTTCTGCCTCCGAGTTGAAAGGATAAACGATGCTCATATTTCTCGAATTTTTTGCCGATTGCCCATTGCCTAGAAATAAAAACTAAGGCACGTTTATTCATTTATTAACGGTAGGTTGTGATTCTAAGGAGTATTTAACGAAAGTAGAAAACTCGTTTCGTGGCTCTTAAATTCATCAACGCCAGATTTGTTAGCGAAAATATCAGCTTTTATTCTGAGTCCTTCGCTGATACTTTAGTGTAGGATTTAGTTTGAAATATAAGTTTAGTGCTGCACTGCTGGCCTCAGGTTGGACATTTTGTCGTTCATAAGTTTTCACCATGTAGAGTATTTTATAATCGAAATATTCATATTTCTGTATGACTTAATCGTTTTCCTTTAACGTATAAATTTGGTTACATCAATGCCAAGTTCAACTACCTGAGTTTGTTTGAGTCAAAACAGGAATATTTTTAACTGTCGTCATTTAGAATAATTTTTTTTTTTTTTTTTTTTGGGGGGGGGGGGGGGGGGGACAGTGGACTTGCACAATTCAACGTAGTCAAGCCGGTAAATTATAACTAGGGTTCCTGTTTTCCGATAAATCCGATAAACTCCAGCCGGTAATATTTTCGTCAATTCGGATTTATCCGATAAACTCCCAATTTCAATGTAGTAATGCAAGAAAACAAAACACGGAATTTTAAGTTTGGTCAGTGCGCAGGGTCAATGGTCCTGAGAAAAAGCCACCCCAAATTTTGAAATATTCACAAAGGGAATCTTACCTCTTATCTCGTCAAGTTTCAAATAGAACAGGTCATTGTACTATGGGGTCAAGGCAAAGGCCATTGTTCCGGTTTTTAGTTTGGGCCATACTACTCGTGCTTCTTAGAGGAAGGAGGGCTTGTGCTTTTGTAACATTGAAAGCTATGAAGTATAGATAGTTTATAGAAGTGGGAAGAGCGGGTGGGCACTCAAAGCTTTACACCCCTTACCACTCAACCCAGCGCAGCCAAGGGGTAGATTGATCAGTAGGGGGTAAATACGAGCTTTCCAGCAACTGCCTCGATGAGATTATTAATTTTAAGATATCGACATTTATCGAAGCAACACTTGTTTGCAACTCGTGTAGTCGGATAAATTAGTATCGCCAATGAAAATGGTATCAACGCTAAATCCACCTGAATAAATATTAATTGATACAACCTGCGCTCTCTTGAATCAAGCATATATAGAGCACACGGACAGTTCTTATTCATATTTTTGAAAACTGCAAAACACTGCAAAATTAAATTCGAATTTCGTAGAATTCGGAGTTTAACAAAAATAATCTCTGATAAACTCCGAAAAAAAACTTCAAGTTTGACAAAAAATAAATTACAAAAACACGGAATCCTAATTATAATGTTACATTGGACTTCACTGGCAAGATAGTGTACAAGAAGCTTTCTTAAAAGAGACATCTAATACAAATCTTTCAATTATATTGCATATACTTGAAAAGAATTTCGTTTAAATAATATTATAGAAAATTTAAGAGATTATCCTCATACCGGTGTTTTTAACAAGCAAGGAGAGATTACATACACCTCACAATACTATGCTCAGGCATCTCAACGAGCTTATAGTTTATGTAATATATCTGCTTATTCGCTGCTTAAAAAAGTAGAGCTGTTTGCATCGGTGATATATGACTATAGAAGAATCAGACATTTTGAAACTTCTCAACATTAAACAGTCCTACTATATTTTTATTTATTTTTTAATTGAAAGGGTGAGGGGGCGGTCTAAAATGCGAGAACAACAAAACTAACCGTGAAATAAGGCTTTGTGGTGGTTTTAACTCCCGTAACGATAATATGTTTTTATAATATTAAATTTGGCTGGTTCCGAACGGATGCTGCAAAGTAGATGTGAGTTAATAGCCTTGGCAGGCTTGGCAGGTGCTTTTGAGGCACTAGCGTTGGCAGAGTCGCGACGCATTCTACGAAAAGTTTGCACCTCTTAAAACAATGCGCACAGCCAGGAATGCCTATATCAAAAAGAAGCAGAAATAATATGAAAACAATGAGTCATCCTAGATTATGTTGTGTGTTAACGTGAAAAACTACATTTTAGATTCGGTTCAGCAGCCTCCTTTAGATGAGGAGCACACTAAGCCAAAAGAGGGGATGGTGTTGCGGCGTTCTCACTGCAGTATCCGTTTGCCGTTTCGAAGCCCATCTCAACTGCCTTTCGCTACTTTACGGGGCGAATACTACGTTATTCTGAATTTCCTTTGCTCCCCATTAATGAAAACAAATACAGGCTTGATGCCGGCGGCCGTGATGTGACTTTAAACAATTTCAAAATGTATACCATTGTTCTGCTGGGACATAGTTGCAACTCAAGTACTGACTCAGCAGAATGTTAAAATAAGACATTCAACCACAATCTAGCATTATTGCAATATTTAGCAATTTCAATTGCTTGCTAAGTGCACAAATAACGCACAAGGACGTAGTTTCTTGTTCTAAAGTGTGAAAAGCGCATAAAACGCATCCTAGAATTAAGGCTTCTATAGTTTATGTAAAAAGTGTCTTAGGATGGCAACACCTGACTGTATACGGGTAGGATGCTTTAATAGTCCCTTATTTAACTCAGGAGCACATCTCCCATCGCGAGGTCTTAGCATGTTTCAACCCTAAGCCATAATTTTGTTTTCGATATTTTTTTATTGATTTTCTTCTCGGCATTTGGTTTCGAAAGGCTAGCACTACCCTGTAAAAGGGAAAGTGAATGGGAAGTCAAGGTTAAAATGTGCGTAAGTAAACCCCCCCCCCCCCCCCCAGCATGACCCCCAAAAACCTTACAATACTTTGCTAGCGATTTTTTAGCCTATGTTATTATATACCGATTAAATACGCTAAGAGCGGGATTTCTTTTTTCAATTTTCTTCTTCTTTTTTTTTTTTTTTTTTTTTTTTTTTTTTTTAAGCGTGCGAGAATTGTGCAATATATACTCGGACACCACGCCGGGCAGTCGCGGGAACCTGCAAAAATCGTAACAGCTTTCCGTAAAGGTAGCTTCTCTGCACACATAGTTATAATGAGGGGAAGCCCTCCTTCGCTCTTCGAGTTCGAAAGCGTGCAAGATCAACAGGAATTTCGCATACATTTTTTATTTTGGGAGGGGGGGGAGAAACTAAACGTTGAAGATTCAACATAAATTACTTTATTTGAGAAAATTATGCATTTCATGTTTCAATCAATTTTGTGCTAGCACCGCTGTAGACGCCGGAGGGCGTAAACAACTGCTCCATCAATTTCATCTCGGTTACCTCATTCAAATGCATAGTTCCCCAGCGGATTTCTCACTATTCAGGCAATAAGCGCCTGAACACTTTGTTTTATAATAGATGTATATATTGGCAGACAACAAAGTGCGTTGTCTGCCTGCTGCGCATATCAGGAGATGGCGCCACAAGTTAATAGCGTCGGTAACTCGGTGGTCTGCGAACGGGCCTGACGTGGATTTTGCCAAGTTCTCTTATGCTCTAATTTTTTTACAGAAAAATATATAAGCCTTGAGATTTCGCATGGTAAGACTGGCGTTCTCGGTACACATTCGATGAATGCTTGAGCCTTTTATTCACAGATGCCGATATTACCGGCTTGTTTTGCAGCGGGGGGTCCATTTGGGACACCCTGTAGTAAATACCGAAAAAACATCTAATGGCTCGTGATCATTTTAGAACACTTTCTTTGTTAATGCTTTCAAGTTGATACTATCACAAATTTGATACGAAGGGATGCCAGATTTAAATTAAATGATAAACGAAATCGAACATTTATTATACTAACAAAATAAGAAATAGAAAAAAAATGCAAAAATATACAAACAAACAGAGTGATTCACTGCTTTTTAATAATAAGAGACCCACTTGAAGTTATCTTTCCGAAGGCTCTACTTTATGAATTGCTGTCCACACCCCAACCCGAGAAAAAAAAAAAAAAGAAAAAAAGCTAGCCAGAGATAGATGACTCCGATTCTTTGAATTTTGACAGCCAGCTTTTCCTCTGACGTACGCCACCCCGCAGTTTTGACTTGTCATTTTTCTCGCACGTCAAAGCATGCCGAGTAAAGCTGAAAACAAAACCGCAGTGAAAACAAAAAGATGCACAACTGCACCGTCACCATCAATGTCCATGAAAAAAAAAGTATAAGACGTGACCGCGCAGCTCCAAAAAGTGCAAGAAAAAAACGGACCCGCTATGAGCAGTCTCATCTTCGTGTCTTTATTTTTTTTTATCCCATGACAGCCAGGAAGGGTAATGCAAAAGGGGAAAACGATAAGCTTCAGTGCCACCTATCCAAATGGCGACCTAGGTAAAAAATAAAACAAAAGAAAAACTTCAAAGCCCGCAAAAAAAAAGAAAAAGAAAACGAAGGTTTCTCATATCTAACTCCTATGTGGTCTGCTGCGGAGCCGTTGTGATGACGAGCCGAAATCTATAAACGTGGTCGCGGAAGATGAAATATGGACTTCCCGGGGCGCCCTACCCCGCCAGAGATAGCCCCGCACTCTCCCCGGTATTGTGTGACCCTCCAATGTGCGCGGACAGTCTTCAACGAAGTCCTTCCGCCACCCACCCCCCCCCCCCCCCCTTTCCTCCTCTCCCCCTCCCCTCCCTCTGGAAGCCTCCGGAAAGGCCTAGGAGGGGCACCAGGCTCGTACCGGAAGCCACATCATGACGTCGCTTCCTGAGGAGTTAGGGACGTCCGGTGCTGCCACCCCGCGCCACCTCCCCGTATTAATGGCTTCCCCGCCACGTGTGCTCTTCATATCGGAGGTGCTCGCTCTTTGGGGGATGGGCCTCGCCGGAAAACTGGGCCGGAAACTTTGTATCTACGGGGAAGAAAAGAGACGGGATGATCGCTTCCGAGATCTCCCTCTGTGACTGCATACAATTGAGAATGAATGTGTGGACTCTGCGGTGTCACTTTGCGTTTCTACGAGAAGGTTATTTTTTTTTCTAGAAGGTACAGCCGCTTCGCTGTTTTATGGAGGACACTTAAAGGGGTGATGCACCATGAGCATACCAAACGGGGACGCGGGGGGGGGGGGGGGGGGGGGGGGGGGAAGCGGGGGGAGCAAGGCGCTTGCCCCCTAGTGTCTCAGAGTGTGCGTGTGTGTGTGTGGGGGGGGGGGGGGGGGGGGGGCAAGCCATGTGTTTTTGCCCCCCCCCCCCCCCCCCCGAAACATCCGCCGCTGGGCAGGGCAAACACTAGCCGGGCAAGGGATACCAAGGGCACTGACCCCCGGCCCTAAAGGGAGGCGAGGGGGGTGGCTAGGTTTGCACCCCCCACCCTCAAAAACAAGTTGGTTCCCCCCTTGTTATGCAACAATGCTTCAACTTCCAGTAAATACCTATTAGAATTATTCTGTGACATGTATGACCTATGAAACACACATTGCCTTTTCAGAGCGCTGCTAGTAGGAGCCCGTTTCTGTGTTTCGCGGCGTCGGCATCGGCGTAACCGTACTAAATTTCACGGGAAATTTTACGCCAAGTGACCTCAACACCAATTCACTCCCCGCTAAATTCAGCGGAGAAATTCAGTTTCTCCCACTAGATTTAGCAGGCAAATTCAGTTTCTCCGCTAGATTTAGCACGAAAATTGACGTTACGTGACCTCAACACCAATTCGATTTCCCGCTAAATTTAGCGGGGAATTTAATTAAATTTTCCGCCAAATTCAAGCGGAAGTTTTTTTTTAATTTCCCGCGATTTTTTTTTTATTTTGCGGAGAATTAAGTTTGCTTTCAGGTGACGTGGCACCAAGTCATTTGACGTCATTTACCCCGCTAAATTTAGTGGGGAAAACTGACTTCGAGTAGGAGGGGATAAAGGAAGGAGGAGGAGAAGGAGAGGATACGGCAGAGGAAAAGTGAAATACCCTCACCTCCGTACCCTCACCTCCTCCTCCTCAAGAGCTGCGCCCTAGTTTCGCATTATAGAAACTTGTAAACGTCTTTCTTTTCTTTTTTTTTCTACACAAAGGCAGTCGTAGAATAAAATCGAGAAAAATGAACACATTTTACCACCTCAATTCGTTGCCACAAAAAGCAGCCTCGTAATCTCCAGCCGATTATATGCCGCGAATGTGTTCAACATAGCCACGCGTTTCGGGTTGCCAGAGCACAGGGAGCGCTCCGAGTTCCACGCATTGTTAAGGTTCATACCATTCCCGTCATCCCGAAAATTGGGTATGAGCCACTACCAGAATGCATGTCGAGACCTTGATTGTCACGAGCCAAAATCAAATGCCTACGCAGACTTCGTGTCCACTGCATGAGCATCGTACCGGCGTGCGGTCGTGTATCACTACTGCCTGGTGCACGTTAAAGACCCCAGGCTAGCGGTTGTACTGCACTGCCTAAATTGCTCATCTACAGCTGGGAGACTCGTCGCCCGTTGAGGCAGACCAAGTTCTACGCTGTATAAACATACACACAATCCAACTTCTTCTTCTTCTTTTTTTTTTTTTTTTTTTTTTTTTTTTTTGAGCAGCGTTTAAGTGTCGTCACTGAGGGGATCGCAAAGCTTGTTGTCTCACTCCCGGAGATCGCATTGTTGGCGTTGTCCCCACAGCTCGGTCACCAAAATTTGCGACTTAGAGACCGAAAAAAACGGTTCTCTTTTATTCTTGGAATTCCACAGGGTCAAAGACGTTTCTTGGTTAAGTGGCGTTGTCTTCGAGCATTCTTCGGTCCCAGTAGTACCAGTAAGTGTGTGTAAATTGAGAAACGTTCCTACCCAATATCGCTCCACAGCCCCTTCAAAAAAATAGTGTCATGTTATCGCGTGCAACAGAGCCATACGCGGAGTTGTTCAGATAAATTGCAAAAGCTCAAAATCCAAAAAAAAGAAAAAAGAAGTACCGCGTAATGAATTCCTAGCACAAACTATGCATATTCGAATTCACAAGATAGAAGTATAATGGAAATCCGAACACCCAAATCGCTTTGACTGTACTTCGTTTCACTTTAGAGCCGCGGTCAGTCTGCTAAAACATCTTACAAAAGACAGCCCGCAGACACTGTCTGGGGCGTGCCTCTTGCTTGTGTAATGGTCGTGTCACTCTGTCTAGGGACTTGAATGCGATGCGCTTCCTTAGCGCATTATACCGCTCACATGACCGCATTGAATGCGACAACTGGAACCGATGCGACCAAGTCACATTCATGTAAACGCGGCTATTGATCGTACAAAAACTGCCTGCAGACTTGTTTAAATCGTGCAATCGTATAAAACAAACCTGCTTTGAGACGTGTCCTCGGATAATTTTGTCATCGTGTCTGCAGCAAACCCCGTGTGTCTTGCAGGATGTAAGAGCAGTCGGGACTTCGGCTTAGATCTGAGCGGAGCCGACAATACGAGCCGATGGCCCCCGTCAAACAGCGTCAAAGACGCAACTTCATGAAGTTCGCCGTTGTTATCTACGTGTTTCCTCATCTGCTGAACAAATCGATAGCGGCGAATTTTCTGTGACTTTCGCTTTTAGTAGGTGTGTCGTTGTTTCTATATGATCCAGCAATCGACTGCGACAGTACTTAAGATAAAGCCGCCTCGGTGGCTCCGAGGCGAGAGCGCCGGCCTACGGATCCCCAGGTGGCGGGTTCGAATCCCGACCGAGGTGCCCGCAGTATGACGGAGGCTTATTGCGGAAAAGGCGCCGTGTAACCGAGCTTTCGGTTGCACGTCAAAAGATCCCCAGGTGGTCCAAATTAATCCTCAGTCCTCCGCTGGGGCGTGCCAGATGCCCGTCGTAGGTTTGGCACGTAAAACCCCCAAATTTGACTTAATTTTGACTTAAGATAAAGCAAAGTATTCGCGACGAGATGTTTGGGTATCGTCGCCTGGTAGAATTTTTTTATACAACCCAGAATGAAGATATTTCACCTTTTTCTGTTGATGCAAGCACGTGCAATTCCAAGCTTCTGTGTGCACTATGAAAATGAAAACATAACCGCGTGGGTAGCGCGCGCACTAGCCATAGTAACGAAAACAGAAGCGCCCCTCGCCAGCATCTCAACGAGAATAGGCTAAGCAGAAAAAAAAAAACATTTCAAATAAGCAACGAGCGAGACCCCGCGTTCATCTGTAAACAAAACAAAAAATCCGAGCGTTAAAAAAAAAAGAAAGCAACGCTTGCTTATTGATTTCGTACAACGCGTCGCTTTAAAGGACAACTATAGTCGAAAACGAAACCAAAATATATTACTGGTATCGCTTTAGTGGCACGAAATATGATCATAGCCGAAATATTACGTCAAAGTGAAGCCGCGTACTCCACTAATTTTTAAAAAAAATGCGACCAGATGCTTTTTAGCGGGCGGCAAGCGGATTAGCTTTTAGTCCAGGAACACTAGCGGCGCAGGAATCCGTGACGTCACGTCGCGGTAGAGCTGCGGTTGATCGGTTCTACCCAACGTTATTAGGCTGTTGTACAGAGTACCGCAGCACCACGTGGACATGTCGCGGCCGTACGGCTGATGTTCAGTGTTGCCATCCCTCTAGCAGGTAATTTCGGTTCTGTTGTAGGCGCCCGAAACCACCACTTTGAGTCGTGACATTTATAAAACTATACACAATGTCCGCCAAACAAAAAGAAAATGCATACCTTGTAATTCAGGGACACTGCTTTAGTTGAAAACAGTGGTAATTCCAAATTCAGAAATATTAACCGGAGTCGCCCTTTAGCACTGGACGCAGCCGAAGCTACGAGCGGGTGAGATTCAACATAGTGTTTCTTTGCCAGTTCTGAGCCTGTTCTATTATCACTGAACCAATACATGTACAGGAAAAACCCAGTGACCTGATCTTTTACCTTGTTTGATCAGTTCCATCAGCTCGTAGCGTCAACTGCACCCGGACGTAAGCCGGGACAAACCACCCTCTCCCTCCACTTCAATCCGACTTCACTGTAAGCGCCTACACGTTTCCACGAAGCGCTCGCACCGAAGCGACGTTCATGGCGACGACCAACCACTCGACCGTCCCCGCTCAACCGCTGCCCGGGACACGTTGCGACGGGGGTCGTGAGTGCCTTACGTTCCTCACCAAGGGTGTGAACGTCCGAGTTGTGGCGACGACGCCCTTTTGGCAGCCTCCTCCCGCAAAGTCGTTCCCCTTCCGCCATTTCTCATTAGCCGGAGCTGTTCAGAGGGCCCTTCGTCCGCGTTGCTCCCGACCTGTCAGGCGCACAACCGCCGTGCGAAACGCAACCCACGAGGGCCCTCTTGAAGGGGACTCCTCGTTGTGTGCTTGAGCAGTCTCTTTAAGGATCTTCACTCCATGGCGGCTCGGCTGGCGAGGCAGGGGTTTGACTCTGGCACGTGGTGGTGCCATTCGCAGCTTAAACGCCGCGCCCTTTGAAACTTGAGGGGGGAGGGGGAGTGGGGAGGCCGGGGGGGGGGGGGGGGGGGGGGGGGGCCTTTGTGGAAACGGTCGCGTCGCCGCCACTCTTCTATGACGTCAGCTTTTTTCTTCGACTTCGATTCCGGAACTGTGAGCTGCGGACTTTTCTGTGAGTCCGTAAGTACGCGAATGTTGTCGTGTCACTGCAGCCAGCCGGCAACAGCCAGGCGGCGTCAGCAGAATGAAAGCCCGTGGTTATACCCACCCTGTCTCATTGTAACTTGGCCCTGCATTGCGTTCCGACAGCTTCGGTAGGCGCTACGTATACGAGCGTAACGCACACATATTGGGGCATGACGTAGCGGAAAGCCTGACTTCGCAGTAAAAACGTTCTCCGGCGATACGTCGTCGCGTGCCTCACTCTGTTGTTCACATTGGTCCGTAGGGGCCGTAGCTTCCGCCATACCGGCATGTTATATGCCTACGTCTTTCTGGAAGGCTGTGTCCGACAAAAGTTTCGTTCCTCCTAGAAAGAAACGCAAGTGACGATATCGCGTTTGATTGGTTAGAGGCTCAAATGACGAAATTTCCCTATGAAAATGAGGGCGGCGACGGGTAAACCGAGCGCGCCACTTCCACCAGACGTGACAAAACATTGACGTTTCGTTTCTTCGCAGTTTCGTTTGAAAACCGGACGATTCTGTCGATGATCTCTTTCGACGTGAAACCGATAGACTTTCTCTCATTTTTGTGATGGGTCCCTTTTTGTACCGGGAACAAGTCTGGGTTGTGTTTATTAGTATGTCTGACATGAAGGAGGAATGTTATACGAGTATCTACCGCTTGCAAAACAGGCCTCAAAGTGGATTGTGCTACTGCGTCGTCGAGAGCGCAGTGGCGAGGCCGGCGAGGCTGCGACAGCAGCGCTTGTGTCCTGCGGGGTCGTGCTCTCTTTACCATTTACTTTTATGCAAACAAAGCTGTGTTGGTGTCGTGCTGTTTCCGCATGCACTGTGAACCCCAGCGAAACACCCAGCGTTGCGTTCGTCTGGTTAGTGCACGTACTACGCCGTGTTAACGTGGGGACACATCAAGATTGCCGTGGACTGCGCATATCTGTTCACACTTGTACTAACTTCTGGCACTTCTGCAAATGAGTTACCGGCAATCTAGCGTTACGCCTACGGTACGTGTACTTCTTCTCCATCGTTAGTGCTCTGTCTCGTAAGTAATTTAGCCGTGGGCAGAGAGCATATCAAAATTACGTTGTCGTCAAACTCGTTATGTTGTTTTGCTGTACTCCTGATAATAGCAGTAATAATACGCATTTTTGCTTGACATATGCGTATCCGAGAGTGCACATGGCTTTTGAACAGCTATGCATGAAGAATAAGTTCACCACCACGTCTGGGATGTGTCCGAATGGATTTATAACGTGCTACAGGTGGTGTTTTCGTCGTATCTTACAACTTTCGGTTCAATCCTGCAAATGAGCTTTTGTGTAATAAGTCATTGTAAGCTCCGTTCGTTACAGCGAAATCTCGCTAACTCGTGCAATCGCGGCGCACGCTTGCTTCATATGTTTCAATCTTCGGGGGCTTCCACAGGGCTCTACATCTATTTTTCTCTTCGTATTATAAATGCTTGCAGCACGCTAGCAACATTGAGAATGTATGTCTGGTAGAAGTTCTAGATGACTCAGTATTGTCAGGCCTTGAATGTAGCATAAAAACAATTCGTGAACATGATGGCCCTGCTCATGGTTTCAGCTTGAACTAGCTACACAACAATGTTCGATGAGAGTGCTATAATTAATTTTGCAAGTTACGTATGTGATGCCCTTTGTTATAATCCGTCCCAAGTCTCAAACAGGTGTAGTGCAAACGATCTTGCTGTTGGCGTGTCACATTCTCTAAAAACGGCAACCTCCACCATTCTAAATGACAGTTTCCACACGCCTGCAGTCGTCCGAGCCCGTCGGACTGACACTTTCTGCCACTTGACGAGTTTACCAAGAGTGCATGCACTTTCACAGACTGCTGTGGTGTAGCCGTGGCTACAACACCAGCCAGTACAGCTGCCGTCTGTTACGCCTGAAATGAATGAGTATACCAATGCTGAATATTGTTTTATTACGAAGTGATTGTTAATTTGTTTGCTTTGCTTGCAATTAGCTTGCCTCTCCAAGAATCAGTTTATGTGTTTTTTTTTAATTCCTACCACATAGTGGAGCACCTAAGTTCATCAAATGTGTGCACTTTGAGGTGAGTAGCCTGAGGAGAACGCTGGCCCAACAGAGTTTGAAGCTCCAGACATCCCATGGATGATGACCGCCAACTGGAGCTTGAATATCTGGGTGATGACTGGAACCTCTTATGTCTGCTTGTCAAACTGTCTGCGCAAGCGGGCAGATTGAAATAACAATAAGACATAAGGATTATTGACTTACCCAGTATACAGAAATTAAACTTGTTTGATTATGTTTACGTAACGGACGTTATCATGTGTGCATCCCTGGTAGAGTAGTGAACATGTTTTAATAACGCTGAATGGAGCTTCACGCAGCTCATACTAGCAAACCTAATGTACTGTAAGTAGTTTCCATACAAGGTGACTCAACTGTTTAGGGAGAATGTAGCAATGTCATTAATAAATACAGTGAAAAAGAACAATGCTTTCGTGAACAGTTTATAACAGGCGCAATGTCCACAGTATCTGCATAACGCGCGTGTTTAGCGAAGCGGCGAACACATACTTGACGAACCGTAGAGGTTGCATGCTCGGTTATAGAACCGTTATAGAACCGTTAGAGAACACACACTGCTCGTATACATGATACAAACGACACGGTGTAACCTGCAGACATGATGACAGAATTACCAAAAGACACGCCTCAAGGATATGTTCGGAGCATGTTGGCGTCATTCACATTTGAACATGTCCGCAGACAGTTGTTGTATGCCTAAAGTGACAGCGCCGTCAGACAAGGAAGCAACCTATCTCATGCAATGCCTGCAGACATGTTTTGGTTCTAAACTTCTAGGCTAGCGGCGTAACCATGACAACCGTTACTGTGATTAGTGGTTTCTATAGTTACGCCGCGCGGCGGTGCAGTGCGGCGCGATTTTTGCTCACGTGTGTTTCACGCTTAAGTGTTATAGCCGGGCATTGTCGGAAAAGGTTAGATATTTTGGTTACTGTATGGTATCTTGAATTATACTACCCATTTACACGTAAACAAAATGACCAGAACTATAGTGTTCACATGTTTGTCTCTCTCAGGGTGAATATACCCTTTGTTGCACTGAGTTGGCCAATGCGTGACGCGCTGGTGCACTCAGTGCGTGACTTGTGCGGTAAAAAGGTGCCTGAGCATTAGCCAAGCCTACGCGCTCGAGCAGAGTACTTCAGAAGGCATTAAAAAAAAAAAGAACGATTGGGCAGAAAATGGGTTGACATGTCACCATTCAAGCTAAAGCGCTTGTTTGTATGTATGAAAGCGCCCTAGACAGGAACAAAATATATATATCAATTTTCCATCAAGCGATGTAGACTACAGGGCTCAAGATAAACGCGATTTCCTTGACGAGGTAAATGCACATTGGGTTCGATGCAGGTTGACAGTTCAGCAATCGCAATAAGGTTGTTATTAGAATTTAGAAAGAGGTAACAGTATAGCAAGGGCCAAAATGTGTAACGAAGTTTTATCAAGCAAAACTAAACACGGAAAACTTATTGTCTGCAGTAATCAATTTCAACGTAAGAACTTCAGCAGAAGTTCCGCCTCCAGTACGCGCTCGGTGCCTTCCGTCGTGCTTTGACTGCGCATGCTGGCGAGATGCCGGTGTGTTATCTAGGCTACAAAGCTCGCGCTGGAGGTAGATCTTACGTTGTAAGTAGCTATGAAAAATTACATTTCGCCTGAGGAAGCGAACAGAGCACGCTTCACACGTATGAACAATAAGAGGGGCAACTGGCGTGTAAAACCGGTGTCGCAATATTTACAGTCTCTTTTCTTTGCAAACGCCACCAGACTGTGCTCCAGTCTTTGACGTCCCGGTGAAATTCCGGTTCATTAAAAGAATGAATAAATTCCACCTTAACACCGCCATTTGAAACGTCGATGAGACATTTAACCACCAAAAGGCCGATCTCACCAGCCAGTTTGGGTACGCCACCGCTGCCGCAATGCATCGAAGAAACTTTAGCCTTTCTGCACGTGCCACAACCTCGCTGGAGCTCTGCGAGTGAAAAGAACGAGACGTCTTGGTCCCTACCGCATGCCTCCTGTGGCTAAAGTTATGTTGGCTTCACGCATGCGCCGAACGCTTGGTGAGATTGGTCTGTATCTCCAGGTGAACGATAACAGAACCAAAATGCGAGAGATATGTTCAAGTGTTTTGAATATGCTTGTAAACCAACTGGTCTCCTCCAAAACGTTAAATCGTACAGCTGAAGGCCCTCGCTAGATATTCAACTTTGTTGTCCGTGTAGCATTTATGTTCTCGAGCACTGGTGACATAAGTAAGCTTGACAGGCTTAAAAAGACGGTGCGACCGGAAGTCTCTGGGGACGAAAGTAGCGGTTCGTGTTTGTAAACAGTAAAATGGTCTATACCATAGTACGGAAGACAGTCTGCATACAGATTCGAACGCGAGTCACCGCAAGATTAGTGCTTCCAATGCCGCATGGCAATGGGTTCAAGGAGAAAACTTGGCACGCGGCATTCGAAGCACGGATATTACAGGTGATCCGTGTTTGCAGACTGTCTTTTGTATGATGGTACGAGCAGTGTGACCATGACTTAGGAGTTATGCCTGCAATATCACTCTTCCAATTTGTCTAGTCAGTGTTCCACTTTATTTATCTGGCTATATATATATATATATCATGAGAACTACGACATTTGCGGAAGAACACGGAATACGCTTGCTGGCTACACGTGCTCAGCAACACGGTGCATCAGTATGACGCCGGAATTGAGTACGAGTTTCAAATGTCGCGATTCCGTTTGGTTTCCATCCGGAGGGCGAGCATTTTGCGCCGTCAGTGTAATGTCAATATTTTACATTTTACAAACTAACCCAGGCGAAAACTCGTTCTGGGCAGTGCTCCCATTATCAAGCTAATACTGAGTTTTAGCAATGCGTATACGACGAGAAAAAACAAGCAGTTTGCGTTGCTTTACCGTTGCGTGCTCTACATTGCGCCTGCGAGAGACTGCGTTTCGAATTGGCGCATAGCGACGGCGAGCGCATAAGCAGCGTGAAGCACGCAACGCTAACGCAAACGCACAGTGCTTGCGCTTGGTCCTATGCGCCATACCAAAGCTTTTTAATAGCATATAAACATAAAATTTTCGAACTTAAAGGCGTTTATTGAAAAGCGACCGACTGAGACCAACCGAGAGCGCAAAAAAGCGCAGAAAAACAAAAGCCTACCTTTATAGTCCAAAGCTTTCGAGTCTTGTTTTTTTTTTTTTTACCTTTCACATTTTCACTTTCCGATTCAATGTTAGCTACAGCGGCCCGCCTTATCAGCGAGTAAATTGAATTTTTCTTTTCTCCGCTCTACCGCGGGTTTGAGACATAAAGAAGCGCGTTCGACTTACACATATAGGCTTCTGGAAGGGAAACCTCGCAGCTCTCTTAGGCAATCAAACAACTTCCAACCTAAATTTAATTAAGGTGGGCGGACGGCGAACTCCCGCCATTGTGTTGGCGAGGCAACCCGGGCACTATGAGGCACCGAAACGAAATCTTACAAAAACGAGTACCTCAAAGACCACACGTGAATCGATAGTGACAAAAAATATTAAAAACAAGATATTTACAAATCAAGCAACTTAGCTATACCTACGCCTTTCGGAGACGTAATACTAATACAAATAACCCGCCAATGAAAAATAAGAATACGTAATAAGATATAGAGCAAAACTGAAAATTAAAAAAAACGAAATCAGAAGGTAGCCGTATCGGGACGACACCTTCGCGAACTTTCTTGGGAGTGTCGCCGCTGCTCGAGACGGGCGGTGCTCTTTCTTCTACGCGAGGGAGGTCGAAATGCGGGAGCGAAATAATCTCGAACTCGGGGAGGGAGGCCTTTAGGGAAAAGCTCAGGGAAGAAACGGGAAGATGATATAAAATACAAATAAAAATATTAAAAAGGAGAGGACGATGCCGCTTGGGAAGGGGCCTGGGTCCGTGTACCCTGGAGAACCCGGGCGAGCCTGTTTTCTGGGCTCTCGGTTCTCAGATAGACGAAAAAAAAAGAAGAAGCCGCATTTGAAATGCGAATTTCTTCACCGAGGAGGCCTTTACCCGTCTCCACCCGATCTCCGCACACATCTTCCCCTACTTTCATTTCTTACTTCTTTATCTTTTGTACATCTTTTTATATTGAGATACGTTTTCTTTCGAACTTCCCGAATCTTTCAAGTTTTCGAGTATGGTTCGTCGCCGCTGATTTTTTTTTTTTCTTTTTCATTTCTTTAGTTTATTTGATGTTGAAGCACGGCCTCCATGTACGCTCCCTCGCACTCCGTGAAGGAATGATGATTGGTTTGAGGTTGGTTGGCGAGTTTCAAGAGAAATGAGAAACAGCACAAAAAAGAAAAGAGAAAGGAAAGATAGAAGAAAGAAAGAGAGAGAGAAAAATAGGAGGCAAAGGGCACGAGGAGGCGGACTTTGAAAAGGACGGAAGTGGATGAAGAAAAGTGCGACAGAATGGCGAACCTCGGTAAAGAAAGAGGCGATGGAACGCGCCACGCGGACCGTACATGGCTAAAAAAATAACATACACAAAAAGACCCCCCCCCCCCCAAAAAAAAAAAATGAGAGAGATAGTCGACGACGGTATGTGGGACGACAAGAAGATGAAAATCTTCCGAACCAGCGCAGCGTACCACACGTCGGTATATTGGAGCGGACTGCCGCTGAGCCTCACCGAGCTGTGTGTGCGAGCGCGCGCGGCAGCGCTTGGCTCCTTCTTACCCTAAAAATTAGATTTGGTCCTTAGAGACATCAGAAGGATGTAAAGAGAGGCGCTTGTAAGCGCCTTCTCTCTGCCGCTGACTGTCTGGATAGCGCCCGCTCTCCTCCTCCTAATCCTCCTTTTTTTTTCGTTTTGCCTTCTATTGTTCATTGTTTCCCTAATAGACAAAAAAAGTTTCAAGCTGGTCCAGACCACTCAGAAACGGCATAAAACTCCCACTACAGCTGCTGTTTCTTTTTTTAAGCCGCTAGAATTTAGGTTTTGAACTGGATAAAGAAAAAAATACTAACTTTAAGAACTTCTCTTCGCCCTTTCGTCCACATGGTAGGAAATTTCGATCATTATAGACGAGAGCCACAGAAGCAAGCTTCGTTTGTGTGTCTATTTTTATTTTTTTTTCTCGTTAGGTTTTTTTGTTATGTCGCATTGGATTGTCCTTCACAATGCTCACCTGTCGGGATTGAATTCGCCTAAGCGAGCACCGTACGTGGGTCTTTTTGTGAGGACAAGGGCGTTCGAACCAACGGGCCGTAATCAAATAACGATTCTATTATAATTAGATTGTCGTAATGCAGACCTTTCATCTTTTTTTTGTGTGTATGCTTTGTTTACTATACCCATTTTCCACTCACCCACCGTTTCTAGAAAAGAAAAAAAAAGGTTCCTGACGGAGCCTTACTAATTTCACTCTCATGTTAAAGAATTAGGACACTTGTGAGTGCGTTTAAGATGAGGTATTTTATATTTTATCAAAAACGTACACTTTTCGAACGCGGAAAAAAGCGCCTGCGCTTTCTCTGATAACGAAATCTTGTCAGAACAACTTCCTGGAGCGTATAAAATATGCGCAAAACTTGCTGTTTTCTTGGGGTGACACCTTGTATAGTAATCGAGGTCGTCTGCGGACCTCAGAAGGTAGGTTTGTGGTGAATCTTCGTCCATACGGGATCCTGAGTACTTTGCGTTGAACAGAGTGAACTCATATTCAAGTTCGAATTTCCAAGATTCCAGTTTCAAGTTTAATTCTTTCTTTTTAATGAAAAGGATAAGTAGAAAAGAAAAAATGAAAGCCGTTTACAACTCTCTGTAACGCCGAATTAGAAAAGGGGAAGGCGCAGAGAGGGGGGTCACGTGACCAGGGGGACCACGTGACCTGGGGAATCACGTTACCTGGGGGTCACGTGACCTGGGGGGCCACGTGACCTAGGGGGTCACGTGACCTGGGGGTCACGTGACCTCGGGGGGGTCACGTGGCCTAGGGGGTCACGTGAACTTGCGGTTACGCCGACGTTGACGACGACGCCGACGCCGACACCGACGCCGCTCAAGCCGGAAACGGGTGCCTAAGAGCTGCGTTCTAAAAAAAACTAGGAAACTGTTTGACAAAGTTCCCTTTTCCTCCAAGCGACAAGAGAAGCATTACCAAATTAATTTAACATACTATAAACGATCACAAACATTAAACTTGTCAAATGACTATACAATGAACTCAACGCTACTATTATAAAGCATACACATTTTCTTGAACGCCCTGGAGCTCAGCGTCAAGTGTTGAAAAATAGTTTATAATATTGGGAAACTTATCGGATTTCCACAGTTGAAACAGTAGCACAGGGCCGTTCAAGTATCAACGTTAGGCGATCCCGTGCCTCGTTGTTTTACCTCTATTCCTTCTCGCCATTATAGCAAAAAAGTTGCGTTTTGAAATTAATTAATTAACTTATTATTAATTAATGCAATAATTGAATACTTCCTAACAGATTAGTCTCTCGAAAGTAGGGTAAACGCTTCAACGGTGTCGTCACAACTCACGGGCATTATATATAGGGTGTCGCAAGTCACCAGGCTCGATCTAAAGTGGACCGTAAACTCGATGCCTGCACGCAGCACTTGAAACTCTTCGTCAAAGATGTACTTCACAGGTCGGTCTCATATTGTCAAATTAAAAAGCGTAGCTTTCTGTAAAAAATAGGGCCAAAAAAGTTGCCAGGGTCAACGGCGAGCGGCGACGCAGACAACCAAGTTCAGTAACGGGGCGGGTTTGGCGCTCGTGTTGATAGATGGCGCTACGTCCTTATAGAGACTGCTCGCAACCACTGTGGTTTATTAAAATTAACATAACCTTTTTGTAATGTGGTTAAAAGTAAATGCCGACAATAAAGGCAAAACTTCAAGTAAAAAACGTGTTTGCATAACGACGGCGCTTTTGCTGCCAACAAATTTCGTCTGCGTGTCGTCTGCTTTCTTTCGCTGGTCGGCTAAACCTTCGGACGCCCCTCCCAACGCCATCTATTAATATGCGTGCCAAACGCACCCCGCAACTCGACTTGGTCGTCTGCGTCGCCGCCCGCCATTGACCTTGGCAAGTTTTTTGGCCCTATATTTTACAGAGAGGGAGCTACGCTTTGTAATTTTAGAACAAAAAAAACGACCTGTGAAATACACCTTTAACGAAAAGTTTCGATTGCTACGTGCAGACGTCGATTTTTACGGTCCATTATAGATCGAGACTGGTGACTTGGGGCACGCTATATATCTTTGTGACGGTCGAATTCTCAGCACCAACAATTTAATCACTCCAATATCAATGCCCCAGAGATAACCTGTAGGCTAATAAATAAATAAAAATTAAAGACGTTCACAAATCTCTGTAGCGCGAAATTAGAGCGCAGCTCTTCAGGAAGAGGAGGGGAGGGTACAGAGGGGAGGGTATGCCCCTCCTCCTCCGTACCCTCTTCTCATCCTCTCCTCCTTGCTCCTCGTCTTCCCCTCCTCCTCCTCCTTCCATCATCCTCCTCTCCCCTCCTCCTCTCACCTACTCCTTCTTTTTCGTTTTCCTCCTCCTCTCCCATCCTCCTCCACCTCCTCCTCCCTTCCTGCTCTCCCTCCTCTCCCCTACTCATTCTCCACCTCTCTCCTCTTTACATATTCATTCTCCTCCTCTCTCCTTCGCCTCTCCTCTCCTCCCCCTCTCCACTCCTCCTCCTTTCTTCGTCCTCCTCATCCCCTCCTCTTCTCCTCCTCATCCTCTTTTCCTGCTCCTTCTCATCCTCCCCTACCCCTCCTCTCTCCTCTTCCTCCATCCAACCTCTTCCTCTCCCCTCCTTCTCATCCTCTTCATTTCTTCCTCCTCCTCCTTCTTCTCTCCCCTCCTCCACCTCCTCCGCACGGGAAACCTTGCCACTTGTTAGCTGGCCCAGCTTGTTTGTCTGGCCTCGGCAGGATGTGTAATGTACAGCCTCGAACACCTGACGCTTTGCGAGCGCGATTCGGAGTACTGAACTTTGCCCATAGCACCGACCTGGGAAAAAGAAACCGCTCTGAAAAGAACGACCGGATGCACGCCACGCAACAGACGCCAAGTAGACCTCTTCATGCAATCGAAGTTAGTCCGGTAAAATAGACGTTACTTTATTCCTTCACAAACCAACGTCTCATTTACAATCAGCGAAACGTCAGCAACCGGCCACCGCTGACACATTTGTTTTGATTCAAAGCGTTCGAACGTCAACGCTTCCAAACCTTCGAGTTTATCCTCTGCATCGTTGACAGAACGATGATTTATTTGTTTTGTAGAGAAGGATGGGACCAGTTGGAGTAGCTAGGGACGCTGAGGAATAATCCTTCTACGGCGCCAGACTGTTGGCTTCCGAACGGATGTCTCTTTCCAGCGAGACGGCTGCTCAGGGTACGGCGACGGTGATCTTAGCAGCTTCGATACAAATACTGCACCACGGACGCTTAGAGGGGCACTGACACCCCAAAGGTCGTATTTAATTTTATTGTCTAAAACGATGCAAGTTGCAGCCATAGACACGCAAAAAAAACCGCATCGCGAAAAAAAATTTTCCCGCGCGCGCGCGCGCCTTTTTATTTTTGGCGTTTGATTTTCCCGCCTCTCGCCTCCTCGCTTCTTTTGATCGGTGACGTCAAAAATCAGGAAATTTAGAAGCTTTGTAGGCGACAGCTTTATAACATTTAATTACGGCAATCCTAAAACATGTTTTTTAACGCAATTGCGAACGCACTACGGCCCTTCTTTTTGAAATACCAAAAATCGGGAGTTCGTTGTGGTGCCGTCTCCTGGATTTGTATCCTCCAACGGAAAACAGGCGACACCGCTCAAAACCGGTCCGCCGCAACGCCGGCGCTAGCCGGCGCTCGCTCCTATCCTCCTCGCTTTGGGTCGCCATGGTAACAGCAGGGAGTGGTGAAAGGAAAGTGGACTCTCAGGTCTCCGCAATTTTTGACGTCAAGGCACCGGCGCCGATCGCGCGGGAACTTCGAATTCGGCATTTGGAAATTGTTTTTTTACTTCACAAATACTGAATTCCCAAATTTCAAATTTTGAGGGTAATGTCCCGGCATCGTTTTCAATCGTTTCGGATAATAAAAAAAAAATGATTTTGATGTGTCAGTGCCCCTTTAACCGTTCCGTGCAGCGATAATCTCGCGCCTTTCGGGCCCAGTCGTGGGAACGTTAAAAGTGTCTTCCGAAGGAGTAGGAAATGACGCCGTTCATACATAGGTTTGTTGGGGTTTCTTTGCCACTTTTACGTAGTTTTCAGAATAAAACTTATTTTGTTTTCAGACAAGCATGCGGCCATTTTTAATCAAAAGTAACGAGTAACGGGTAAAGTAGTTTGATAGGAGATACCGTAAAATAATAACGACGTAACTTTACTCGTTAGTCATTTGGAATTCCAACGAGTACGTTACTATGTAGTCATTTGGGATTCTAACGAGTACGTTAATACGTTAGTAAAAAAAAACTAACGCGTTACCAGTAACGTCATTACTCGTAACGCGTTAGTGCCAACGCTGCGCATGCATGACAGAGGAGGAACGCTTCTCCGTACATCTGGGACGCGGAAATAGAAACGCGTCAAATGCTGTTACGTACGCAATCTGTGCGTCTTTGTGTGTGGACGGGTTAATGCCCACAAGAGCCTTCTGGGTGCGCAAAATCTTTCGCCACTGAGATACCGGTGGGTACCTGGCGAACCTTACTCCCAGGCTGAGTGACGGAGACACGCAGCTCTTTCCAATGTAATTATTTTTTTTAACTGCGTGTCTTTGAAATCAGGGTCACGCATGTCGAGGAGAAAACGATGAGGTCGTACCCAATCAATTAGTCGCTCAAAGTCCATGACTCCGGATCGTCTGCCCGACCGTTTGCTTGGAGAGCGGCTTTTACTTCCTTTTCTTGCAATGTCAAAGGAGAAACAACAACAGAATCGCCGTGCATGCGCTGTTCCGCAGCAGCAAGCACGGCACAAGGAGCGTGAGAGCGCTTATACTGCGCTGCTGAAGCGCTTCTGGAGCACTAACCGAGCGCTACGTCACCCGCAAGTCGGTGCCAGATGAGCGCTGCTTCCAGCACTCATGAGGCGCTAACTGAACGCTCCGCTGTATGTGTGAACCGGCCTTTACATGTACAAGACTGCCGGCGCCCCAGTGTCGCCCCCATCGTGGCTTCGTTTTTGCCACAGCGGAACAAACAGATCTCGACAGTAATCGGTTTCTTTTTTTTTTTTTTTTCCTTAATTTAAAATTTTATGCCCACTTTTTTTTCTTCGTGAATATTGTTTAGTAGCAAAAGAGAGCACACAAAGACACAGTAATTCTTTAGCCTCTTGTCATATAGTCCAATAAAAGTTTACGTACGCCTCCGCGCAGACTCGCCGATGCCAAGCTATGTTGTGCATAAAATTAGTATTTATTACAGCGAAGCTATTTATGGCCATGGATTTTTCATGTGCATCAACAAAATCTCAAGTTTCGAATTCGGTGCAAAATCGCTTCATTCTATGGAAAAGCTTATACGTATCATCACTTGGATATGAATCTTCAGTAGGCATCATGATCAGTGTGTACCATAGCGACCACAAGGCCATCGTCACCACCACCATCACGACCAAATGATCCACCGATCAAGACAAATAATAACCACCACTCAAGACAACAATAAATGTGTGTGCGTACCTATCGTCACGATGATCATCGATCAAGACAATAAATGTGTTCGTTTGTGTCTGTTCAAAATTCTGTGTCAGGTCTGTGTCGTGTGTTAAACAGCTTCGCTGGTCACCCACCTTCACAAAGTGGAATGGCTCATGATTTTGATTCGTTTCGTTATTACTGAGTTGTTGCATGTCGCTGTAGTTTTGTTTAGTCAACACTGCGCCGCTAAAATAACCGTCACAAATATTAAAAAAGGGCCGTGCAACGATATCGGGTAGGAATGTTTCTTCCTTTACACCAGCTTACTGGCGCTATAGTGCCTGGGACCCAAGAACGCTAGAACGCAACCCCACTGACCAAGAAGCGGCTCCGTCGCGGTGGAATTCCGAAAATAGAGCGGACCTTTTCTTTCAGTCTCTCCCTCGAATAACTTGATGACGGAGTTACGGAGACAATGCCAACAATGCGATCCCCAGGAGTGTGTCATTAAGCTTTTGCGATCCCCGCTGTAACGATACTTAGAGTCTGCTCACCCAGTAGACACGAAGACTGTGGAGGCATTCGATGTTGGCTCGTGACGATCAATGCCTCGACATGCGTTCGAGTAGTGACTTGTGACCAATCCCTGGGCTGACAGGAATAACCGAACCTAACGCGGGGCTATGTTAAAACATTGGCGGTGTATAATCGACTCCAGATCACGTGGCCGCTTTTTTCTGGCTGCGAGATTAGGGAATAAACTGTGTTCAATTTCTTTGGCTATTTTTTTCTCCGACCGCAATTGCGTAGAGAAGAAAAAAATCAACGTGTGTTTCATATGCAATAAATGTCAAGGAATAATTCTAAGCTGTATTTATAGAAAATAAAAAAAATTGTTGCATCGCCCCTTTAATTGAATCTGCACTGCTAACCGCCAAAACAAGCTCGGCTCACATTTTATTACTTCGAACCGTTTGCAATAAAGCGGCAACCGCCATACAAGAATACGGTTTCGTTCCGTTTCGGGTTCAATATCAAATGTTCGATTTCGGTTACGGTGTCGTTCCGTTTCGTTAAAAAAGTAACGGTTTTTCTGTGGTTTTTGGTTTCGGTTAGGGTTCGGTTCGATACCCTTGTGTAAACCCGTCTAGACAGCGGAGACAGCCGTTTCTGCTGCCTTGAGGAATCTGGTATCTCGGTGTACGGTCGCTATATCAGGGTACACGCGACTAGACGATCGCCCGGCCCCAATATCAAGTGGGTCATGGACGCCATGTCGTGACGGATTTTCGCGGGCGTCCTATGAGCCTACATAGTGTTTCTGGACATTTCTCTGACTTCAGAAGCACTTGGAAACGTTTGAATAATCCGTGCAATTAATAAACTAGTACCTTTCATTCCCACAGTTTTTGTTTCGATAGAATATTATTTTTAACCACTAAATGTTTTTAATTTCGCCATTATGCTTGTTTGGCAACAATGGTGCTGTGCCATCCTGGTGCTGTGCCATCCTTCATATAGCTGTCACGTAAATCCCTCGATTACGAAGCAGCAAAAGCGATGTCCGGGCCAGCAATAGGCAATCGTGTGTATACATACTTCCGTATGCATTTTAAGAGGGTGTCCTTGTGTGGAATTTGTCGTGGCAGCAACATCCTTACGGGTTGGAATGGGCGAGCATTCGAGTAAGATATCGTGGAACCGTGTTCGGGAAGTGTTGTTTTGGTGCTGCTTTCAGTTTACAGGTTGGATATCACTTTTATCAGGAAAGTTATCTCTGTGTTTGACAAGACATCATCATACTTCCTTCAATTTTCGTAATCTCATTTAGACTCCTTCGCTCCCGAGCTTGAGAGTTTTCTTCCCCGAATTTATTGAATGATGCCCTTTACTCGGATATTTCAAGCTACGAGTAGTCACTGTGGCACATCTTCAGTTCGTCGATGAGTTCACGCGTGTACAATGCTGCCTCAGTTCATCGGCGCTGTGACCTGTCTAGCATTTTCCTGCGTTACCTGTGAGATGCCGCCTACACATGTTGCCGCAAATAAATCATTCTTGGCAGTTTTGAGACACTGCTTTATTATTATTGCATCGAAGGTGAGCTCGATGCAAACTTACCTACAAACCGGGCACCACGACGTCCGCCAGCTTATCGATTTTTTCACTGCTTTTCTCCAAATGTTGTTCAATGCGTCTTCCACCGCTAACGAGATGGTACGCAATGATTATTTTAGCTCCGCCCTTACCTTCTCAATTTGCACTCAGACTTACAGCACGACGAGAACGGCAACTTTCACACTTCAACAAATTCGGCAGTCACAACAACGTTCTTTTTTTTTTTACCAGCGTTTATCAACTTTGTTAAGTGTTGGCCACGTTGGTAATGCGCAGGCGCAGACACGCATAAAGGCGGCTCTATTTTGTTGTTTTGTGTTTGCCGGCTTCCTCCTCCTTTTCCTCCTCTTTCATCGCAATACATGTATCATGTTTTGAGCTGCATGTACCCTGATTTAGTGAGGCTATCTCGGTGTAGAGAGAGCCTGTACTACAGAGAGTCTCCAACTGCTCGATCAGGGTGACGTGGTTGAGGACCGCGTTTACAGTACGAGTTTCGAGGAAGTGACGAACGCGTTGACTAATACTTTAGAAGGATGTCTCCGAGCGTCTCTACCTTTGCGCCCGCTTTCCTCCTCGCCACGTGAAAACGCAACGCATGCGCATTTGTGACCAATATCCCCAAAAGGCGACCGCCGTTAGATTGCAAGCCCATGGGATGAGGTGGACCCTTATCTTCAATCCAGGCTCTCTATCTCGGTGCGTCGGCGGCAGCACCCTCCCGCGGCGCAGTGCAGAAGTGTGACAGCGTGAACGACCGACACTTCCTAAATAAGGAGGCTCTAGACTTCGTTTCAGCTTCGGTCCGAGCGCGGCCGATGTTATCAGCCCAAGGGCCAATCAAACACCGCAAAAAGCGCAGCGTCATGGCGTGCTCTGTGCGCTTGATAAGACTAGCCGGCGGAGGAGCACGCACAGAGGGACGGCGAATACCGGCTGGTCCTATCAACTGCAGAGAGCACGCCATGACGTTGTGCCCCTTTCGCTGTTTGATTGGCCCTTCGGTTCATAACATTGGCCGCGCTCGGACCGAAGCTGAAACGAAGTATAGTACTGAATTTTAAACGTCAGCCTATTGAGGCAAACCCGGGACGCGCATTGGGCACTTGGAAGGTCAGTTTTACCGTGTGAAGTTGCAAGTTGTAGTTCTTTTTCTGTAAAAAAAAAAAAAAAAAGAGACCAAAACACTTGCCAAAGTCAAAGTTCGGCGCGTTCGCAGACTACGGAGTAAGCCTCAGTCATGGCCTCGGCATTACCGACCAAAGAACTCTCGGTATAGTACAGACTCTCTAGCGTTGCTTACTCGGTCGTCTGCGAACATGCCCAACCTTAATTCCAGCGTTTTTTTTTTTTTTTTTTTTTTTTTTTTAGAAGTTTTTAAATTTTAGAGGGTGAAACTGACCTGCTCAGTACACATTGGTTGAAAGTTTAGTCCTTCTATGTGCAAGCGCAAATTTTCCCTGCTTGTACGCGTTAGCTCGGACGAGGGTGTTTCCAAACCGCTCGGAGATGATTTGGCGCTGAACGGCGCGCTGCATGTCTGATGCCTGTGCCACTAGAGCAACTCGAATGCCATTTACAACGAATGACATTTTAACGGACGGCCATCAGCGCGACACTCCGGGCGTAGCGCATTCCACGCGCGACAGATTGTGAGCTGATTCGCCGATCACACAAACAAATGTCATTCGTTGTAAATGGCATTCGAGTTGCCCGTGTGGCACAGGTATAATATGATTGAGCTCAAGTAGAACGTAAAGTATTTGGATTCTGCTTCTTTCGAAAGTGCGAGTAGCGCCTTGAGTCCTTACTCATCTCTTGGACTGATATCGTGGTAACTAAAGTAATCGCGAGGTGAGGACGTTTATCGCACTCGCTAATCTATATCTATTGGCTGTTGTGTTAAGTCGGGACGTCGTACGCTCGCTGCGCTATTCGTTGGTCCGTTACGATCTAGAACGTCAAAATTTTATAGAATCCTGTGAGAGCGCTACAGTCTTCGTCCACATTCGGGGGCCATCTGCGCGCGCCGACTGTCGCCTCTTCACAGAAGCCTCCCGTGAGTCATACTTGGTCATGCCGTTCGCGCTCTCTTTTACATCTCCTCTCAAACCGCGGTCGCACTGCTAACACACCACACGAAAGACAGTCTGCAGAAGACACCTGTCTGAGGCAGTGTTTCATTCTTATATGCGCTGTCACAATGGTCCCACAAAAATTGTCCCCAGGCATGCTCAAAGCATACAAATGTACTATAAAGCAAACGTGCTTCAAACATGCTTGAGGCGTTTTGTCATCCAGTGTTGCGGAAGAGGCACCCCCATTTAATTCAAATTCCATTCCGGCGAAATAGAGCTTCCGACAGTCCCATTTCTTTAAACTCCTCGAAATGGAGACGCTGGTTCCCAATCCTGGAATTGCTGAACTCCACCTATCCATTTTTCTCATTTCTAAACGTGAAACAAAAAGTGGCCATTGACAGCCACGCTGTGTTACTGGGTAAAAACAGCATAAAGGCCTGTTCACACATGCAGGGGAGCGCTACAAGCATAGCACTGACCTCGCGCTAAACGCGTGCTGACAAGCTTTGTATGGTATTAGCGATGTGTTTAGAAAATTTTATTTACAACAGTGGTGTCATGCCCAGAACAAAACCAAAACCGGAAAACGCGCTATGTACAGTATAAAGCGCGGCCAAAAGCGTCGCTGGGGTCAGCTTTCCACGATTGGCCAGACCATGGGCATATGAGGACTGGCAGATTGCCAACTTTGACGGTGTTAGATTCGGATTGCGATGGCTCCTAGCTTCTACTGTGCTTTTTAAACACACATTCGAACTCGTCATCGCCCCCTATGGTAAGTAGCCAGAATAACAACTGGTGACATCACGACGGGGCAAATCCCAGTTGTGACGTGACGGAGGGAAACCATAAGAGGGCGCCACCGAAACATCGCGGCGCTAATACCGTCAAAACTGTTGTCATGGGAGACGATAAGTAGCTGACGACACGTGAGCAGCGGCGCATCGCTGTCTGTGTGAATCGGCCTTCAAGCTACTGACGTTATCAAAATCGGAGGCGACTGGAGAAGTATGCAAAAGCTTTCCCAGAGCATTCAATCTACTAAACGAGAGGAAACACACAAAGCGCTTCGTGGCGTTTGGCGTCACTGCAACGTCGATCACGCGATCATGCGTAAAAGGCTTTTACGAGTCGCAACAGGCGCCAAAAATTAAAGCCTCCCATTTTATTCGCAAACGGACCGTATATCCTCCGCAGATACATGGTTAGCGTGTGTTGTTTGAAAAGGCACTAAAAATGTCTAGTTTGTACGTGTCGCGAGAATAAACGTTCTTGCTTTCTGCTTTGAATACTTGCCCAACAGCCCCGCCAGCGCGCTGTTAGAAGCAGCGCCGCGTATTACCTACCCCAAATCTCCGTGCACTACGGCAAGAACAGAAAACCGCTAACAAAGTGCAATCGGCACCAGCACGAGGGACTGTAGCACCGTATTATGAAACCTGCCTTAAAACGTAAGCTTTTACGTTTGCTGCGCAATTTTTTTCCGATTTTTTGACGTCATCAATATAATTCTTTATTCATGTTTCACCCAAACACGAGGAAATCAGCGGGGTTAAAAGCAGGGAGTCAAACCGGTCATTATTCCGGTTCGGTTCGGGTTCGGGCTCAGTAGCTTTGCATTTGGTTCCGGTGCGGTTCTGGTTCAGTGGTGCATTTGAAATAACGATTTGGTTAGCGCTCCCACAAAATGCAAACTAATTCAAAGCGGTGCTTAAAAAATTAAGGTCCACAGATCGCAGTCGTTCAGAAGAAAAGGAGAGTTCAACACGGCGTGTCTGCGTTAAAAAAAAATAATTATAATAATGAGGTCATCGAAACCATGCTGCGGAAACGCGGACAGCAAAACAAATATATTATTAATTTCCTTTTGTGATCTTGAATTTTCGGCGCAAACACCGTTCAGTGAAAGGTACATGGTTGTACAGGAGCTTGGAAACAGTGCCAAACTACCGTACTAACGTTTAAAGTCAATCAGCAAACACGCACAGTGACACCGTGACAAAACAAAATGCTACAGAAACCACCATTGCTGGTTGTCTATGCATTGCAAGAGAATTCGTCTAGGACAACCTAGAGGACGACTTCTAGGGTGATCTCAAGGTCGATCTCTCGGACGACTTCTATGACGGCCTCAAGGGTGACGTCAAGGTCATCCGGCTCTTCAAATAGGGTGCGAATGGGTAGGAGTGTGAGAATGTTAAGAAAGGCCAAAAGGGAGACCTGAAAGTCCAAGAAATCCGGGGGGGGGGGGGGGGGGGGAGCTTAAGTATGCTATCGCATTAAAACAAATTAGTCGTTAATTCTTTAGAACGCAGGACTTTAGTCGGCCAGAGTATAACGACATTGTTACGCATTGTAGATGAGAAATTCAGCCAGTGCAGTACGACTGCTAGCCTGGGATCTTTAAAGGGCATGACTCAGTACTGATACACGACCACACGCCGGTACGATGGTCATCCGAATCTAAACGGCAAACTACCCACACTGTATGGTGATAAATACGCCAAAAAAAACACAGGGTGAGAGAAAGAAGTACGCACGGGGCTTACTCGGAACGACTGAGTTTAAAAGGTGAAAGAGCAAAGCCCGCTCGAGAAACGATTAAAACAATAGAAGACATAAAAACAACAACGCGCCACTTGCTCCTTCTAGAAAACGCACACCCACAAACAAAAATAGATTTTTTTTCTTCAATCAGCGTCCAGCACTTTGGAAAACTGCGACCGGCGCCGCAGCCGCAGTGTCGCGCTCGTCGCGGCTTCGCCTCTTGGTGCCTCCTGATTTCGCCTCCGCAGAACAAACGCGACGGAAGCCGTCAAATTTTGTTTTTATTTTGACGTTTTCGTTTACTTTCTTCTCCTTGAAGAATATGAGTTAGCAGCAAAAAAAGAAAATACAAACACGCGCACACACACACACATACACACACACGCACACACAAATAGCTCTTTAGCTTCTCGGCATAGATATACTTCGTCGTTTCACCTTACTATGTACCGCGATGGACGCCTCGAGCTAAACAAGCTAATCCATAGTTCGTAGCTCGTCTCATGACTCCGTGCTCCTCGCGTCGCTCCGGTGGCTCCGCCCAACCTGAAGGACACGGGACACCCTCCGAGCTATGTATTGATCCGGTGGCTCGTAGCGTCGTTTCCGTGTTCATCGTAAGGTGAAACAAAGTATAGATGTGGACGCCTCCACGTCGAATCACCGACGCCAATTCAAGCGGCACATATACGTTAAATATACTTATTTGTTTTATTAATATTTAGTTTTCTCTATGTCGTCGCTCCCGTTTGTTTAGTCAAAACTGGGCCGCTGACGCAACTGTCGCGAATATTGTTTTGACTTCGCGCCGCCACCCGGAAGAAGGCGTGGCTTGCATTTTATTACGATGAACCGTTTCCAGTTAATCGGTGACCACCACATTCGATTACGGTTCCGTTCCGGTTCGTGTTCATTATGAAATGTTTGATTGTGGTTACAGTTTTGTTCCGGTTCAGTTAAAAATAACGGTGTTCCTATATGCATCAGCCGCTTTGGCGCGTCTCGCTGCGCCAGAAACGATACCTTGTCCGTCTGCAACTATTGTGTTTTGGTTGAATCACTGAGGGCGCACATTTTCATTCTGGAAGGAGCATAAGCCAGTGAGACAATCAAACCGTCAGTCAACTCCAGTAGAAAATGATGCTACTTCAAAAGCCACTTACATTTCGCTAGCGAACAGCACCATCAGCCCATAGGCAGCAAAATGAAAATCGACACAGCTCGCATAAGAACCGAGTCCGTTCTATTTCCGCTCCATTCCGTGCAAAAAGCATCCAATTTCATACCCCCTCACTTCTCCCGAGCGCTGCCGCCATTCCAATCCCATTCCGGGTCGCTTGGTAAATCTCGCTAGTTATAATTAATTACGGCTAGTTATGAGTAGGTATCATTAATTATGACTAAGAGTGCCTTCCCTTTTGATGCTTATGCATTGCCAACTGTGCGCTGTGTGTGATTTATGTTGCCTTGGCCTGTGTGTAACGCTTTTTCACCACACTCGAGCCTGACACTTTTTGCATAAAGTCCAGCCCCATAAGCACATTCCGTATTAAAATACGCAAAATGTGACGGATCTAAAACGTCATACACTGAACCCTGAAAAGACAGCCAAGGATGGGCCAAATGCATTTCAGTGAAGAAATACATGGTGTTTGATTTTAATTCGAACAATTTCTTTTTTAATAGGTGAGAGTTAGACGAGTGCCGTCTTCACCGTGTGTTTATCAGGCTCAGCGAACGTTATATGAAACGATAATTTCCCTGGTAAGTTGGCTAATGAACTAATATATGTTATTTAACTTTTTTAGCTATTGGAGGTCATGTTGCAATTGCAGTTTTGAGGGCAATTACTATTAAAGGCCAGATTAATTAAAATATTTTGTGAAACTGTAATATATTTCAGATATTAATTGAAAATATTTTTACAATTTTTAGTCCGATTTTAGAAATTACGCGCAAAGCCGCAAGTCCTGCCCGCAGTGACGCTTGGAAGAGTGACGCAGTAGTTTCAGTGACGTCATCACTAACGTCACTGGATCCTGCACTCTAAGAAAAAGTGAGCACCCCCCCCTCGTCATCGTGCGTTTTGACGGCTGCAACTACCCCACAGGCTTACTTAACCACCCACTGGGCTCGAGCCATTGAGAGTTAGCACCCAGTTGGCAGGTGACAAGCATGGGGTAGTCACGTTTTATAAACTCTTGAATTGAACATTCAAGTGCATGCAGTCGTTCAATAGTAAAAGTCACTTCAAAAATTTAAGAAAGTACTTGAAACTTGTTTTCTTTGTGCGTTGGTTATCATTTATTCAAATTTGAACCGGTCGAAACAAGCGTGTGGCTCAGTCCGCCTAAACTGGCAGAAAACAAACAAGTACAGGCAACCTTGGTAGGCACCTGCTAAAACCCGAGGCAGATAAAAAGTATCGCGGTTGTCCTTTTTGGTTCCGTCGCGGGTTTTACCATGTACAGCAGTAAACAGCTGGCAGCTGGCGTCGTGCTCGAGGAATTTAACCAAATCTCTAGAAAAGCACAGGAAGCTACGCACAGGCGTGAGTTGACTTGAATGTTCGCCGGACGAGATACTCTCGTCGTCTTTCATTGTGCGGTTCAGTAAAGAGCGTCCTCTCAATAAAGGTGTGATCGGTCAGTTCTGCGTGCAGATCAGTTGCAACTGGCCTCCTCGGTTCAGCCGAACTTGCGCGCCTGTCGTACCCAATTTTTTTGCTTTCAAGTACAGTGAAGTATGAAGCATTGAACACCACGACTGAGGCCGGACAGGACGAACGTACACAGATATCTGGGATCATGTCCGTGTATTTCACTATTTCTCTGTCTCGAGGTACATGATTCGCCTTCTCTGGTTCATTTGGCACATTTCATCGAGCATGCTCGATAAAAAAATGCTTCAAACAAGGCCGGTTCAGACACTAGCGTTTGACAGCGCTGCGTCGAGAACCGAAAGCCACTCACCGGCACGTCTCTGCTTCGTATCAAGCGTGGAATCCAATTCAAGGAATCATCTTGGCACGCGATATAAGCAGCAGGGATGTCCTGATTTTTTGCTGCCGCAACGCAGTCAGACGCACGCAGTCAAACACTACTGTCTCAACCAGGATTTAGATAATTTAGCATACGTATTTCGCGTTCGTTGCAGGTGAAGGCACGGGCCCGAAAGCAGCAATTCTGCGCTGTCCTCTTGGCGCGACCGCGAGCGCATAGAACGGATATTTAGCGAAAAGAAGAAAACTAAAATAACGCTTCGGGGAGGACCGCCGGACGGGCTTCGCTAAAATCACCTGTGCGTGCTCAGTGTACTCAACGTGTACCCAACCGCCGCTAAAGTCAGTCTGGATATGTAAAAAGAGAAAAGAAAATGCATCAGTGTGTTCAGATAGTTGTGATTGCAGAAATTGGTTTCGATAATTAATACAATTAATTAAACAGGCTTCTCTATACTTGAAGTGTAGGCAAGCGAGAAAACGAAACTGTTCAAAATGCGACGTGTAGCAACTATTCAAATTTATTTATAACCTGCAGTTCACTTTTGCAATGGCCCTACATTAGAGATACGAGCGCTTTCCTAAGGGCAGTAGAGGAAAAGAATATATACGGCTAAATCTTGCACAGTCTTTTCGTATTTATGCAAAATATGACAGTGGTCACCATCCTAATTGGTCACATAAAATACAGCAGTATATAAGGTGGGGGTGTCGACTGGACGTGTGTATAGACAATTGCAAGCATGGCGCCACAAGTGGTGCCCCATGCGTGCAAGCGCGCGCAACGCGCGGGTGAACGTAGCTTTGGCAAGCTCGTAATCGCACGGGCGTGCCTGCTCGAGCAGAGATATGGCGGCGGCCAGTCGCCCAGCTTGCAATCGTCTATAGGAATGTAGAGTGTTAATATGTGATGTTGTATCTTGTGCTGTTTCTGAATGCGTTGATGTATAAAATGCTGTGGTGATTGTATGTCGCGTATGAGTGAAGTGTGGCGTGGGATATGCCATACGGCATTTTCTGGCGAGGCGCTCAAAGCATGAATTGGTGGTTTCTTTTTTTCTTTAGTTTGAGCGCTGTCCGTTAGGTGGCGCGTGTCGCCACCCAATTCAAGGAGTCGCGCGTTTATGTGTCTACTTATTTGAGTGAAAAACATGGAGGCGTTCCATGGCTCCACTGCAAGGAAGTTAGAAGTACTAGGAGGGGGCACGTTGCAATATTGGTGAAGCCTAGTCATAAAAAGTTTAAACGATTTTGTGCCCAGCGTGACCGCAGATCTCTCTGGCGATTGGTGCGCGTGACATGTCACGTGTGAGATGGATGGTTGATTGTAGAAGGACTCCTTGCAGGCTTGCGCGCGCTCCGTCCGGTAGGTTTTATCAGATCGAAGGCTAGACTGTGGTGTATTCTAGTAGCCTATAGTAAGACGAAGGCTAGCTACGGTCACGTGATGTGGTCACGTCGGCATAGTGAGTGACGAGAGTAAGGAGGAAAATGAAAAAGAGGCGAGGCGTCAAGGGAGCATGGCTTGCGGAGGCTACGCGGCCGACGTCATGCCCTCTCCTACCCTTCTATTCTCCATGCTCCACTGGCTCCACGTAGCAGCCACAAAGGGTTCGGTCTGGTTCGGTTCTCGGCCTCTCGTCCAAATGGGATCAGTCCCATTAGCGGCGAGATGTTTTGGTGGCGCCCTCTCATGACTCCTTCTCGTGACGTCATTACCTTGCGAAAAACAAGCTCGATGGTGTTTGCAATGAGCATGGTGGAAGCTTGAAATCATTACTTTCTCAAAGCGACACTGCCAACACCATCAAAATTCAAACTCTTGCATTCCTCTTATTTTCGTCGATGAGAAATCCTTTCCTGACGTCATAGTCAGCATTCGGCCAATCATGGCCGGCCGACCACAGCGACGCTTTTGATCGCGCACTGCGCCAATAGCCAGTTGAATGGGTGTTCCGTGCGGTGAATAGCGCCAAGTGCGTGCACAGACGCGGTGAGGATTACCAGGGACTTGAAAGTGGATAACGAATGCTAACAGGTGAGCAGGAGCGTTGAACGATCGGAACCGACGCCGCTTAAATCGGTGATGCTTCGCCTCGCCGCTGTCAACCGAAAACGCCGGATCACTTGCGGCAAGCAAGGTTTCGCATTGAGTGAAAGAAGAAGCGCCAGGGCCACGGAGGGACATGCCTGCACGAGCAGCAGCAGCATCACATGTCGTTTCTTTTCAATAGAATCAGTTGCTAGTTCAGCGCTTGTCCTGTGTTTCTGTGTTTCTCCTCTGTCTGTCCTTGTCCCAGTCGCGCTGTAAGTAATTATGAACTCTTACCAACTCGCCCAATTGTCCATTTTTCTAAGCACAGCAAGCAGATGCTCTGTTCAATAAAGACATCATTCCATTTGTCGCTATTTTGTTTCCTTCTTTGAATGTTTTCTGGCCGCGAAGTAAATGCAGCCGGCCTCGCGAAAGTAATCGCGGACAAACCCCCCCGAATGCGCCCCCCCCCCCCCCCTCCCCTCCTCACATCGTCGCCCCTACTCGTATTAGGTGCGGTGCCGGTGCTTCGAGGTGCGTTTCGGAGTGTTTTGTGCGCACGGAAGGCAGCGAACGGGCGTACGCACTTGAGAATCGTATTTTAGCAAAAAGCAGTCCAGCTCGCTAGGCCTTACTCGTATTGCTCCACTGTCGCTTGCCAGCCGCCATGTTGCTTTTGGGGGTGCTCACTGTGATTACCTGCTGATTGCGTGCCGCGTGACTGCCCATGGGGTTGTTAGTATAACGAAGGGGGGGTAGCGATATCTGTGACGGCTTTTGACTACCCCAAGTGTAGTACCCTACGACAACCCTTTTGTTGAGAGTGTGGGAAAGTAGCACCGCCTTCCCTCCTGCTAGCCGAGCACAAACATATACTAACAGACAGACGACCAAAACCTCGCAATGCGATTGGCTGATCTGTCTACGTTGCCATGGAAATTTCCATCTGGATCCATTCAAATCTTCAAAGCTTCCAGAGGGTCGTTCTAAACCAGTCGCGCCAACATCACCATGGAGCTTCATCGTACTGGAAGCGTTCCTCGCAATATATCATGATCATCTGCCCATCTCCATGGATCGCTTAAAATTATGTTATTCTTCTTGCGTATTTCAAAACAGTAAAATTATTTTTCAGTGCCGCCAAGCACCAAAACAGCATCTGGTAGTGGTACGAAGATGTACGCTTGTTTCGCCGGCGTGGATGGTAAACTTTCGGAATACAAGAAACGTCTGCATAAAGCTACCCGTCACCAGCGAATTTAGATCGGTTCACCAAGAACGGAGGGGTCAAAAAGAAATTGCTCATTTCATGGACCAAAATGGCGACCATACTGGGAGCTTGGCGCTACTTTCCCAGGATCCAGCGATTTTAGAGTCGTTGACGCCCCCACCACGGCCACTCGATCCCCTCTGTTGGTGCGGCCTGCCGATGTCTTTCCGAAAACAAAAGAGCGCGCGTGAGAGGAGAACTTCTCCCATTTTCCGTGGGGGCGCTGCACATCGGTGAGCGGTCTTGTGAGCTGAAAGCTATACTCTGTTTCACCTTATGTGGTACCGCAGGAAAGGCTGTAAACGCGAGCTCCTTGCTCTGGGGCAGATCTCGGCGGCACAAGCTCTCGTGCAGTAAGGGCAGCTGTGAAGGCTATGAGCTCGCGTTTCCAGCCTTCGCTGCGGTGCAAAATAAGGTGAAACGGAGTATAGAGAAGGCGCCCAACGCGCTCTTGCTCCGCTACCCAGATAAAATATTTCTGCCTGTCATTGGCTTCGCCGATACCGAGGCGCTGCCGCGGTTTGCTGAAGGCAGCAAAACTCGCTTTCCCCCACCTATGCACCGCCGTGCCAACACCACCTAGACAGAAGTCCTCCGCATGGTTTCCTCTTCTTCTATGAAACGTCATCACAGTTGGATCGCGCTCGGTCGGCTATCGGACCCGAGCCCGACCTTCGACGCGCTGATTGGCCACGAGCCGCAGCCGAACACTGACGCAGCACTCGTGCCCAATCTCTCGCCTCGATCGATCTGATTATGATGACGCGTGTGGAGGCCTTCTGTCTAGGTGGTGGCTGTGCTCGGCGAAAATATCGTAGTGTCACTCTGCGCTCGCGTGTGTGGTTTGTGTTGGCATTTTGGAAGCTGCCGGAAGTGTAAATGCGCGTTCTAGTTCTGAGTGCCAGACGGCGATGAAATGTGCCAACTCCACTCGTGAAACAGGAAATCCTGCAGTTGATGAAGTACAATGAAGTCTCTTTTGAACTTGAGTTCGCACCGCTGACTTACATGGCTGGCTACTTGGCCTTCGTTTGCAAACAAAAGGTGACCATTTTTATCTGTATAAATTGTCGTAATTTCAAAGTAATTACCTGAAACATTCAACCTAGCAAAGCACAAAGAATTTCTCAGTGAAAGCAAGGAAGGGTAATGTGTAGAACCCGCTAAATTTTGCAGGTGACGTGTCCTAATGCAAGCGCAACTTAAGGGAAATGCATCACATGACGGAGCATATTAGTCCATGTTTAGCCTTGACCAAGGAGGACTCAGCTATCCACGACCTGATGCTGTCTGGCTGTGCAAGCTCGTCTGCACCTTTGTCGAGAGGGCTCTACAGTCGGCAGAGATTCATGGTTGTGGAAGGATTTGCAAGGTCCTCTCGAGCGCTGTGCTTCCACACCTTATGGACTGCCCGCTGATGTGGTGCGTTAACTGCCGAGACCCCTACCACAGCGAAGAGCTCTGCGAGCTCTTTCTCAGAAAACTCCTCAGACCTTTTTTGGAAAACTGGGCTGGTAACCTAAACAGCCCACTAGAGAATATATTGAAACTTTCGCGAAGCCACTTTCCCGAAAGGTACTCCGCTTGTGAACTACATGACTCCCTTGGTCTGTTTTTTTTTTTTTTTTTTTTTTTTTTTTTTTGTGAACAATGAAGTTTATATTGCTGAAGTTATGCACGCGGAATCCGATTTTATATTGTCCTTCACAGATGAATAAATGGCACAGCTCGCGCGTGCTCGAGCGTCGGTTAAGACCGGAACTATAACTATAACTTCTATATTACAGTGGTAATAGAAACGGGGCAACAGTTACGGGAACAAGAAAACGACAATTCGCTCATACTGCCAGCAGAATGGAGCTTTAAGGTGCAACCCCACCGTGCATGAAGTTTTGGTGCTTTTTTGATGGCTTATAACTTTCGTTCTATGTATCTTAAAATTATAAAGTTAATGTCAAATTAAACAGCTGTTTTTCAACAATCCTTTAATGTCTTAAAATTGCAATTACTTTTAGTTGTTAGTTAAATATTTATCTTTTAATAGACCACAGTCTCTAATGTTGAAAAAATTATTTCTCGAGTTATAACGTTCCATTGTCCACGATATTTTACGTGAGAGTTTTTTTGGATGTAATAAATTAAAAAAAGTAAGCAACGAACTATACAGCTAATGTATATTTTAAAATAAAAAATAAAGTTTAAAATGGTATTATTTTATGGCGCTATAAAAACGGAATCACGTCAACTAATCAAAATAACGAGACATTAAATTATGAAGCCTCCTTCGATATTACAATTTTCAGAACTTTTATGTTGATATATTACACGTTAAGAATGTTATAAGACCTCAAACTTTTCCCATTCAGTTACGGCAGATTGTAGTTTCTTAATATAAAGTACAGATGGCGACACGTGTTCAAGAACAGCTTGATGTGCATCTTCCGTCGTGTGCCGCTTGGAACGCCACGTGAAAGACAGAAAAAGCATCAGATGTCAGGGTGTCAGATGCCTGGATGCCCGCAGTGAGCGAACCAGAGATGTCAGAACAACAAGCGCGAGGTTGCGGGTGCACCACAGCTACTTTTGCGCGCGTTCTACTGTGCGTCGGTACACATTCCCGGCACGATCCAAATGAAATGGGCGCCATGAAGTGCATTCTGCTATTTCGGATTCCGCCACGTAGGCGAAAACATTTTAATGTTTTTATCACTTGGAAAAATCATTTTCGCAATCAAACTATGCTTGTCGGAATGGTTTGACTACATTTTGTTTCAAAACCCACCTCTGTGGCTCATAAGTAGCAATGATATTAAAACAAAACACAAAACATTAAATCGTATCAGTGTCTCTGAGCCAACCGGCTGGCCCATGAATTCATATTTGTCGGGTTTAAATATCGGCCGATACAACGTCAAACCGAGGTTTGACGTTGTATGTTATACAACGTCAAAATCTACCCGTTTGCATCTTTTTCATTTTTGCGCGCCACTACTTGCGCGCTTAAATCACCAAATTAAGAATGGTACAGGATGTCACAAAAAAAAATACAGTCTTTTTTTTATTGCAAAAGTAAACTACGCGCATCGTTTAACGCCCATTTTCCGCCAAAAGGTAGCGCTAGGTCACAACCAGATGCCAAAGTTTCATCAAGAACGGACACCTTATTCAAAAGTTATAAGTAATTTTCTCAGCATTTCAATGGGAAAATGAAGCCCATTTTTGCCCGTTTTCGGTTTCTGGTGCCATAGAGCGCCATGTATTCGAAAACTCCGTCGGCCGCTATTTTCCCATTTAACTTTTCAGAAAATCACTTATAATTTTGAATAAGGTATCGGATCGGGCTGAACTTTGACATCTGGTTGTGACCTATAGCGCTGCCTTTCGGCGGAAAATTAGCGTTCGGCGATGCCTAGTTTATTCTTGCGGTAAAAAAAGACCCTGTATTTTTTTTTTTTTTTTTTGGGGGGGGGGGCACGTTTTGTACATCGCTTAAACTGTGGAAAAGCTATTCACAAACCAAGAATCTTTGCCTGGCTAGTCATCGCATTTATCACTGAATTCGTATTAAAATTAATTATTATCATTTATTGCTGTGAGTTAATTTTTAACCTTGGCATTTTTTTTATTATTATGACTCCCGCACCAGCCCTACTTTGGGTTTACCAAACTCGACATCTAAACCTGAGTGTCATATTTTCTGTTTTCCAGTCTTGTGGTTTTGGTCAAAATAGACACCCACCTACCTAAATGAGACACGTGCTTGACCGCCCAAAAAAAATTTTTTTAATTAATTTTTTTATTTTTTTAGGTAGTTATTTCCTCCCTCAAGCTAGAATTTTGGAAACCCAAGTCTATCCCGTCATCTCGTTTTCCTGGAAATTCACAAAGAGCCAATCACATGCACGACAAAAGGGCCGGCCCGTCATATTGCCGCCCGCAGAGCCGAGGAAGTAACGCTTGGTCACAGACTTCTAGAAGATTCGCGTTCATTCTTGCACCGGACGTAACATTCGCCCTGTTTTCTTGTTCTCGAAAGTGCCAGTTCATCCTCGCCCCGAGCGCGTGACGCTCGAACCTTCTTTGCCGAACTTTCGAGATGGTGACGCACTGTAGAATGATAAGCAGCTGCCAGCGACCTTGTCAAGTTACTCTCGCTCTCGCTCTCGCTCTCTGTTATGCTGCCGAATCGCCGCCTGCTTTTCTGCTGCCTCGACGATCTTTCCTTACTTTTTTTGTTTGGCACAAGTTCGCCGATTAAACCTTTATTTTTTAGTTCACTATTGGTCCTCTCGTCACTTTCATTCGTATCAACATAAATCTGATCACATTGAAATATGTGTAATTGGCCTCTGAAATCTACGATAACGGCGCACAAGCAATTTTATATTTTTCAACGCGTCGTTGGTTTGGTTGTGCATGTGTCTCGCCATTTGGCTCAGGACGATGTTCGCGTTTTGTTCTGCATACATTTGCTGGAGACGTGAGCTCGGAGCGTGGCAACTGGCCCCCTTGCACGAGAGCTGGCGCAACCGTGCGCGTTCCAAAGAAAGCCCGTGCAGAGAAAAACAAGCAAGGGATCAGGGATGTCAAATTCAGGATATAGAAAAATACCCCACTGTATCGAAGCGCCACCATATACGATTTCTCAGATTGATGTACAGGCCAGGAAGGCGATCCCACCGCCATCTGTTGGTTCAGAATCACACTAACCAAGGGTGGGGTTGCACCTTAACGCGCAGCCTGCAGTTCAGTGAGCTTTTCGCAGAAAGAATCATGTGCTTTTATTCTACACAGATTTGTCGCATCATTCATGCAATCTGGCACTCGTTTCAATTGAGACTTGCGGCGTCACGAAAAAAAAAAATCTAAATAGCCACACCGGGCCGGGCCGGGCGTACTGCTCCTCTCTAACTATATTTCGTCTTAAGGCCGGTTCAGACACTTGCGTTTGAGTGCGTTTGACTGCGTTGCGTCGAGTACCGAAAGCGAGTCACCGGCACATCTGTGCTTCGTATGAAGCGTGGAATCCAATTCAAGGAATCATCTTGGCACGCGATATAAGCAGCAGGGATGCCCTGGTTTCTCGCTGCCGCAACGCAGTCAAACGCAGTCAAACGCAACTGTCTGAACCAGGCTTTACCTTAGCATGGACTAACCGCGAACGCTGTGCTAGCGCGAGCGGCTAGCCTTTACTGCCTTGACTGGAGCACTCGCTGCACGAGCGCTCATGCAGCCGCCGAGGCTTCCTTCGAAGCTACCTCGCGCTTTTAGCACGCGCGGCTAACAAGTACATACTAACGAGAAACGAAGTATAGAGTTCCTCGATATGCTCCCCCGAAAGGAACTCTATCTCTCACTAGAGTGCCTTCATACACACGCGCGCTTTTGCTTGAGTGGTGACATCTCAGCCATTTTCACGCCCAATTGTTTTTTTTTATCCACTTTGAAGTGCACGCAATACGGTGTTACTCAGCTCGAGCGCGCAGCTTTGGTTAATGCATAGACGCCATTTTATCGCCCAAGTCACGCACCGAGTGCGCGAGAGTGTCACGCGCTGGCACATTCAGTGCAACGATGGATGTCTTCACCCTGAGACAGACAGACATGCAGGCACCCTATCTCTCACTAGCGCGCGTGTGTATGAAGGCACTCTATCTCTCACCGATAACGAGCGCCACGGCTGTCGCTGCGGGGTAAAGTAGAACTATCGCTCTCACCGGTGGAGTGAGGCATACGGCAGGCCGCTTCCAAGGGGAGTCCTAATCGAGTGGCCGTGCCCCCACCAAAGACACGCTGCATGCCCATATAGGGAGTATTCACTGGCGGCCATAGCTGTGTGCGCGAATGCTGAGCGCGTGCTGGTGGCGAGCTTCCACAGTTCTTTTGCAACGCGCATACCGCACCATCAAGAGTGCGGTCTTAGCAGCCTATTAATGTGAGCTCGTTCGGAGCATGCGCTCTAAACAGCACTTACAAATATGGCGTCTAGTGAATACTCCCTATAGGGGGTATTCACTGGCGGCCATAGCTGTGTGCGCGAATGCTAAGCGCGTACTGATGGCAAACTTCCGCATGCTCAGAACGAGCTCACATTAATAGGCTGCTAAGACCGGCACTCTTGATGGTGCAGAATGCACGTTGCAAAAGAACTGTGGAAGCTCGCCATCAGCACGCGCTCAGCATTCGTGCACACAGCTATGGCCGCCAGTGAATACTCCCAATAGGAGGTATTCACTGGACGCCATATTTGAGGGCGATGTTTAGAGCGCCTGCTCAGAACGAGCTCATATTAATAGCCTGCTAAGACCGGCAACCTTGATGGTGCTAGATGCACGCTCCGAAAGGACCGCGGAGGCTCGCCGTCAGCACGCGCTCAGCAGCAGCGCACACGGATATGGCCGCCAGTGAATACTCCCTATAGTGATTACCTGATTGAAATAACTAAAGCATTCTTCCAAGCGCCATTGTGGGCAGAGCTTGCAACGCTCCTCCTTCCGTGCATTTTTTTTGTTTCTATTTGGCTGATAAAAAACGTGAAACGTTAGCAATTATTATTTAGAAAAAAAAATAATGAATTCTTGCAAATTAATTTTTTTAATTTGCCTGGCCTAAAAGTAATTGCAGTCAATACTTCAATTGCAACACGACTCCTAAAGCAAATAATTAAAATGTTCGATAATCTAATGGCCGCCGAGCCTGATAAACACATTAAAAAAAAAAAAAAATTTAGTTGGAGTTTAACGTTTTGTTTATCCTAGTAACATGCCTGAACTCTGATATTTCTCAATGGAAAGTAATAGATCTTCTCCGAAATTCAGTTTGGCCACTCTGGTAACTGTATGATCATCCATGTGTACCATCTGCACATGCTAATGGCGGCCATTTGGTGGGTACTGAACAAATAAGTTGAAGACGGCCACCTATGCGGAGCTTGGACATTCCAGGCGATAGTTCGTTCTGTTGCTGTTCTTTGTCACCGTGACGCATTTGAGAGCGTCATGTAAACCCTTTAACGTTCGGATTCGGCAGGCCCCAGACAGCTCATGCACATGACAGTCGAACGTGGTGAGTATTATAATAATAATAAATAATAATAATGTATTTTATTTTTCCCATTCTGGTTGGTACAAAAAGGGAGGACGTCAGGACAAAAAGCTGCGGTTGCAGCTTGACGAGGTCCTGGCGCCCTAACACACTTTGACGGGAAAGCAGCATTGGAAACACAACGAAAACAAACACAAAAAGTAAGTTAGTTTAGGAAAACATGAAGAGTTTTACTAAACTAAGTGCCTCGTACATAGTGGTAGTTTCTTGACACCATCGAAAACAAATTGACAAAACCCTGTACAGCGAAGAAGACCGTAAATTTCGTACGTCTGCCATTGATGAATAGGTGCAAGATCTCATCCTCAATAGACCGATCTCACCAGCCAGTTTCACTACGCAACCGCTACCGCAATGCATCGAGGGAACTTTAGTCCCTCTGCACGTGCGAAAACCTCGCTGGAGCATTGTGCGTGTGGAGCATGAGACGGCACGAGCCCTCGCATGCTCGGCTGTCTGCCTGCTGCGAAGCTGTTATTTTTACGATGTCTAGGACGATCCCTAGAGGGCAATGTCTAGGACGACTTCTAGGACGACCTTGAGGACGATGCCTAGAGATTATAACAAAGGATCAGGACCTCACTATCAAATAATGCAAAGGAAGGCTGACTCACTCTGGTTGCCCACTTTTCTTCTTTTTTTTTTTTTTTTTTTGGGGGGGGGGGGGGGGGGGGGGGTGGGGGGAGGATTTATTCATACTTGCCACGACTAATAGAGAGTTTTCTGTCCACATCCGCGGACGCATTTTTTTCCCGATCCTAGCGCATAACCGCTTCGCTGTTAAAAAATGCAGACTGATATTGGGAACAATATCAGTCTGTATCAATTATTGTAGCCCTGGATGTGTGAAAGGGTCTATTGCGAAGTAATTGCGCCGCAAACTTTTTTAAGCTAATGCGTAAAATAAATTCTGTTTTGTTCATCAGTAATTTTAATTCTAACTGACTACTTTTAGAGCATAGCAGTTGTAATTGCAATTAAATTACATTTCAGAAGTACTTTTTTCCGAGTATGGGCACGAGTGCATTCAACTCATAATAAAGTCTGGAGCGTGAAGATTGCATTTGAGCACTTTGTAAGCGGCAGACACCATCTAGCGAACTATCCAGATACGCGGCATGGTGGCGCCATCTATTCGTTGCAACCCAACCTAGCTAACGGAAGCAGTCTAGTTGTGGGGCGGCAGATGGCGCCAGCAGCCCAGTCAGGACGTGAAAACGGTTTATTTCACTCAGGCTGCTCTTGCCGCCAAGACTTTGAACAAAAATATAAAATATTATACTCCGCTTCACCCAACGCTTCACCTTATGTTGTACCGCAGCGAAGGCTAGAAGCAGTGACCGCAACGAGGTAGAGTGACCGGTTGTTACTGCCATAGACCCAATGGAGTCGATTTCTGGGCAAACTGGGCGCTCAGCAGCGCTGCCGTGGTCGGAGGCGCTCATTACTGCAACGAATCGAAGCCTCATTGCTCTATTAATAGATTGCGAAACTAAAATAAACAGCGATAATTATGTTCATAAAATGAAGCGCTAACGTTTTAATAATTATTTTTGACACCGCCAAGCTATTGCTAGCCAAGCCAGCTTGAGCGGCTTCCTAACCGTTTGCGAAGACGAAGCCGCCCAAATCCAACACGGCGCAGCCCCTCCGCCGTGCCCTGCCGCTGCTCCCTACCGCGGTACCGCCGGTACCGCGGTAGGTTTTGTTTGGAAATTTACGGTTCGCGCGTGCCATGCCACTTGTTATGGCAAAGAATTGTAAGTTCTGCTTGCCTACCTTGTGTCTAGCAGTTGACAGTCCGTTACTTGTCGTCGGCGTTTTCCAGGGAATCGAAACAGATGCATTTTTCGCACTCGTTGACGCATTTATTCAGTCATTTGCATGACAAGAAAAAACACTTTAAACAAACGTTGCTATGCGGAAAAAAATTAATAATGCGCGCAGTATCTACGTTAGCAAGAAGTGCCACAGTGAAGATACAATGTGCGACACTCTTAGCGCGAACATGACGTAGCTTTTTCACTTTAAAAGGCTATCGGCGCGCACCAACTCTTACCCTATTACTGCCTTAGTTCGCCAAGTGACTGTTCAAAGTTTTGTAATCCTCAGATGCAACTATGGCGCGGGAATATCTGTCTTCGCGATTTAAATACGCAATAGTCATGTCTCGCTAACATGGTCGATTGTTTCGGTTACGCCGCTATATAGGTCATATTTTCGGGGACTGATATCTGTCCCCGTACAATTCTAACTCATCACGTTAAATAAAGTGTATTCTATGGAATAATGGTCTCAGAGATCCCGAAGCGCGCGCACGAAGCGTTCGCGCGCTTCGGGATTTCGGAGGCCACGCAGTTACGAAACGAAAACCTAGATGGCGCTTCAAACGAAGGAAGCGGAAGGACCCTCTATCCATCCTGGGAAAAGTGGCGTCATTCATTGTTGTGAAAATGCTCGAGACGCGTGCCGCGCGCCACATCTGGCGATAACATGGGGTCTGGAATCTAGCTCAGTGCTGCGCTGTGCCGCCATGATCCTTCCAAGGGCTACACGTTGCACGTGTCTCGTGCATCAACGCACCTTGCTCTACTTTTGAAACATCAAGGGGCTTTACGGTAGGCGGGCTAAAGTGAGTGAGGGGAGTACCCCCTTCCGCAAGAGTTCCATAGCTGGGCAAGAATGAAGTGGAAGCTCCTCCCACCTCTTTCCGCTTTAGTAGTGCGAACGGTGGAGAGGAGGCGACCTCCTCTCTACCGTTCGCTCCGCTGAAGTGGAAAGGGCGGGAGGAGCTTCCACTTCGTTCTTGACCTGTCCCCGACGTTAGCGTTGGTCACTGCACACGAAAAATCCACGGAATCCTAGCCATAAACAGCTTCGCTGTAAAAAGCTAATCTGGGCTGTCAAAGAAAAGATTTGTAGATGAAACGTCGTTCGATTAACTGACTGCCACCGAAGCGTCTCTGTGTCAGGTCTTCATCACTTTGTGAAAAAACCTCAGAGGCAGCAATAACAACCGGCCTACATATGCGGCTCCCTCCGTGACCCGTGACCAAGGGACCAAGCTGGTCCCGAAACGTCGGGGAAATTTTGTTTATTAAACTTTGGTTAATTTTAAATTTCAGTGAGTCGCATAGCCAACCACCAGATTTCCCCGACTACAAAAAGGTAGCACAATTGGGCTCTTCATAGCCCAACCTGGCTACCCTGAGCAGGGCGTAAGAGGCTTTTCATTTGTGATAAGCTTAGCAAATGTTATCTATGCCATGCAGGTATACCCTGAAAGTGTACTTAAAGGGACACTGACACCCACCAAAATTTATTTTTTGCCAGGCGATTTATTTTGGTGTCACAAGATTACCAAGTCAATATTTTGCTAGAGCGTCACATATATTTTTAATAAAGTAAAAAAACTCAACAGCTCGAAACCGAAACCGGACTGGGGAGGAAGAAGAAATATAGAGAAGAGAGGTGGCGAAGTCACGTGGTTGTGATACTTTTCCCTTCCTAAACAACGCATTTGCAGCTTTTTAGATGCCACAAAAAATGAGTATTGTATTTCTTTTCCATTTTCAAAATTGTGTGTGTGCCTTCGATGACCTAAGACTTCGATTAAAGTTAGTGGTCGTGTCTAAACCTTCGAAAATGGCCAGTGACCACGGAGGAGAGTGTGAGCGTGACTCAAACCGGCCAGTTCTCGATGGGCAGTTTTCAGGCGGAAAGAAAACAAATTTCGAGCCGCAAATTCTGTTCTGGGTAGTGGGGCTCTCATGTGTTGTGTTTAACTAAAAACCTCGGCAAGCATAAATACCCTGTCACTGTCCCCTTTAATATACATTTGGAGTAATGGCAAAATGCGTGGAGTTTATTGTATAACAATACTGGCCCATGTCAGACTACCATTCATTGAATTAACATTTAGTGCTACTGCTTTTGTGCTATATCATTAAACAAGATTTCAAAAATGACAGTTTCAATACAGTAGTTAAGTAATAGATCCAAAAGGAAGAAAAAATAGGAAAGTAAGATGACCAAAACATGTACAAAGTTTATTGCTCTTGTCAATATCTACATTTGATACTCTTCAGTTGCCATCTTACAAAGGCGAGCCATAAATACAACGCGACAATGCTGGGCAGTTGAAACAACTGTTGCAAGCATGAACGGTGCCCAAACATTTCTCCACTTCTCAGAATGACACAAAAATGCTATCTTTAAGGCACCCCACATATATTTCAATCTATTTACATTTGAGTTTTCAAAAAAAACAAAAAAACATTAGCAGGGAACAAGTATTACATGTGAGCTCAGCCTATACACAAAATGCAAAGAGAACCATTAGATAAAAAGACAAAATGGGATGAGGCACTGCCAATTTTGTTATCTGTACAAGCAGCTATCACTGTCATCGCTTTACATTTGGCTATTTGGCACAAATACATGCAATGTTTCGATTATGTTGAATGACAAATTAGTTAAATACAGAAGTGTGGAAGCCTGCAAGAACTTTCATGAAAAATGCCCCAGACACGCACATGCCTATGGAGTCATAGAACAACCTCAGCGTTGTTACATGGCTCAAAATGAGCAATAACATGCCTGAGTGACCCGCATAGAAACAAGAGTAATGGGCACACATCCAAATGTGTGCTTGCACCGCGAGTATTTACACGTAGGACTCTTCACCACCTGTGCAGGAGTTCCCCACAGATTCTGTCCGTGAATGACCAGAACACAATGAATCTGGTTGGCTGTTGACCCCATCCTTGGCTGTAGATTGCTTGCTGAAGAGGCTCCGTAGCTGAGCCACACTCCAGCTGATCTCTTTGGGAAAGTCATAAAGGGCCTGGTTTTGGCAACGGTCATGGAAGGAAGATACCACCACACACTTCCCACGGTTGACCAGCTGAGAGTCCTTGACATGAACAGGTGGGTGGTGCCGGAGCCGGATGCCAGTACCATCACTCACTGTGCGGTGCACACTTTGATGAGGTTTCGGTGGCAAAGGCGGCGGAGGACTCTCAGAGATCCCCTCGTCACTGCTGTCGACCTTGACGAGGATTGCATGATGGGTCTCACTGCCTTCGTCAAGCTTTTCATTATAGATCTTCAGAGACTCTTCGTAAAGCTGTCGAGCCTTGGATCCAAGAGAAGGAGCAGGTTCCATCGGAGGTTCTTCGGGGAAGGAATCGTCTGCATGGGACACTGCCTGCGACCTCCGAAAAAGGGTACGACGGGTCATGGCTTCTTGGTAGCTGGGAGGCTCCATGGGCTTGCTGGTGGGTGACCGATGGACTGATGCCAGCGTGCAGCTTGGGGACTGTCGTCTGCCCGGACTGGCCCGTGACCGACTTGAGCTTTGTGATCTGACGGAATGGGCCGAGTGGCTGGACTCGTGCGAGCGGTTTGACTCGAGAGACCGGTGGGACCTTTGACTTGCCTCCGACGAAGAACTGCAGACACTGTTCACACGAGGAGGAGTGTGGACTTGAGCAAGCATATCCGCCGGTTGGAATCTCGAATCTTGCGGCCTGGTATTGACTTGGCAGAGGTGCGGGATGTCCTGATTAGAGACTGGGTTCAACGACGGGACGTCTTGGCAGTGGTCAATCTCATCGATCTTGGATGTAGACTGGCTGCGCTTCCAGTCTACACTGTTCATTTGGTTCGCAAACCACAAGGCATGTCTATCAGGCATGGCCACCGAGCTGTCTGTCTTCTTCGTTCTCTCCCAATTGCTTCCTTCCAGTGGTGGCCGAGGAGCCTTCCCCTTGCAGTGCTGGGGTCGCCTCTTTGGCAGTTCCTCTCCCATGTACTTCTGGAGAAGGCTTTCCTCTGATGCACTCCTGATTAGGTTGCTGCAAGGACGGTCCACATTTAATGAAGACACAGCAGTGCCACCCTGCTGGCGACCGCGGTTCTTTCGCCACCGAACCAGTGTGTCGTTTCCGGCCAAAACATCATCCTCGTTAGGGTCGTTATCGCGGTAGTTGCACGACTTCGAATACTGGAGCTGCTGAGATCTCAAATCCCTCAGGATAGGAGAAGAGCGGACATAATAGCCGGACACAGCACAAGGACTTAAGTGACGAGAGTTTCTAGAGACTTCACCGCCACATTTCCGTCGCCGGACGACATCTATGCAGGAACCATCTATGCTGACACCATTGCTCCGGCTGTGAATGCACTCTTGCACGCCAACTGCTTCCAGGTGTGGCACACTTTTGGTCATGCCCTGAAGTGCAGAGCTGGCGTTGTCCATCTCCACTTCATCCTCAGGAGTGTATAGCTGGGTGTCACTCAGGGTGAGGCCAGAGTCCCTGCTCAGGTTCGTGAGGGACACTTTGGTTCTGTTTGGCAGCTTTGGACTAGAGTCTTCCATGAGAGCCCTTTCAAGGCTGTCGATGGAAGAGTCATCCCTTCGGAAAGCACCTGGAAATGGAAAAAATAACTTGTTACAAAACACTGCTTTGCAGAACTTTTGCTCACTTTGCAATGTCCGGCAAATAATGACCTTGTACAAGCACACCTTAAGATTCATCATATTATGAAGCATTCACGTGTGCTCTTAACGTTATTTGAAGCAAATGTTGTGAGTAAATGTTCTATCATCAGTAAACACGAGCCCATAAACTGGTTTTCCGTAGAGCACTTCTTATTGGATAATGAATGTAATCTTGCACTATCATCAGTTCTATTGTCGGTGACAGATTAAAAGTTCAAGGAAAGCTCATCCCGCCTCTTTCAACTTTAGCAGAGCAAACACTGGAGAAGAAGCGACCATTTCTCCACCATTAGCTCCGCTAAAGTAGAACAAGGTGGGAGTAGCTGCACCTGAACTCTTAGCCCTTCACTGACTATAGGCTGGCACAAACTTAGTGCATATCCCTGCATGTAACAAGACAGTCCCACAAGTGCTGGACACGGGTGGTTATCATTTGAGCCCATTCTCGTTTCGACCTTGTCACTTGGCCCTTCTCAAAACAACCATTCTCAAAAAGATCTTCTCGCTTTGACCCGTCGTATTTGGCCGTTTCCCGTTTCGTCTTTTGCATTTCAACCCTCCTCATTTGGGCCCGTTCTCGTTTCGCCCTTTCCACCTGGCCCTTTTCAATACAGCCATTCTCAAAAATATCTCGCTTTGAGCCGTCGCACTTGACTCTTTCTATACCATAACTGTTTGTTAGGGTAATATTAATGCATTGATATACTGCGCGTGTGCGTGCGTGCGTGCATGTCACTACAGGCATACTATCTCTGCTAAGGATTTTAGCAGTGCGTGGAGGTCGTCATGAAAAGCTACTAGCTGTCAATAAAACAGACCAACTATTTATCGCAGCCAGATCATATTCCGAAATGTCACGTTGTTTGAGGTCTCTCGACTTGAGACAATACCACCACTTCTATAATGGAGGGGGTCTCAAAAGGGGGTCCGCGAAGACATCCTATAGGGGTCCGCGAAGCCCTGTCTCATCAGTCAGGCACGGCAATATTAGTTGTCTTTCTTCACGTTGAGAAGAAACGTTCCAATTTTCGGGAGAGTACTCTCGTGTGCATGTCAATGAGATAAGTCTACTTTACACTAGCAATTAGTTATATCCATTTATTAAATCATTATCATGATAACCTATACCTTACTATGCCCCTCACCCCGAACGGGGTCCTCCATCATCTCCGCCTTTCTACAAGGCGTCTGCGAAATATCAATGATTGAGAACCACTGCTATTATGTATGCTATTTGAGTTCAAACAAAGTTTCTAAATTAAATGCTCATTGTTTTTTGTTTTTTTTCTTGTTCGCTTAGAGGAAGGGAAGCAGGCGTCAATGTACGATTCTCAGTGCGTACCTCTACATATAACATATATCTGATGGTATGGTGGGGGCCCAAGTAAGGTAAGGCTAATCAACAAAGCCGCGAAGGGATAACGAGGTTAGAAGCATGCCAAACTAGTGTCATTCGGTCGTAGCGCGAACGGGCGAAATGAGAATGGGTCCAGTTGCGAAAAACACGATTCGGATCTTATGAGAAGGTTCAAACGAGAGGGACCAATTGAGAATGGGTTGAAATGTGCACGGTTCAAATGCAAATGGGACGTTTTGAGATACACCCGCTGGACACTGCCTCAATCCCTTTAAAGACAGGTAAACATCACAATCCTTTGACAAGCCAAGGGCCATAATAACAAAACATACATTTCCCTCATACAAAAAGACTCTGTTTTGAGATTTTGATCCAGTGGCAGGACACTATGAAGTAGAATAAACCCAAACTGGAAAATTTTACAAATAAGCGCTTACTTTGATTCACCTACGGAAGACTTTTGGTAACTAACTTAGCTTTGGGCAGCCTCTCCAAGCATTTTTTAATCACGAGCACTAAAAACAAAACAAACATCAATTAGAAAGAAGATTTGGAAAATATTAATACTCCACATTTCTTTAGTTACTCTTGTTTGCAGATTCTCTAATATGGTATCAGGAGACTTAATGTGGAATGGTTATTCAGGGTAAGACATAAAGAGCACATTGGAGTATTTTCTCTCGAACTACAAAACCTCCGTAATCACCGTAGAATACCGCGCATCCGCCCATTCCCAAATTTGAAAGATCCGAGAAATATACGCAGTACATTTATACGTAAAATTGATGACCGGACAAATGCCCATCCCCTATTCTCTCGCGATTATTTCTAAATTTTAAATGGGCGCTTGCCCGGTATTTTACGGTAAGACAATCATGATCACTCACTTCCACTTTCCTGCAGGCTGTGTGGACTGTCAGACTCCTCGGCCCCAGAGTCCTGAAGAGACGGATCCTTTTGTGGTGCTTCTCCGAAAAGCTCGAGAAAATCCTTTCCAAAGATGTCCACGCTGTGCTCGATGAGGTACTCCACCAGCTGGGGCACTTGCTCCGATATCTGCAAACAAGATCCAGTCATCTTTTTATCACAAGAATGAAAAACAGAAGTGCATCCACCCCCAAGTCTCACAAAACTGGCAGGGCCATGGAAGTTTAGGTAGTGTTCAATAGAATTCATAATAAAGAGAAGAGGGATGCATCTACAAGAAAACTTTAAATATTGGAAGACTTTTTGGTGCCATGGCCAAGAACTTTTGGTCACAATGAAAATAATGTACTTTAGCAAATTGATTCACATACTCATTCATTCATGTCTATTTGTCGTTCTTGTGCCGTACTTAATTCAAGATTTTCACCGACGTGACCTTGTCACTTTTGCCCCTGTTCATGAAATGATTCTTCCATCCATCACAGCATTATCTTCTATGTATCCTTTGTGTCTTCACTTGGACAGTCCCCTTCTTATGTAATGCCCAGCAATGGGCCTGTAAGGTACTTGAATAAATAACCTCTAAAATCATTCATTAACTCAAAACCTGGATAACAGGCAACCCTTAAAAAAAAAAAAAATCTTTGCAGGCACTGCAAGTCTCATTTCAGTGCTTTTTCCCGTTTGCCATTTTAGAATAAACTGATGCCTCTTCCTGAGCCCTAGACATTTCCAAAGCTTTAGAAGTTGCTACATTCTCGTCTTCTCACTCAATGTTCCACCAAGTCTTTTAAAACCACATATAGCAGGTGCAGCTAGGCAGGAAAACTAATCCAAGTTTGAACTATTCAAGGTGGCACATAGCTACTGACATGCTCATTATGGTGCATAATAGACTGATCTCACAGCCAGTGTAAATGTCACCGCTGCCGCCATGCTTTGTGGCGGCTGCAGTCTTGCTGCATGTACAACAATGCCACTAAGCGTCTGAGTGAGCAGAGCACAACGTGGCACGAGCTGTTTCGCGAACTGACACCTTCCTTTTATTAACTAACTACAAGTATGGCAGAGTCAAAGCATGCATGGAACGATTAGTGAGATTGGCCTGTTAGTGATCCTCGGGGCTTAGAAAACGGAAGTGTGTGCAAGAGTCTGGTATCTCTGCCCAGAAACAACTCTAAATGCATGCTACACATCAAAACAAGCCCATAAACCACATGTGGTAGCAGCCCCTAGTCATTTTTGGTGAAGAGTTAATAATGATCTAGGGCAAACCTCGGACTGAAGAGTGATAGAGTGATAGCCATCGACCAGCTTGGCGCTGAGCAGACTTGGACCAATGCAGACAGCCAGGTTGGAAGGCGGCATCTTGTTTTCGTTGCTCCGGTGGCTGATGTGCCAAAGCACGCAGAGGATGTGGCGTAGGAGCTCCACATTGGCTGGGGGAAGCCTCTTCAAGAGACTGAAGAGCAAATGTAGATGCAAAAGCTTAAACAGAGGAAACAAACCCAAATGAAAACAAACATCCATGTCCCAATCACCGGTTGTCTAAATGACGGTCGTTGAAACATTGTGTGCATCAAACTGAAAAATATTAATTAGTATCTCATTTTATGCCATCATCTTCATGGAAAAGAAGCTTTGTCCCTATGCCCTATCATCTACCTCGTGTTAATTAAAGGAGCCAGCAGGATACGCTATGGCTTGTTGCACATATTCGCAAATTGCCCGAAGTGTTATCAAATGTGAAAAGTTTGCACTGAAGGCAATGCCTTTACTGTGAGTATGATGTTGAAACAGGGTACGGAGTACATATAAATGTTACAGAAGGAACAGTCGAGTCTCTGCTATCCCTTTAAACTGTGCTACCTTTCCAGGTGGTGTTATGCTTATCTTCTGCCACATTTTAGCTTTAAAGAATTCATTTCAGCTTGCAAACTTTGCATGTTTATCAGCAGTATTACATTTAAGGGGGGACATGGGCCTAAATTTAAAATTTTTTTGAAAAAATTCATTTTTTAATTTTGAGGTTTTCAGTTTTAAAAACTAATTATACACCCTTACACCAAATTTGATAACCATATGCCAAATAGTTACGTTGATATAAAATATTTTCAACACATTGTGAGGCAGTAACAAAGTAAAGGAGTTCAATGTTTGAATGCATTTTTCTCAGTTCCATTTTTTGCTGCAAATTTCATACGAAGGAATCTTTTGTTTAAAGGTGAAAGCATTCTGATACCACAATCAAGATGTTTCTGAACTGAGATTTACTCAGGAATCGGGCTATCTACTTTATTTTGTTTTAAGTTGAAGTCCTCAGTGATAAAAAACTAAGTTTTCAAAAATTGACAGAGGACAGATATGCATATCTCATAGTTTGAGGTAACAACTCTTCCTGAAATATTTACATTTAAGTTATTAAAACTAGATAGCCCGAGGGTCCATATCCCCCACTTTATATTCAAGCAGTCAAAATGATGCTTAACAGCTTGATTTGCATATCATAGATTTCTTAATGAAAAGTGACACATCATCTTATGCAAGTATGCAAATTTGTCCTAGAGAGCTGAAAGTTTGCACAGTACACCTACATCTGAAGCTCAATCTCCCCTGCAAATTTCATTCCGATCACTTGAGTAGTTCAAAAGTTTGACCTCTAGCCAGTGTCCCCCCTTAAGCAGATATGCAACTGCATTCAAGCATGGAAGGACTGCTGACAGTGACCTTTGTAACTTGTTCCCAAGATGTTCCACTTCAAAAGATTCATCTTTTAAAACAGAACATCTTGGTTAAGCACCCAATTAGAAATGCATCAAGAAATATTTATTTATAATTCACTAAATAAATTTGCCATGACAGTAATACAAAAACATTGCCCAAATTTGGGGACTAATCTAGTCTGAAGTCTTCTCCTGTATCAACTGTCAAAATGTGTATAAAGTAGCTGGAGAAATTTAATAACTATGAAATACTGTTTAACAAGCCAAATAATTAATGGCAAATTGCTAGGCAATTGTGTTGCATACGTGAAATGTTATAGCATCGCAAATGTTTATATCATCGCTTAGCAGCACGTCTCGCCTGTTCACGGCGTTCTTCATAAGATAATTTGATGTGTGGCATGTATGCACTTGAAATTATAAACCTTGTGATCTTCAAACTTCCTAACCCTTGCCTCCTTACTTCACCCCTGGTCACCTCCCCGTTAGCCAATCAGCATCGAGCACCACTCCTCCTCTCCCACCTGTCAACCAATCAGTGTTGAGCATTGCGGCCACACTTTTATCCAAGCTTCACGAAATGCTGAACACCTAGCCAAGGAATGTTTCAGCTTAAAATTGGCTGCAAGTTGGGTCATTGCGCCGAATGCATTTAAATATGCTAGCAGTATAAGGTGGGTTGTGCTCTTAGTTCAGGTGGTACCAAGGGCAGTATGACCCTTAGTCCTTCAGTGCCTTTTGTGGGTGGTGCTCTTAGTTCAGGTGGTGCCTAAGGCAGGGATTTGTATGAAAACAGATTATGACATAACATTGTCTCTTTGTGATGCTGTGTGTGCTTCTTTTCAGCACCACTTGAATACAAAGCCTTTGGGCTGAATTTTCTGGGTCACTAAGAGAGGCGAAGGTCACTTTCCTGCCCTTTTCACTCCTCGTTCTGCACATTCTTTCCACACCCCGCGTTTCTGCTCCTCTTTTTCTCGCCCTTTCTAATCCTCTACTCTGCACGCTTTGTCACACCACCTGCTTCTGCTCCAGCCATTCCTGCATGGTGTGTACGTAGCTCAATCAGCAACGCACTCAACTTCCACATTGGAGACCGGGTTCAATCCCTGGCACCGGTGGTCGTTTTTTTTTTTTAAATATCATTCAGTGGCTATGGATTGACCAACGCACAGATTTTGCGCTGGCCATAGAAAGCTACCGCTTTAAAAAAAAAAAATACAAGCATCAGGATACAGCTGACGCAGTCTAAATTAAACATTTTCAATGTTTAACTCAATGTGAAAGTGCATGTGTATGAGCCATAAAACACTGCTTGTCTGTCTTGGGAAAACCCTTGCAGTCTCAATGTTTACAGAATAATGCAATGCAGGAGCGCACAGACCTTGCAAGCAATGATACACATAGTAGGAAGTGTTTGGCTAATAGCAATGCATCAATTGGTGGCTTAAGACCCGCTAACAAACTTGCAACTCCTTTGGACCGTGTGCCTTAAAACTTCTTCAAAGGGTGTACAAACCTGATAGTGAAGTCCCTCTTCTTCCACTCTGGCTCCACGCGTAGCACGTTCAGCCACTCGCTGTAAAGGCCCCTCTGAAGTAAGCAGTCGGGCAAGCAGCCAAGGAACTCCTGCAATACACAAAGGATCATTTTAGAAGTGCTTGCTACATGCTGAGCTAAGTTTTTTTTAAATCATAATACTTTATTTACTGGAAAGAAAAATTTACACGAGATAGCGTACTGGCCCACAAAAGCAGAAATGCTTGTGTGTGGGTCCAGTCAGCCAACAAAACACTGCATACATCTTTATACACAAGGAAGAACTGTGCACCATGCAAACGATTATAACTTTTTATCCACAGGTAGTACCAGCGAGCATTTGACACCATTCTTTGACGTTTAGTTTCACAGCGAGAATGGATGTTAAATTATTTAAAGTTTCAGGCAATGTGTTAAATAAATGCAGGGATGTAACATTTCCTTTCTTTTTACCCTAGTTTGTTAGAACTTTCAGCAAGATAAACCTCTCTGTACACCTTAGATTTCTCTTTTTTCAACCTCATATTTGAAATCATTTTTATAATAATTACTTGTTATTGCTACATATTTATAAAATTTATCAAATGAGAGTATGGTTCAATACAGATCCGAATGAGGGTAAGTTTCAGTACAGATCCGAGAAAATCTGACCAAGTATGAAATATCATGCAAATGTCTATGTAATAAAAGTTGCACGATTGAATCTTGCTTTCAGTCAACTAGGTTTAGTGTTTCCAGGCCCCTTGCCGAGTATGGTTCCTTGCCAGGATGACAGTGTAGGAGGGGGGACTCAAAGGAAACCATGATCTATTCTACAAAATCACATTTACGTTTACACCTTCAAATTTCAGTCACTATCGTAGTACTGAGGCAATACACATGTCCAGACAGTGTTTAAACTTGTCTGTTTTTATACCTCCTAGTGCTTCTGCAACTTTTTGTTTCACATCTACCCCATCTGCAAACTGCTTCCCTTGAGATATTTTTTAATCGGGAAAAACAAAAACGTTGGATGGGGAGAGGTTGAGTGTGTGACCGGAGGTCACTTTTTTTTTTGTCAAAAACTGCTGAACACTTGCGGTCTAGGCAAGCATGTTGTTATGGTGAAGAACCGGAACCAGTCTCCTGTTTGCCACACCTGAAGTTGTCATTTTTCCCACACTGCAAATGTTCAGCAGTTTTTACCAAACATGGCATAACCCCTGTACCCCACAGTCCCTATTCGCCCAACCTCGCCCCGTGCGACTTTTTTTGTTTCACCGGATGAAAAAAAGTTCACTGAGGGAGTTACTTTACCGATGTGGAGGAGGGGAAACACAAAAAGGCAGACGCACTGCAAAGCACAAAATTAGACAAGTTTAAAGGGTGTCTAGAGCACAGAATAATGTCTCAACAAGTGTACTGCATCAGGCAGAGAGTGCTTTGAAGGTGATTGAAATTTGAATGTGTAAAACTAAATGCACATTTGCAAAAATAAATTATGGTTCCATCTGGGCCCCTCTCACATGTCAGGTGAGAAAGTAATCATTCAGCAATCCTCAATCTGCTATGGTTAAAATTTTTGGGCGTTGTTCACAGCATAAAAATAGAAACCCTCATATGAAGTGACAATCAATCATGGTGGTTGTCTTGAACCTCTTCATAAAAAAAATAATGAACCTCATTGTAATGCTTCTTGACATGCACTGGATATTGTAACCACTTCAAATTTCAGACTCACCTTGAAGGTTGCTGCAACGACATGAATCGGAACGTCGCTGAGGTTGTAGTCCGGGTCCTCTTCAAGCCGTGCCTGAAGTTCCCGCTTCGAACGGACGTTCCCACACTTTCTGAAGATGCCGTACGTGAAGGGTCCTCGCAGAAAAAGCTGCTTCAGGAGCATCTGCAGGTAACACAACAAACTATAGGGTTAACACAACACATGCTGCAGGAAGCAATCAAACAATTAACAGATTACTTTTTGTGCTGCTCGTGTTTGTACAAAATGAGGTAAAAACATTAAACAACACTATGCAGCTTTCTGCTTACTATTCCCGACTAGTTCAGAATTGTACCTTCCCAGCATTGCGCCTGACTTATCTTGGAATAATCTACACTCGTGGAAATTATGAGCTGAAACACCCAATCCTGCCTTTTTCAGTATGTGCAGTTTCCACAAGCTTTTTTATTACTCGATTTGTCAAGTCTTCAAAGAACCGGACTTGAACTTTACATTCCATCATTAGTATGCACTGAGCGTCTTTCAAAAGCCGGCAGATATTCATACAAGCTTAAAAGACTGTTTTAGCTCATATTGTGTGCGATAGAACAGGAAGTGTCCCGTTCATAATTATGAAACCTACCATGACAGGCTTGGGGAGTGTTCCACTTGGAGAGATTTTGCTCAGCTCTTGGCCGAACAGGTTGCCCACAACGGGGGACACGCTGCCACCAGAGTCTGTAGAGGACTGCTTGGAAGGTGCTTTCTTGAATGGCCAGTTGATGATGGTAGGTCTTCGAGCTTTCTTGGGCTTCTCAGCTGCAATCGGAAATAGTATATAGGTTGTTTTTTTATTATTTGCTATCCCAGTGCACATGAATGACAACTGTAACCTAGAAATGAGACGGATAACCAGTTTATGCCCATGAAGTTAATTGATTCCACACATACCAGAGCAGAAATATGCAATGGGTGGTTGTAAAATCAAATATCAAATGGAACCGAAGCAAGACCTCGTAGATAATATCAAGCATCTCGTGCATCCTCCATCTTGCAACCTACCATTTTCCAAATTTCGGGTTTGAACCTCCTTTAGTATGAAGTTGAGTAGGCATGGCACAAGCAAGTGCCAAGATTTATACGAGTGGCAATGCTTGGTCCCATTGACTCCATTAAGCTACGGTGACCTTTAGCTCTCAACACCACTTTGGTGCCCATTGTGGCCATCTTTTGCCCTCGAGTTTGTTGAAGAAAGACTCTCCCTGCCCCCTCCTATTGGTGCCTTTTCTTGCCTCGAGCTTCCAACCCAGAAATCCTCAAAGCAAGTCTTCGACAGGGGGCATCAGTTCTTCTGGAAGAGGCAGACTAAGCATTGTACAGTAACAGCCCAGGAAGAGATGCCCAGAGATGGGTTTAATGGGCTGTTAAACCCATTTGAACATTGGCTGGTTCGATTCAGCAGTGTGCAGCTGACCTACAGGTGCAACCCTTTCTCACCCTCATTGAGTGTGACCTTGTGGTAGTTTCTCCTGAGGATGAAGACACATTTGGTGGCGTTGATGACGTCCGAGAGACAGGACAGATCGAGGTTGGAGCTCTGCATGAACTCCCGCATGAAGTTCATCTTGATGCAGTATGGGTACTCGTGGCCGATTAGTGGGTAGGGAGACTCCTCCTTGCCACTCTTGACCCACAGCTGGAACTCCTCAGAGTTGAAGGACTGAAACGGAACAAGGAGAAAAGAAACACAAATTGGTAGGAGCCTGAAAAACTCGCAAATTCGTGCTCGAGTTTTTAATTTTTCGTGTGCCGTGAGACGTGCATGCTTTTCGTCTGCTTCGCACGGCCGAAAAAACTAGGGAAAAAAAAAAAGAAGCAAACTAGGTCGGATGTTGCTAGGTGACTTAGGGCAATTCTCCCCCTCCTCTACATAATATATGTGACACTGTGGCAAAAAATTGATTGGGTAGTCTTCTGACACCACATTAATCTGCCTGGCAATAAATAAAAACATTTGTTTGGGGGGGGGGGGGGGGGGGTGTCAGTGTCGTTTTAATTAAAAAATGTCTAAGAAAATCTCTTACCCCATCAAGCTTCTGGGTGCAAAGGAAAATGCAGTCCTTGGTGCTGTGTGTGTTGTTGACTTCAATGGTCTCAAGCTGCAATAAGGAACCCGACATAAGCAAGGTTTCCACCACTCACACTGATGTAGAGAGCAGGAATCATTGTACGAATTTGCAACTTTCAGTCCTGATGCTACTGCGGTGCAAGAATCGCGCTCCCTAGCTCCTGAATGATTGTCTTTCGAACTAAGGTGTTTGTTTTTTCTTCTCTTCGTAACATGGACGTATCAGGTATGACTCTTATATTGCTGGTATTTCACGAAATTATTATTACTTCCACGTCGCAGACCCAGCCTCGTACTGCTTTCCTATGACAATCATTCAGGTGACAGCCATTTTGATAGAAACTAGCGTGCCCAAAATAGGCCGTGAAAGTTGCAAATTAAAACAACAAAACAAGCAACATAATTTTAGTGCAACTATAAGTCACGAAAAAATTATGTTCTCTTTTCGATTCATTAGTAATAATTTCGAAAATATGCAGCATTGCAGGATTTATGTGCCCCCAGTCAAATTAGTAGAAACAGTACTTTTACAATTCCAACATGTGCACCTATCAGAATAGATTCCAGTAGCTGAGGATTAATAAAAAAAAAATACATAGCAGTTTATGTACTACAAGGCTGGCTTCCAAAGCCAATGCGGAGAGCGAGTTTGTCTGCTTCCTGTGCAGGTGGTTGCGGTGGCGTCAAAACGCCGAGCTCTAATTGGATGATTGGAAGGTTAAGAATCTGAAGATATGGGATTCTCCCGGGCTCTATTGTTATGTTAGTAGACCTCAAGGTAAGCTAGCATTGAGGTCTACCCACTATCCTTCCAATCAAAGCCAATCAAAACTCGGCGTTCTGACGTGACCGCAACCCCGCACAAAAAGCAGACGAACTTGCTCTCCACATTCTCTCTAGTCACTGGCACAATGAGAACAGCAGCAGGCATCTCTTTCGGACGCCTCACCTCTCTCTATTCAGCACACATATGCTGCCTTCCACCGCCCTTGGTCTGTGTCTGTACGCCTAAACTCAGTAGGCGCTGAAGTGTTATCGAAGGAAGGATGCCCACGCAGGAGGTGGAGAAGCTTGTGCTCCTTGCTGCCAGTCTCATCCTGTCAGTGAATATGCATTTAAAAGTGTGATATGACTTACATAGTCTTGTTGAGATATGGGGTCCCAGTAGCTGATTTGCAATGTAAGGAGTTGTCGCCCTTCTCTCTCTTTTGCGTCAGCAATAAGCCTGGAGAAAACAAAAGACCGGAATCATTAGATCGGTGTAACGGTGAACACATTCTCTAATGTCATTCCACAGTTCAAACAAATAATGACAGGACTAGGATTAAAAACACAGCTCAAAACCCGTTACCTAATGATACAAACAAAGTCAAACCGAAACCAGAGAACCAGAGCGGAGTACTCTGACGTCAAAGACTCCGAGAGTCGCGGGCAGTTATTCCCCTCAACTATACTCAGCTAAAGTTTATTTTCAGTCAACATGGAAAAATTATGTCTTGTAGATACTGCCATTTTGATTCACAAATGTGGGCCTTAGTTGAAGGCCCAGTACGTCAAAATTGTCTTTTCTTTTTTGTCGCCACCGGACGTGAAGCAGAAGAAGAAAAAAAGCGAGAGCTGCCTGCACTTGTGAAGCCTCAGCTATTCCTTTATACTTTTTTTTTTAATGGATAAATAAGCCCCATAAACCGTGTTGCGATAAGAATAAGACCTTACAGGTCTAGGTATTTTTTCAGTGTCCTTTTAAAACTGACTTTTTTTAGATCGCGGTGATGTGGACCCTGGAGGAAAATGACAGAAATGTGTATATATAAATACTAGAGAAAATATAAGCTTTAGGTGCTGATGATATAGTGCTAGCAGACTCGAAAAAGAAAAGGAGGGACCTAGAAAAGTGCACTTAATGCTTGTAAACAAGGTTTTTCTTCCACAGCAACCGTCCAGGCCCACAAAAGCCTACATGAGCATGGGCTCCCATAACTAGGTAAGCAAACTGCAGTTACTCTAAACTGAAGTTTTGCACAGTTTCACGACTGCACAAACTGTGATTAGCACAAAACCGTGGTTAGCGCAAACAGTGCTCCACAATCTCTTCAGGCTCCCTAACGCTTTTGATTTTTAAAAATGTATAGCCAACTAGCCCAACAGTTAATTTTGATTCGCTAACTAATCTGATAGCAGCGACTGCAGTATTGCCGGCTATCGAAGCACTAATTATTTCGGAATGCCAGGGGACACACCTACAAAGGTCTGTGGAGACAAATGTCGCGGAAAGAAACATTTCTCGGACACTCCGCACTCCTATCCTCGGGGGCTGCCATTGATTCTGGTCGATGGCAATGCAGCTTCCCTCATATCGCCCATGTTTTTAATTTACTTTAGGGGCCTTGATAATTGATTCTTACGCGCCACAAATAAAATTATGGGTTATTTTACTCGTTTTGAACAATCATAATGCATATAAAAAAATGTGTCCTTGATCCAGTGGCGTCACGAAAGTCAGCGGCACCCGAGGCGGCAGCCCGCCGCGCACCCCCCCCCCCCCCCCCCCCCCCCACACACACACACTCGCGTGGCCCACCGCGACTACCCCCCTTCCCCTCCCCGCTTTCGCGTGGCCCACCGCGACACCCCCCGAGCCCTGCACCGGGGGCGGTCCGCCCCCGGTGCAGCTGATTTCGTTGGATGAAAGTACGGTTCATTTTGTGCGCTCGCAACTACCAGCAGGAGCCACCAAAAACGGTGGTGCCGCGTGCCGCTTTAAGTCAAGTTCACAGCAGCCAGTACGACACCCAGGAAACCCCGAAAAAAAGGTGGGTTAGTCACAGCGTGTTTAATTGACAATTTTAGAAAGTCGCCAATTCAGGTATGAAAATATCGAAACAATGGGCGCATCAGGAAGGAGAGGGAAGCGTCCTAGAGCAAAAGAGAGACTTTAGGGGATTTTAATCTACGTCATAGCAGCTAGCAGCTCTATCGAGTCAGCCGGATCTTGCTTCGCTGGTCCAGGGCGTGCCCGCGCTCGCTTGAGCACGTGTTCACGTATTTTTATGCCAGAACCTCCTGAACCGGCGACTTCCAAAAATGGTCCATTAATATCGGCAAACAACTCCAGCGCCGAAAATAAAACGTCAAAAGTGCACTACTCACTGCGTGAACTGGTTGTGCCACAAATCCCGCGTCGCTGAAGAGCTGCAAGCACAAAAAAAAGATCGAGCGAAGGCTTCAGGCGAGTTGTTTCACATAAAGCACGCAACGTTCAGGACCCGGCGCTCCACCACACACTTGCAATCCCGCCGAGCAACACACGCGCACACGGCACAAAAAAGCGCAATGTTGCTTGGACCTCCGAAAAAGGCGGGAATAAACATAAACATCGGCGAAAAGGAGCTCCGTAGAGTAGACACGCGTGCGCGATGTGGGGCCCACGGGTAGTTTGGAGGTTGCAGAAGAGAAAGGAGGGTGGAGGACACTTGACGGGGGGGAAGCGTCAGGTAAGCCTCGCTTTGACGTTTCACCACGCGAAGTGGGAAGAAGGCGCCCAGAATACTGCAGCCGGACACTTATCTCCGGCGGAAAGGGAAAAAGGAACACTGCGAGGGATGCTGGCATTGTTTAGCGATAGTGCGGGGGAAGAGCGCGGTGGCAACCCCCTTCTCTTCTTTTTTTTTTTTTTTTACTAAAAAAACATAGAAAGATAGTACGAGGGGGAAACTCTAAGTTCCATGACAGCTCGCACGCACGCGACTAGAGTTCTCGGTTTCTCTTTTTTTTTTTTTTTTTTTTTCGCCGGAAGCAAACAGGTAGCGCAGGTGTCCTGGTGGGACGAGAACCTCCCAAAAAAGGGGGGAGGGCGATCACCCTAGTCCGCCCCACGAACTTTCTTCGTGCCTCCTTTTAGCGGATAGAAGGGGGCAGAGAAACGCGTCGCTTTGCTTGGGCACCAAACTTCATAACCACACCTTGCCGGTGTGACCCCCTCGCCTGTCCGCAAGGCGAGAGACGCTCAGTGGCAGGACCAGAGAGGAGAGAGCGAGGGAATAATCAATCTCCCATAGAGGCCTTTTGGGGATAGGCTTGCTACTTTGCCTTAGCTTCGTGCACCGCCAACGGTGGGCACCTGTTTGTAGGCTGCAGTGTCTTTATTTATTTTAGCGACCGGTTGTAGGTGATTAGGGGAGTAGATCGTGGAGCTCAATGACACGAGACACGGAATGGGCGGGAAAATGGGTTTAGTTGTCGGCACCATCAGAAAAGCTCGACCTGTAGTGTGGACGAGACCTCGAAAGCCAACGACAGCCACCAAAACGGGTAAACACGTAACTTCTCAAAAGAAAAAGGCAGTGGCTCAAGGCGGCACTCTTAAAGGGCGGTCGAATCGCCTTGCGTTATCTATGGCCCGTCCAAGAGAACTGTGGGACCCTGTTCCCTAAAGCAAGCAATGTAATGAGGAATACCAGGCTTGGCAAAGACGACGGTTCCTTGGCAAAAAGAAAGATGTCTACATCGCGGTATCAACCGGCTTCGTCAACAAAGTAAGAATGGCGGCCAGAGAGCACCGCCATCCCTGGAGGCATTTAAGTAGACACCAAGCCGCACTATCTCCCCCACAAGAAACTTGTCTACTTTACCTTTTAACGCGCCAGTATCCAGCCCAACAAGTACCTTCATAAATTACCATGCATCGCGTCATAAACCACGACACACGTCGAAACAACACGCTCAGGATCACCATCGATGCCGCCTATATCCTTAGCGCGTAAAGTGCTATCTCAGACGCCTAGGTGGAGAGGAGAACGCACCCTAAACAACATCAACCACATCATTCCATAGTCGCCGTCTGCATCCCGATCGTTCAGAGATGTCTGTCGGTGTGTTACAGCGTTGCCAGCAGGCGCCAACAACACGCTCGCCCGAGACTAGAGGAAGAGGAGGGCACCCTGTCTTCGTGGAAAAGGGCAGCGATCGTTTCCCGCTCGTTTCCGGCCCCACGAGAGGGGGTCCCGGAGGGGACAGGGGATCAAACGACAATGGCCACAAGAGAACAAGACAGACTTGGACAGGTAGGTAGCGTTCGGCTCCATGGCGACACAGATTCGGGGCGAGGGGAGCCCGTGGGCTAAGCTTTGCATGCGACCTTGGCAGGAAGAGCCAGGGAATCTCGAGAACAACCTTGGCTGTCGCGAGGATTGAGGTGTTCTTGATGGAAAGTGCTCGAGGCTCCCGCCACCCTAACAAAAAGCCGTGCCATGAGCTCTTCCAGCAGAGGCTCCACACGTCACAGGACGACGAGGTTACCTAACTAAAGACTTAAATCAAGTGCCCTCGTCACAAGAAAATTGTTGTGATTTTTTCTGTATTTAGTGCCGTCCGGAAAAAACATATGGAGTGTGCTCGATGTACTCGGACATGAAGTAGTTTTAAAGTTCCGTCGGCTGTATTTTCAGAGGCAAACACCTCGTCTGATAGACGGGAACGCTTGGTCATCGAGGTTAGTCACTGAGCGTTCCGCCTACGTGTACAGTCTAATCCGCATGCTATGCTTCCAACGCTATTCATTTCCAATGTCTATAAATTTAATCATTAAACTCAGTTCTTAGCTGATGTGATCGACAAAAAATTGACGACACTTTGACTGTCCCGGAGATATCGGGTCCCATCACGTTAACCGTGGGTGTCGCAAACCAAATTGGCAGCATGAAAAGCTCTCCTATCATCAAAAGTATAACCTTGACGTCGGATGAAGCGCTATTTAAACACCACCTTTTCTGAAATAAAGGTTTTTTAGCAACAATAACACAAACAATCGCGATAGCAAGACGTTGAAAATCGATATAATGACCTAATAGCACACTAATGCTAATCGAATCGCATAACGGCATACATCACAAACCCTAATAATGCCGACCGCGCGCGCAACACGCATCCCAAAATGGTGAATTTGAACGACGAACTACAGACAAGCTCTTGCGACGACGCTTAACTCAAAACATAGAGCAAAAAAATCTGGATCGATGTCATCTATCCTGTAGACCAACTTTCGCTTTTTGTACCTAGGTGTGTCTCCACGCCTTGAGAAGGAGGCGGAGCACAAACTCGGGCACCACGAAACGCCGCAGAGCCTGAAAAACCTTCCCTCCTCTGATGACTTTTTAGCTCAAGACGCCATCGCGGCCACGTAATTAGAGAGGGATAGACAAAACAAATATAAAGAAAAACTTACGGCAATTAAAAGAGGCTGGCTTATCCCGCTGACCTAAATGTTCGCCAATAGCCAAAAAAAAAAAAAGCGAAAAAAAAAAAAAAAAACTTTTCCGCTCAGGGGAGCGCTTTTGCATCACCACGGAATTTCTCAATCTCGCTTCTTCGATGTAGTCTTCTCGTTCAGAGAAGCCACAGTCCAGAGGACGCCCATCTAGGTTCATTTTCTTTCTTTTCGCCTCTTGGCGATGTTATCAATCAGCCCAGCGCGCGCACACACACACACACCCTCGAGAATTTTTTCAAGAGCCGAGAAAACGAACGTTCGGCGGGGCATTAATTAAACAAGTCAGTTGCACACACAAGCACCGCCGAACAAGCGTCCTTTCCATCCTGAAAGGGCCCCGCAAGCTGACCATCTCACGCCACTAGCACCGCTGGCTAAACACGCACTTTTGCGATCGCCACGGCCCTGATTAGAACGCGCCTTCTAGTAATAAGGGACAGACTGAAACGATGCTCGGGAGGCCCCGTTTTGGGAGGCCAAAATACCAGGTGCGAGAATACGGGGGCACACAGGTAGTAGGAGGAACCCCTGCGCGGACGAACAAAGGGCCGGACTCGGTCATGGGGCTGACAGGGACGTAGGACGGGAACTAGCAATCAGCACTCTAGGAGGATAAGAGGGCATAGTGGACTTTCGCCTTTGGACATGGGAAAGAGAGCAACCAGACGAATCCACTGCAATGCTTTCACACTTCTGTAGCAGACGACATAAAAAAAAAGGAGCTGTAAAGAGGGGCAGTTAAAAGAAGTCGAGCTGGGGCCAATGACCCAGATCCAGTAGAGAAAATAACGGCTCTCAGATTAGTGCTGCACTTCACTACGCTGGTTTAAACATAGCTTGGCAAATACCGAAGGCTACGGCTCCAGTGAGCCAATCAGCGAGTCGTAGTGAGGCACGTGACACCGTATCGTCGGAGTGCTGTCTTCCTGCAGACAGCTGTCACGTGCTTCGTTTCGTCGTTCGAATTGGCTCGAGTGGGCCGTTTTTTCTCTACCGTGTTATGGCAAAACGAAGTACTGAAAAAGCGCGAGCGAATTTGAGTTACCCCGTAGAGCCAACCTTACATTTTGTGGTGGTGTCAGGCCGTGGTGGAAAGTTGCCAAGAAAGTTAAAACGGGACACTTGGCGTGTCGCGTTGATTACATAGTCAAGGACGCGTGTAATTAATACTCATGACAACACAGTATGCAAATTGAGAATGTCCGTTCTATTATGGACAGTGTGGTGGTCTGAAGCTGGTCGCCACCCCAACCGCGTTGTAGACAACTTGCCCGATCAAGTGGCTTGTAAGGAAGGTTGCGGCTTACCTGAAGGTAACGACGACGTTGGTCGTGGGCCAGCCGATGACGAAAGACGTGTCGACGGATCTGGTCGACTCGCTCACGTCCGCCAGGCAGTTGGAGAGCCACATCTCGCAGGTTCGAACCTTCTCTTTCAGCTTGTAGCTCCCAGACGACCTACAAGTTCAAAGGAAAAGAAAAAAAAAGTAGGTTTTATTTTAGACAACGCGAACACGTAGCCGTCTCGGCGATCCAGACATTAGACTTACTTTGGTTTTGCGATTAGCAAGACATCGCTGAGGAGGAACAGGTGTCGCTCCTGGTTTTGGAGACCCTGAAGACAAAGTGGCATGGTTAGGTTACTGCGACGTGCCAGGTATGAGTCTACCAATCCTACGCAAGCCCAGTACAGCAGCAAAATACTCACAATCGAGAACTGAGCCGGTCCGTCCATGATGAAGTAGCGGACCCAGTTTCCTCCCAACCGTCCTCCGTCCACGACCATGACGCCGCCGTCCTTGCTAGGCGACACCCTGCACCAACCGTCGCCACTCATCGATATAAAACTCCAAAACACATCGTTACGTCGGCCGTCACTACGGCGCTGAATCATCCCGATAGATCCACTTTGTAAACGCGTGCTCGAGAGAGAGTCTAGCAACCGGCCTACTCGCATTCCTTAACCGCCCCATCCGGCGATTACGCAAAATAACCGGAAAGGCTAGCAGCGCGCACCGGCCGATTTCCCCGTATAACTAACGGAAAGCCGAGTTGGAAGAACTGTCGGCGATGCCATCCTGACATGTTTCTTGAGGTGCGGCGGCGGCGCTTCCTCGGAGGTGGGGCCGGTGATGCGGCGTGCCGTCGGCGCGTGGAAGACGCGTTTCTGGGTGGCCGGAGAAAGGGCATCCTCCAAGGTCGCGGCTCAACGTACCTACCCACACACACACACACACCTGAGACCTGACCCCCCCCAACTACCCTCGCCAGCCGGCACCTGCCCACGTTAGTCAGGGCGGCGGCGAGCTTCAATGAAAGCTGCAGCGGCCATTATTATTATTATCACTGCGGCGTTTCCTCCTGCTGGTCTGCTTTCCATCGGTACGCAAGAACACGTCGTCCTCCCCCGCCTCCCGTTGTTCTTCGCTGTTGCGAAATAGGCTTTCATTACGCGGTTAGAACAAGGGGTAGCGATTCGCGGCCATTACGTGCCGTTAGAACTGCACCCATTACGTTGTTTACGGAAAACATAATCGGTGCGCGTAAGTTCCGCGAAGGCGAGTCGAGACCGTCGTTAGGTTGTATGTACTACGCGCTGGTGGATAATACAGCCTGTTGGAGCTCTCGCGTGTTACCAGAATGCCATTCCATCGCGCTATTCAATTACCACAGCCGTGACCGCGAAAGGCATTCGCGTCTGGGCGCTACATTCTCTCGCGCTTCTACACCCTTTCAATGGCACGTTTCGGTGGAGTTGATGCTTGAGGGTCGTTGTACACAAGCCCAGCAATCATAAATAACACAAACATAAATAACAGGAAAGAAGTGAAATCTCATGGTAGTGTCAACAAAAAAATGCTCAACAAAATTACGCTATTGACATTTGCATGTCAATAACGGGAGAAAAAAAAAAACAAAAAAAAAAACTTTGGAATAGTTGAACTTACATGTCGCTGACGGATTTGGACTTTCCCGAAAGCGCTCGGTGTAGTTTGGAGGCCGCAGCCGATTTTGTGCGAAGCAATCCCTTCCGCTGAAAAGGCAGAGAACACCGTGGCATACGTTCACCGTCACAGGCACAAAGAGAAAACACATTGACAAAACAGAAGGGGAAAAAAAAATAGACAAGTACCGTGATAGTTCCGAGGGAAAAAATAAAAACGTGTAAAGCTGACTGACAGAGCAAACGCGGCAGCTAGTAAAATCACACTCACGTTAACAGAACGGCGTTCGTGTTGCCGTCTTCGTCCGCTCGAATGTAACCTATGAAATCACGAGGCTGCTTCTTACGCTAGTCGCATACCGCAAGCGACAAGAAAGAGTTAAAAGCCTGATCACTCGCAGTCGTTTTATCTACGGAAAGAAAGAGGCGCAACCGTGACACCGTGCCAAAACAGGTGACCGTAGAAAACAAGGTAGACTTCGTCGAATCCAGAAGGCAACAACTTCGGCACGAAAGCCTACCACAACGGGTGCGTCACTGATGACGCACCTTGCGAGCCTTCGGCAGTCGCGCCGACCGACTTGCACGGGCAGTTTTCCTACGGTGAGCTCAAGCAGCGACACGCTCCAAGAAAACGAGGCCGGGAGTGCGTCGAGGAAAAGCGAGTTTTGGCGAGCAACACAAGTGTCCACCGTGTTGCTCTCCTAAAGGCCAATGGCGCACGGGGCAGACGGAAGAGTTGTTTCTTTGCACACTCGTTTGCGACAACGACTGCTCGGCGGTGGAAATCTGTTCGTCAACCACGTTTCATCGACGTGTTGTATGGTCGACACGACGGGGTTTCATCGGCAGTTCATTTCGTTGAAAGATTCCCACGTTCGTTTCATCGATACACCTTGCGACGTTTCGTCGATAACGTCTTTCCGCGCACATCGCCTCGGTCGCCACCATCCTGATGTCGAGCCCTTGCTGAACTCTTGACGGTTCCGATATGGCCTGGTGCAAGCTTGGGCCTGAGATTATGTCAAACTTTTACCGAGCAGAGCGATGTATTTCGCGGACTGTTTGCAAACCAAAGACTTGCCAATTGGTTTTGCCCTATCGGAGCCGTCTGGGTGAGTCCACTTCAGTTCCGATATGCTTCTAGCGAACGAAATGAAGTAAAATAATCCAACACACTAAATAAAAAAAATATATATATGTATATAAAGAAGCGTTGTCGACGAAACGAGTTTCCACGAAACATCGCAGTGTCGACGAAACGTATGTCCACGAAAGGTTGTCCACGAAACGTGTTCTTATAAAACGTGTGTCGGCGAAACGACGCGGACCCCTGCTCAGGGATGAAAGGATCTTGATCACATACCGGGGACAGAGGATCTCGGTCGTGCAATCGGAGGTTGTCGCTCGGAAACAGATCCTGAATCCGGTCCAGGTCCGTTTCCTCTTTGCTCGAGTCGCCCCGCCTCACCATCTGCAAAGAAGAAACGCTCGTAAATAAAACTTACGAATCCAAATGCGCGCGGCAAAACATACGAGCCACGGAGGGATATGAATAGGAGAAAATGGCATCGCAAAATTTATAGTCGGTCGTTTTTCGCAGTCAGGAGACACAGCGGCATTGGATGCGAGGCTCTACACGAGCCCCCAATATTAATGTTGGTGTAGGCAGAAAAGCTAAGTGACTGCGATTTTCGTCGAACGTGTTTCAGCCGTTCGAACATTGGGTTAGAGTAGGGAGCACTAATAAAACAAACCATCATCTCACATCTCACGGGCGCCGACTCCGAATGTCTAATGATAATATCACCACGATTCGCTGACATTAGGCATTGAGAAGCCTTGGATTGAAACTAAGCGTGGAAGATTATCGTGTAGCCATCGATCTGGCAACAACTCGCAGTTTATTCAATTTTGTGCACGCCTGTTTTAATATTGTGTTATATACATTTATTTATCTGGTACTGCAGATCGTGATGGTTCAAGAACGGGCAGTACAATATTAAGAAACTACGTTGCACGTCAAGAACGAAGTGGAAGAGATCTCACACTTCTTTCCACTTTAGCAAAGCGAACGCAGGAGAGGAGGCGATCTCCCCTCCAGCGTTCGATCTGCTGAAGTGGAAAAAGGGAGGAGTAGCCTGGCACTTCGTTCTTTACCTGTCACGACATGCACGTAAGGCGAATCACTTCTACCTATTTCCTTTTTTTGGTAACGAGTAACTTATTTAACTGTTTTTTTCCTTTATCAAATGAACAAGTAAAGTACTCAGTTACTGTTAAGGCGAAGTAACGAGGAACGGTATCTCGTTACTTTTGAGGAGAAACTTGTAGAACAATTTTTAAACAGTCTCGTTTTAATTATAATTCGAGTAGGCGTCTATTGCGACAAAGGCAGATGGCAAACCTGTAAAACAACTAAACAGTGTTACAGTATAAAAACATTTGTTGCTGAACACCATCAGTCGATCTCTACAGCTAGAATCGCGTACAGACGGATGCTGGAGGCTGTGCCCTTTATAACGGGCAGTAGCTTGCGCCACCTAGCTTAGAAATTAAGAACCAAAAGTATGAGTTCTTTTCTTCGCCAGTTTGCTTACCCTCTGCAATTTCGTAACTATCCCCAGGTGGTGTGGTATATCACCAGGATGACCTTTGGGGATCGGGAAAAAAAACACCCCCCGGGTTTTCTTGGCGGCGAGGGAGTTGCCAATTTTCCTCTGGTCAAACCTAGTCGGCGTTACCCCGGCACCGGGCCCACTGGGAGACAGGGTCGAGATCTTGGGCCGGAGCCAGGCGGGGCGGAGTCGCCTCGAATAACAACGAATTCCCTTCTGACCAACATTCCTTCCTCATTTCCTCTTTTCGTTCCCTACGCATAGTTTAAGCCGGTGTTCCCTGCATTCTTTCCTCCCGCATTTTTCTTTCGGTTCATTTTACTTTACTTTTCACATAGGTAGTCTGCTCTGCACCAGCACTTGACTGTTGGTATTTGAATTTCAGTTTTCGGGTTCGGTTTGTCCATTTGGTAATCAGACTTTTCATGCATAGATGCTTATATACCTTACTCGCCCATTGCGTAGCTTCAATTGTGTCTAGCCTTCGTTAAAATTTCAACTTGCTGAGCGCCTCTCTAGCCTCGAAAGATGCCCAGCCCGTGTCTCCCTGCACTTCATTTAGTGTTTTTTCCATGCGCCCCCAGTGCCAGTATACCAACGCTCCACTGCCGAGTCTCGCAGCTCGAATGGACCTCAGACAGACCGAATGCAAACCCGGAGGTTGCCCACGCGGGAAGGCAGAGAACCCATTGTCAACTTCGAACTCTAGAAGCAGAGGGAACAAGAGAGAAAGAGGGGAACCCCAGATTCAGAAGCTCTTGCTGAAGCACAACACTGCCGTTCCTTCGAGCGCGTCGGTTGAACGACTCTTCAGCGTCGCCGGAAGTGTATTCTCAAGAAAGCGGGGAAACATAACTGATGAAAACTTGGAGAGATAGCTACTCCTTCAGTGCAACCGCTACTGAAAAGAAAACAATAAAGCATGAAACAAATGCAGCTGTGTATTTGGTCGACAAAGTAACGAAAAAAACACCTCGTTCCTTTTGAGAATCAGTAACGACTAGCGTGTTTAGCTGCTTTTTGAGTGAGTAACAATATTTAATTAGTATTTTTTTTTTTGGTGTGGGGGGGGGGGGCGGGGAGGATTGGGGGAGGGGGTATAATGTTGATATGTTTGCCTGTCACCGACTATAGAGAAAAATCGACTGCGCAAGATCTGAACTATCACATGCACGACTTAAAAAAAAAAAAAAGCGAACTGGAGGAATTTGTGTCACACAATCACATCTCGATCCGAGGCACAACAACGCCCGCAATCCAAGCAAGCGTTTCCGTCACCAACCCACCCACAAATCGCCTCGCCAAGCCTACACGCACCACGATCATGCGCCGGCCATCCGTCACCCATCCAAATAAACACAACGCCAAGTGAGAGACTCATCGGTTATCACCGCCGAAAAGCCAAGCGCAGCGAACGCCGCAAGCGCGAAAACGTAGTACGGAAACACAAACAAGAGACGATAAGCAGCCGATAGATTACGCAGGCGAAAACCACGCTCACGACGACTCGGTTCTCCAAAGTGTAGTGGCCTTCCTCGCAAGGAAGCGAAGCGCGCGCGGCGGGAAATCGGTGGATAGCTCACTTTTTTTCCTGACAAACGACACGACCCGCCAACGGAGAGAGCCAAGGGCCGATTACAAATCGATGAACCCGGCGCGATCTCGCCGTCCCAACTCAAGCGAGCGAGCGGCTGGCCGTCCTCAGACCGTTCAGCGGCGCATCCACGTATCCTCAGCAAGCAGCCAGCTAACAAGTCGGTCAGTGAGCGCCGACCGCGCGTGAAGACGCCCGGAGAGAACGCCTACGCTCTTCAAAAGCCTCGACACGCGGCGCTAATTCAGCGAAATGGGAAAACACGCTTCGATGGGCCCGCAGCACTCGTGCATCGCGCATCGAAAAGCATATACAAGACGGAAAGACAAAAAAGTAAAAAAAATAATAATAATCTACCCGACCCGAGGCGGGTCGTTCATTTGCATGCTCCCTTCTTTTGCGCGCGCTAACCACACAAAGCGAAATCGCTAAGCCTAAAATTTTGAGCTGGCTCACGGCGCCGAGACGGTGAAGGTGGTATGCAGTTCCCGATGAGGTCAACCATCCGTAGTTTATATTAGTTGCTAAGCACGCGGAAAATAATCCTAGAGTCTGAGGTGGGTTGCGATCTAGCGAAACTGTGCTAATCGACACGGCGTAGAGGCGGAAACAAAGCAGCTGAAGAGATTAATTGCGGAAATCGCTCGCGTAGTGAAATATACGACGAGGCCTTTTTTTGGATTGACGGGTCAACGCGCTTTGCTCTCAGATGTTGCTATATTTGACGGATGCGAATGAATGATGATGATGGGTGATGCGAAGGTGGATACTTTGGCTGCCTTACCGGCGGCGGCGACGGCGGGGGCTGCGGCGGGGGCTGCGGCGGATACCACCTGCTACATGCCCGTGTACACACCCAAATCATGCAGGACATCGTCGCAGATTATCCGCTGGGCCAGCACAAGTCGCGGAAGCACCGAAGACGATCGAAAACGGTCGCAGTATCCACTGGGCGCGAGGGTCACCAGATTGCCACATGGGCGCCAAAAACAACGCAACGGGCCATCTGCGTCCGGGACCGGAACGAAGAGGCCAAATCTGAAAACCCGCACTGACGGAAACGATTCAGTCAACTGGCAAACTTGTGACGTCACGTATCACAAGTTGAGGGGGACAAAGCTTGACAAAAAGATTTTGAAGATTTGGATTGGTGGATACTATATTTAGTAACAAATATAAAAGAAGTAAAACGCAAAAAAAAAAAAAAATGTGAGCGTGGGTGGCGCGGGGTGGGGGGGGGGGGGGGGGGGGTGAAAGAGAAGAGAGATAAGATAAGTTCCGGAAAGAGCAGCCGAGCCCCACGTAGTACGTCACAGTATTTCAAAAAGAGGTCAGAGCCGTTGAGTCGGCAAGATGACCAGTGTTCGTCAGCGGGCCCAAAGCACTCAAAATCCGTTGTTTGAAATAGTCTTGATTAGCTAAAAGTTACCCTCTCGGCTGCACCCTCCCCCATCTTTTCAAGCTCCATTTCCACCCTTCCTTTCCTGCTCTTTTCCTAACCGGGATCTCACGTGTACTGTGCGTGAAGTTAGGAGCGGGGGCAAAGCGTGTGTGTTTGGGGAGAACTGTTACGCGAATGCCCGCACATATATTTTAAACTATCAAAGTCTCTCTTCTACATTTTTTTTAGTTCGTTAACGAAAAAGTAAAAACATTTTTTTTTAAATATATATGTATAGTTTTTCATTTGTTTAGATGGTGCTACAGGGGCTAGAGGGGAAGTGTCAGAATCGGCGAGCGAGAGCTGCAGCCGGTCAGGATGCAGCGTTGGTGCTGTTGTCGACGCTGAGATGCGTCGTCCGCTGCGATTCGGGTGCTCTCTTGGTCCGCGAGTAAGTATCGCGTGCGATGTGGAAAGTTAAACTATGTTGATTTTGGACTTGTTTACGTAATCACAAGAATGAACCTGCCGATGCTTTTGTCATGCTTGAGCTACGCGTGGCGCCGAAGTGTTTCAGAGGCTCGAAGCGCTGGAGGGAGGATAAATGATTTACTTCACTTCTGGGCCCCCTGAGAAAAAGGAGGTAGGTCGGCTAATATCTGCCAAGAATAAGACGGCCGTTCACTCGGAATGTTAACACTGACACTTAGAATAAAGTCATTAAAAAATATGGAAACGCAGCTTCATTGTAACGTTGGCTTTATTTATATGAAATTAGAAAACGTTCGGTAGTAACCATCATTTAGAAAACAGCGGGAGCGAAGCAGTGTGTTTGCCGTGTTGCGTTGGGCAGGTCATACGTTGATCCTTCGCCGCGTGATCACACTCTCGTCCACATCCTGGTGCGTAAGATCAAATGATGAAAGGGAGGCGGCTGATTGGTCCGGCGAGAGCGTAGCTCCCACTGTACTATCATTTCCCGGCTCGCGCCACCTATCGTCGTCGTGATATACCAGCGCGCCGCCGCTGCTAGAAAAACGACCGCGCACGATCTCGCACAGTCGCCTATCTTTGCACCGGATGCTCCAGAAAACACGAAAACAATGACTGCGAAACGTGGCGAAACGGCACATGCCTGATACGAGAGAATGAACTTTCGAGGAAACACATAAATATGAATAGAGTGAAAAACGGCGCTTTTGTGCGCGAACGCGCTACCACCTTCCTTTTTGAACGGGGCTAGGAAGGGAAGGGAAAGCGGCGCAAGTTGGTCAAAGACGGCTCCAATCTTTCGCACCATCGGTGCTCTACGCGCGCACGCCGCACCGTAAATGAGAATGATATCCTGCCTTTCAAAGTCACGCGCCGGCTGGCGTCACTCGGTCGCGCCAGTTTGTTGGTTTATATTTACTATTGCCTGTTTGTATCACCTTTGTAGAAAAGCGCAGCGTCTGACATACCGCACAGCAGAGAAACAGTGTATGCTCAGAAGGCGTTCCACAGCCCAGGGGCCCTAAACTCGTCAAACACAAAGTTGCAGCCGAAAGTTCGCGAAGCGCGCTGATTGGACGTCGGCGAAAAAAGCGCAAAGTCATCGTCATGGTAGGCCAATCAGTTCGCTCGGTCAAGTACGGTCCAAACTTTGTCTTTGACGAGTTTAGGGCCCCAGCAGACAAAAATGGCAGCGCGCATGGATGGATGGATGGATGAATACGGCTGAGCCCTTTGGATCGGGCGGTAGCTTACGCCACCTAGCCATTTTGTTTTACCATTTAAGCTTAGAATATTTAAATGTGAAATCTATATTCACTCCGCAGTGCAAATAAAGTGAGGCTATGAAACCCCCTTGCCATCAGTGATTAAGAAAATACCTAGTTTTCTCTCGATTTCTGCCACCATTCACTTAATCTTTGCTTGGTAATCTCTACAGTCTTGAAATCCACTCTCCCTTCGCTGTCTCTAAAACCCAATGACTTTATTAAATCTATGTTGTCTTCGGTAGGCATAGGGTGAAGCCCTTTACAGTAGAGTATCAAGTGCTCAGCCGTCTCGTCCTCCTCGTCCGCAGAAGGCGATTTTCGGCGCCGCGTAGCGGCAACTCCGAGAAGCTCAGGGGAGGAGGTCGTTTCGACTCTGTCGTCTGCTATCGCTGCTCGGTTCTCGTGGGCAGCATAGAAACAAACATCGTTTCCAGGAATTATTTGTATGCTTCCACCGTGTCCTTCGTACGCACTGACTAGAAGAAGGTTTCTACCGTCAAAAAATCACTTTGCTTTCTTATGTAATCCCGATTCTACGCTGCAGAGCAAGACATTTATGGTGGTCCGGGTGCTGAACGACGAAAACGACCTCCTTTCGTCTGCCATTTTGCCTGACCAGCGCGCCCCCTATAGCTTGCTGGAGGGGAAGCTCGTTCCACTCCTTTTCATCTTAGCAGAGTGCAAGTTGGAGGGGAGGCGACCTCCTCTCCAACGTTTGCTCCGCGAAAGTGGAAAGAGGTGGGAGGAGTTTCACCCTGAACTCTTAAACTGTCACACGTATCGAGCCGCGTTCTCACTGATGACACATCATACAAACAAACAGTCTGCAGACACTGCTTGGGTCGCGTTTCTTTCATGTATGACGGCCCTGTCATGTTGGTCACACAAGAACTGTCGGCAGACATGTTTGCGCGGCAACTCGAGCACTACAACAAACTTTCCGCTTGTGCTCGAAGTCGTCCTCGTTTACAAAACCGATCGAGATTGGAGCATATCAGGCATCTCTGGGAGGGTAAATGTGCCAGCGCAGCACGGCGAATAGGGCACGAGGAGCCGATAACGGTTGTTGTCGCCGGGTCTCCATCAGCGTTTACTATTTGTTTGCTGGATTTTCTTTTCGGAGATAACCAATATGGTCGTTGCCCACTCTAGCCTAGTTTGTTGGCGGCGATGAGTGCAAGATAAGTGGGGATGTTACGTGGAAAAATCATTTGTTTACCGACTTTTATTTTGCTGTGTTCGTTTTCTGTCTCCCTCATTGTTCTGCACGATAAAAAATAAAAAAATACCTTCAACATGAAGTTTTACTTTAGCTTACTGTGTCATATGTTTCACATGTCACATGTTTCAGAATGATGGCACGAGCTCCCACTATCCGCGCAAAGACAGCAAAAAAACCCGTACTAAAATTATCTATTGTATCGTACCCCAAGCTAAAAGCGTAACATCCAAGATTGTTATTAAAAAAAAAAAATAAAGAAAACGCGGAAGAAAATTTCTTAGGGCCGTTCAATTTAGCTACTCGTAGTTCGTACAACTAATTTGTGTGACTCTCACAAACAAAATGATTATTTCGAAGCTGAAAAGAAACGCTCGCTCGCTGCTATTAGTGCTGAAATCTATTATTCAAAACCAGTGAGACGTGTTGTGTTCCACAATAAAACGTAAAGGTCCGCCGACAGTGCGCCGAGATGCTCTGTAAAAGGTTTGACAAAAATCACAAGCTGTCGTTTTAGGTGTTACGGATCGTCTGTTGCGGAACTCCAATGGCGTACGCGACACGTCACAACCCTAAACACAAGAGTGTGAGTGTGTGTGTGTGTGTGTGTGTGTGTGTGTTTGTGTTTTAATAAAAACAGTTTACTATTTATGACCGCCCAGCATGAATCAGGTTTGTGCCGCCACTCTTTGCATGACAAAATCCTCTCCCGCCACGTTTACGCACTCTTGTCGAGGTAACAATCCCGCCACCACGAGGCGCCACCAGTAACGTGAAGTATCGCCACACCGGCATTCGCAGTAGAGAGCCTAGATTGAGGAGAGAGTCCATCTCAGACCACGGGGCCACCGTACCACGGGGAGCGCTTTGAGTTTAATGGCGGACGCATTCTGCGGAGATTGGTCGCAAATGCTCATGCGCTGCGTTCTCGGGTGGCAAGGAAAAAAGTGGGCGAAAAGGCTGAGACGTTGCAAACGACCAACTAATGCGTTCGTCACCTCCTCGCAGCTCGCATCGCAAGTGCAACCCAAAAGTCACGTGATCTCGCTCGATCGGTTGGAAACTCTCTGCAATACAGGCTCTTTAGTTCGGATGGATGGATGGATAACTCCGGCTGAGCCTTTTGGATCGGGCCGTACCTTACGCCACCTAGCCATTTTATTTTACCATTTAAGCTTAGAATATTTAAAGGGATACACAACGAAATTTCGGCGCTCATTTTGTGGTCTATATGTGTTCAAAGGAGCAGTATCACATCGAACATACCAATATCTTGTTATAGAAGTCTCGAAAAGGAATTTTAAAACGAATTAAACGATTAGCAAAGAGCACCTGGTGGATGTCGCTAACGCCTCGCTTGTAATGCCCGTCTAGGAACCTTGACAGCTAGTGACGGAGGTTGTCTCGCCTCCGGCCACGACGAGAAAAGAGGGCCAGGAGGAACTCCCCTCTTCCCGAGAATGCCTTTTGTGTGTCGCAGAAGTCGCTATTGTCCCCCTACAAGATTACAGAAGATTAACCCGTCACTCAAAATTCGTACAAAAGCAGCCGCTTCGGTGGCTGGAACGACTAGGCCATCCTCTCGACGTCAGCCTCGCCGTAGCTTTGCTCGTCTTGAGACGACCTACGTCACGATTGCGTTGGATGTCACGTGGTCTCCGCTGGGCCTTCTCCGAGCGCTTGCCAGAGTGGGCTGTTTATAACGAAAAATATAGCCACCAGGCTCAAAATACAAACCTGCGATTGTCATTTACGGATATTGTGGATCATATTCAACCTATTTTTAATCATGACGGGAATATTTCAAATTTCGTTGAAGTATCCCTTTAAATGTGAAATCTATATTCACTCCGCACTGCAAAGAAAGTGAGGCTATAAAACCGCCTTGCCATCAGTTAATAAGAAAATATCTAGTTTTCTCTCGCTTTCTGCCACCATTCATTTAATCTTTGCTTGGTAATCTCTACAGTCTTGAAATCCACCCTCCCTTCGCTGTCTCTAAAACCCAATGACTTTATTAAAGGGATACTGAAGCGAAACTTGAAATACACCTATTATGGTCAGAAATAGGTTCAATATGATCAATGATATTCATAAATCATAATCGCGCGTTTGTATTTTGAACGGATGGCTATATTTTTCACCCTGATGGGCCCGATTGGGCGCGCGCTCAAAAATCGGCCATCGGAGAGCGCGATGCGTCTTGGGATATTGGGCGCATTCGTGACGTCACTTGTGCCGGTCGGGAAAGGCTACGGCGTGAATGTTGTGGTTACGAGCGTCGCCACTTGGTGGCGCGTCGACGATTTACGACCTGTGACAACGTGGCCGTTTGAGATGTGCAAGGGCTGCACGCACGCTGCACCAGGGGACCACGGCAAGTCGGCAACCACGGCAGCACTGACAAAACCAGCTCTGAGGCCGGATTCTCAAAGCGAATTCACGACGAAAAAAGTGCGTACGACAAATTTGAGAGAAAACCCGTGCTCTCGAAACAAAATTGTCGTAACCTTTGCGCAGGTTACGACAGAATCCTACGACAGCTCCGAAGCTGTCTTACGCGCTTTTTACGATCAAATCAACAAGGCCGACAGCGTCGCTCAGTTACTTGGTATCGGCCACCAACGGACATTTATTTTTCTTCGTGCTCTTCTCGTGCGTCCCGACTTCAACCAGCAAGAAAAAAGGAAGGAGTACTTAAAACAGACCACGACGATCAAGAACGCAGGATCCACAAACACACGAGAAGAGCTACAACAGCCACGATTCTGCCGACCGAGCGAGCTCGGCAGAATATAGTAGGCCTAGCAGCAACATCGACTCTGCGCACCGTTGCTCCGGCGGTCCTTGGCCAAGACCGTCTGTCCATGACCGGCTGGCCTGCTGAATGGAATATGCCCGCGCGACCCTTGTGGACCCTTACCGGATGAGTAGTTTGATCTCTGAACTAAATTTCAGAGGTCAATATTTTCCCCTTGTCATCTCGATCTCCTTGTTTTCCGAGACAGCGGTGACGAACGCTGTCGTCGAAAAGGGACTCTCATTGATTCTATCTCCTTGTTTTGTGTGATATAGAGCTCAAATAAACGCCATACGGATTACCTTGGCAACTCGGTATGTACACTCTGTTATTAGTATGCCATTTTTATTCTGACTCGACGCTACGTCAAGGTCGAGCTATAGCAGTTCGTGGGAGCTACGCGATGTCGGTCTAACCTTTCTTTGCCGAGTGTCATGTCAGTATCGAGTTGCAATCGTAAAAGATCGGTCCAGAAGCGCTTACCGAAACGCGGTCTAACAGAGCGAATTCAGTACTTCGATCAAACGCGCGTGTCCGCTCCCAGTGTGAACAGGTATTTGGCATTTGCGTGGCTCTTGCTGACACCCTCGTAGTTCAAACATATCCTTTTTAACGTCGGCTTGCAGCTCGCGACTCGCAGCAACTAATACCGGCCGTGCCAGAAGCATGCTCGGGCCGTGTCGTGCAAAGAGCCGCAACGAGAACGAGCTCACTGTGGCCAACTACGCTTTGGCTTTCTCCGCCAAGGCTTTGCGAACGCGTTCAGGCCTAGGCGAATTCTGCCGGCACGCCGTATTGCCGCAGAACGGCGCTGCTATTTTGGCACAAGTGATGTCACGAGAACTTCCCCCCATCCACCAGATGAGAATTTGAAATCGTTTAATTATGTTTAAAATTAGTTCTCCTGTGTTTTACAGCGCAATATTTATATTTCCGAGGTGGTGCCTGTCCCTAGCCCATATTTATGCAACAAGATCGGCGCTGAAATTTCGTTTCACTACCCCTTTAAATCTACGTTGTCTTCGGTAGGCATAGGGTGAAGCCCTTTACAGTAGAGTATCAAGTGCTCAGTCGTCTCGTCATCCTCTCCACAAGCAGTGCACACTGCATCCATTTCCTGGTTCTTCGCTCTGTACACACTTGCACTTCACCTGGCGCCATCTGTCGACATTCGTTTGCACTACCGCGGCGGCTGCTAAATTGCCTCAACGCGGCGCAGCTTGTATGGTTAAAGGGTTACATTGGAGTGCCTCAGTGTTGCTGGGGGGCTGCGCCTTGCTAGGTTGGCGACACGCTCTGGGAGGGAAAGTGCCGCCTTTTCGGCCGCGGCCACTACTTTTGCCTCCCGCGACGTAAGACAGGTGGATCGCCTTGTGTGCCCGTGAAAATGCCGAATAATGAAGTCCTCTTTGAGGTCGGGATAAGTTAGTCCAAGTAGAGGCTTCCTCGGCTCGGTAAAGCGCGATCCAAACCAACGCGTTTTTGTGAGCGCGTAGGCCGTGCGCTTCCCGGAAATTGCGTATTTCGTGACGTCGCGCCGATTCCTTGCAACTTCCGAGCGCGCATAAGAAAGGTTGGATGATTTCATTCAACTTCTGAACGCGCACGAAAACGTGCTGCGACGTAGTGGGGCGCTCGTCTCGTGGCCAATCGGTGGAGGGCACCAGTTCCGGCTCCGCGTTTCTTCGCCGTCTGGCGGAGATGCTCTCCGCTCGCCCGAAAGCGCACCGTTCTAACCAACGCGGACCGCTGTAACTCAGAAAGCGCACCGAAGCAGCAAAAACTTCTCGAAATGCGCAATTTCAGGGAAGCGCACGACCTTCGCGCGCACAAAAACACTGTAGTTTGGATCGCGCTGTATGCAACGGACCACCGCAAATGTTTTCGCAGTATCATAGATGCATTGCCGAAAACAAACGCATAGTCGGGGGAACACGTGATTTATATGTTCCCAAAGTTATCCCCCGTCATTTCACGAATGGTAATGCTCAGTAACGGCGTAAACATTCATAAACGGTAACATAAGAGTGGGAGGCCAGATGGCAGACGACGGAGTTGTCCTCACTCTGGGAGAGCCGCCATCCCAGCAACATTGAGGCTTTCTAGGTTAAATAATTTTGTGCTGGAGGTCAACAAACCGGCACGTTCGCTCCCAGGAGCTGTGGGCGCACCGCATGCACAGAAACTCACGTTTAAAAGAACAAAGCATCTGTGCATTCGCAGTTCCACGGCCAAAAATACCACCTTGGCGCGACATTAGCAACTCGAGCTCGCGTATACCTTTCAAATGTGTATAGAGCTCTATAACGTAGGATGGTACTTATTAGGAATATCGATAAATATAAGGTAAAACTCATTTTGAGGGGAGGTGCCAACGATAGGCACAAACCTAATGTGGTGTGTTCGGCGTTAATTTTCATTTTCCCGGTATCTTCCATGCAAGTACCATGGTATTTATTTATTTATTTATTTATTTATTTATTTATTTATTCAAAGTACCTCAAAGGCCTGTCGGCATTACATGAGAGGGGGTTATACAGTCTGATTAACACGAGGAAGGAATGGCAGGGAGCACGCCGACTCCATACAAACAACAATTTACATGAATGTAGAGTTTATATTGATCATGATAACGAACTGCAGGCCTTCTGAGAGGGGCGCACCTTTTTGCTTCTTTCATCTTGTTGAAATCATGAAATAAACGCCGATTCCTGATGCCTAAAATGACCTAAGCCGGAGACAATTAGGCATGATGTACCGCTAAGACCTGTGACACAAGGTATAGTGAAAGTTCTACGTCCCAGCAGTTCCGTCGTTTTGTGACCCGCACTGCTGACAAGTCAGCTCGGACGCACCGTCGACGAGGCCCAGTTTCGTAGATCTCATTTCCGCCCCGACTTTCGAAACTAGGAGCGAGACCTCGTTTTGTGCTTCTGACAGGATCGGCTGCAGCCCTGTCTGTAGCACTGCGGAGAAATTACAGGGCCCGGGCGGTTGGCGTCGCTTCTCGCCGACAAAGCTAATTGCGGGCCAGGCCGTAATTCAGTTGGGCCCTCTCGAGAATTCGGAAATGGGTAGCTTCCAAAAACAAAGCAAAAAAAAAAAAAGAAAAAAAAGTGAAGGAACCCAATTTTAAAATACATCGCCTGTCCCGTGTCCGTCATCGGCTGCTGGAACCGAGAGGTGGTCGCCAAAAATAAACAAAGAACAATAAGAAATGAAAGCCAACCAAATGGCTTCTCACTCGCCACTTCCGAGACCTGCTCATTCGCGCAGTACTTTATTTTTATTTTTTGCTTTACGCGTGGATTGTGTTATCACACAACGTGCCTCGGAGGGATCTGCTGGATGTCAACCAAAATAATAATTACGACCACTAAAAGGAAAAAAGAAAAAAAAAAATGCGATCTACGCGTCGTTGTGGGCCTCTACCTATATACGAGGCATGTCAAGAGGACTACGTCCTCGGGCACTAACTTCGCGATGAAGTTGAGACCGGTTGTAAGTATACCTACACCGGTCCCCACGCCCTATCTTTCTTTCGTGGTCAGATAGGCAGAGTGTCCATCTTCGGGAGGACGGCGGCGTTATCCTGACCGCGCTCGTCCAACAAAACAAGCAACGTCAAACAAAATTAAAAAAAAAGGAAAATATGTTCACTTGGAGTGAACCGGCGGCGGCGGCGGCGGCGGCGGTGGCACTGCATTACCTCGTCGCCTCTTCCGTGTCGATCGGTCAGTGGGAAGTTCCAACGCGTCGCGGTAACCTAGAATAACCGCGTTGTTCTGGCACGGTTATCGAGCACTCGAGTGAGCCCCCGTTAGACTCCGTTCACACCTAAGCTGCCCGTGCGGTAGGAACTACCGACTCGCCGGACCTGTCCCTTTCATCATGAGCAAGGCCCCGCTTTCCGCGCGTGGGTATGGGCGGGATCCTGATCACGAGGTGAAAGACAGGCGTACGATGAGTCCGAGGAGCACGAAGCTTCCACCGCGCTGTCAGCTTAGAGGTGAACGGAGGAGAATATACGATGAGGCGGCACTCCTCTGTGACCACGGCAGAAACCGGCTGTATAGTCACGGCCCCGCGCTCAGAAATGATACAGACAGAAGAGGCGTTCCCGCGATCCAATTTTTTTCCAGCGCTTAAATTTAAACATTCGGTTTTATTTACGTGTGTTTTTATTTAGTTATTTTTGATACGGAAGAGTCAGCTTATATTTGAGTTTATATCAAGTTTCGGAACTGAAGAATAATTAGTAGAACTTGGCAACTGATTGATTAACCTTCCGGTTAGTAGATGAATTAGCGATCAACCTTTTTAAACGGTTGATCGGTTAAATTTTGGATTATACGTTTTTCTTTTTTCTTCTTCGTTTGTGTGTGAGGAGAAAGTGATTTTTTTACCACTGGTGCGCATCTCGTATTTTATGGAGTAACGCAGTTGTACTCCACGGTAAAACTCTTTAGCATTCCCTACGATCGTAATCCAGAGTGATCATCAGGTTTAGAAAAATCATGCCAAATGTACAGTTCAGATTATTTGTGAGCGAACGTTCGAGAGCAAACGCTGGAGAGGAGGCGACCTCCTCTTCAGCGTTTGCTCCGCTAAAGTGAAAAGAGGTGTCTGTATACAGGAGGCTTCGTTCGGATGCAATCGCTAAATTAATATTATAATTTTTTTTAAAGTTTGCTGTTTGTTTTGTTTGGCATTGCACGGGCACGTACAGTATTGTACGAGCGCTGCGTCAATGTCGCTTGATGGACTTTTGAAAGGGGTATTTTTAATGCAAACTAAACGCCGTAACGGAGCTGACCTAAACCGTTTACCTAAATTCGGTCAAAAAAAAGAAAAAACGCTAGTGGCATACGAGCTGGAACTATACACTTATAATCCGCTTCCCTAATTGCGAGTGTACCAGCAGCAACAACATCGAAGCTCAGGGCTTTAGGCGGCGTCCCGGGTACTATGCGAACTCGTGAAGTGCAAGCATCGTTAGGTGGTAACATGGTCGCGGTTTTAGCGTCGGCTAGGTGGCATAAGCTACCGCCCGTTACAAAGGATATAAGCCAGTAACATCCATCCACCCGGCTTCGCTAGCGCATGCTCCACAGATGGCGGTCACGCTGCCAGTACATAATCCCAAAGACAGTAAAGACAGCCTGCACAGACTCTCTGAGGTGTAGCTCTTTCTAGTATGAAGATAATGTAACACCGGCCATAGAAGAACTGTTTGCCGACATGTTTGAAGCACTTATGAAACAAGCCTGCCTCGAATATGCTTGAGGCGCGTCCGCAAATAATTCTCTCATCATGTCTGCACTCCATCTTCATTGTACAATGTATGAGCAGTGTGCTTACGGCTTTAGTGAGCCCCTCACAGGCACGAATCAATGGGGCTGTGCTGTATTTTCTACCATTCTATTCAATAATAATTAAAAAAAATGACACGCGCAAATAAAAACATAAAAAAAGCGAGCAAATGTCACTCACGCTTTTGGCTTTCTGCGCTGCTTTGGAGAGATCGTTGTAGTCGGGGTGGTGTTTGGGTGTCGCTGATGCCAGCTGCGACAGGTACTGCTCATACTGCAGCAGGCGTTCCAACTGCAAAGACACAAAGGCAAAATACGAAATCAGCCAAAATCGCTTGTCTGTTATTGTTCGTTGTACTTTTAATCGCCCAGTAACTCTTCGCCGTCCGACGTTCAACTCTGACCATGTACGCTGTCATTCTTAATTATGTTTCGCAATCCTCGCCCCCCCCCCCCCCCTCCCCAAGTAATAAAAAAAAAAAAAAATCGACAATGTCTTCGACGCGTCACGACTCCGTCTCGATCGGCTTTCTCCGCCACACGACTTCTGTGTCGGGTCCCCCGGGTAAACGTTCACGAAGCTCGTGTCCGCCAAGATCGCCACGACAAGCTTGTGCAACCGTGTCGTTCCGTCCGCTTCGTCCAAATCACGCGTCGTGTCACGAGTGTATACCTTCGTACATTCGTTAGCTGTCGATAGCCTGTCTTTGCTGGAGTGCTTACAAAACCTCCGACCATGTTTCGCCGTCGGTGCAAGAAGAACGCGTTGGGGGAGGGGGCTCCATGTTTCTAGGTTCGCGAACCGTCAGATTTCAGAGTGCTTCCGACTGCTGGATCGGACACACGTGATTTATGGGCCCCGGTTTGTAATACAAGCTGCGCGAGTCAAAGTCGTCTATCGATCGTTCGTCTGAGAGCGTCTCCGCCTTGCTGCGTCCCTCTCAACCCCCGCTACTCTCCTCGCCACTCGATAACTCGCGCATGTGCACTTGCACATGCAACATATACGTATACAGGCTAACCACTAGAGTAGCAGCAGTGCAGTACCGCCACATACTTGCTATAGTTGTGCATGCCCCCCTTACACACGCATACACCGAAAAAAATGTCAGTGGCTTAGCTTGGCTATGCCAGGATATACCTAGCGTGAGCTTATGCGCACAAAATGAGGCGCTATCAAGCGGCTCCGGTGCAGCGTCAGACTTGGCTACTGCGCAACGGAGGCGGACAGCTGGGCACGCGGCGGCGCCAGTGCGTCTGCCGCCGCTATGACGTCACTCCTCTGGAATGTGCAGACCGGCGAGGCGCGCGCGGAGGCGGCGGAGCGCGCGGCGGCGGCGGCGTCTCCGGTGCGCCAGCTGTGCGCCGTGTGACGTCACTGCTCCCCGCGCTTGCGCAGCACGGAGCACGGCTCATTATGCGAGCCACGCGAAACTGCTCAACCTCGGCCAGTGTAGCCCACGCTACAAAACAAAGTTCTCACAATTTATAATGACGACGTTACTACTACGCAACTTTCCAAAGGAGATACCAGCACTCTGGTTCTCTTGCAAGTAGCAAATTGATATCGAAAGCATCCCAACCCCCATCTGTTTCATGGCTGTCCGCGAGAAAGGAACGATTGTTTCTACGAAAACGTATCATCGTTGTTCCCATCATACCGACCGATCGAAAAGATGTGTTGTGAAACACGGCCTGGCACACTAATGGATCGCACCGAAAGTAAGACGTCAACTCTAAACGGCGCCGGTGTATCGAAAAGCAGCAACGACGCATATACTGAAGGTTTCGAAACCCATACCGGCGGAGCGGGGCGGAGTGCGTTACTGAGTTAACGGACGCAATCCCATTAAACGCCTTCCAGTCCGCATGTACCAAAAGTTTTCTTTTTTCTTCTTCTTTTTTTGACGAGACGTCGGTTTAGAGACAATAGCCACTGCACTACTTCTTTGCCGCGTACCGGAAACAAAGTAGACTCCGGGGCACGCGCTTTCCCCGAGTGCGAACGGGTCGTGCGAGACAATGGAGTCCGCCAGCGGGAGAACGATGGGAGTCCTTTGAGTTCGCGCTCTTTGCAGTCACTCGAGGTTTATGATATTGCAGTTCCAAGATTCGAAGTGCAATCGGAACAATAGAATGCGTATACGTTTTTTTTTTTTTTTTTCTTTTCGCGTCGATGTATGCGAACGCTTTAATATCTGCAGGGCGTCACATATCCAAGGCCCTTCGGATTTTGTTTTTCTCAATAGTTTGGGGGGGGGGGGGGGGGGAGAGATATTTGCACTGCAAGGTGCGAGCTGGTCGGCCCAATCAAAGAGCATCAAAAAAGCACCATCATTGTGTTCGTCATGTTTCTGTACGTGTGCCATCGTCGCTGAACAAATCATGAACAGAAAAGTCCTGGTGACTTGCGCCTTTGACGCAGCTTTATTGATTCCATTACCTCGTAGCGTGTGCTGCGTCTGTACGTAAGCTGAAACGAAGTATAGCACTCAAAGATGTTAATCAAAGATGTATTAGGATGCTTGTGCAACGCGATGCTGTGATCGCTGATCGGTGCAAAACCTTGAGTCGCTCTCTCAATGTCTTTATAATTTATCTCATCATCGACATCGCACGCAATTGCGTAAAACAACAACACTAAGCGTCGACAACATCAGGCTGTATAATCGAAGAGGAGGCAAATCTTTCGGCAGTATAGCATTAGCGTCGCCAGCGAAACAGATGCCGCGAAAGCTCGAATAAAAATATGTGTATGATTCTCTAAGTACCCTTGGCCCAGCGAGGTCGATCCACTGAATTAGTTATTCACGTCATATTCAGCGTACACTCACGCGGGGTGGAGACAATATAATTTTATCCGTCCCACGGCGGGAGTTACGCGGAGTTAATATCGGCGGTTGGATTTCGCAAATCGCGCTCAGCGGTGCGTGCGTCCTTTCTTTTCGATTAATCGCTAGTGCACTTACCGGCATGATCCGGGGCACAAAACGGTATCGTACTGCATTCTCCGCAAGGCGCCATCAAGCGGTAGCCATTTGTCTTCGCCAATACGGGTACACCCCGCAATCTCCACAATCGATTCCCTCTAGGAGTGAGTAATGACCACGCGTGTTTGTTTGGAGCGGCCTTCTGTGCGCGGAAGTGAGCCAGTACACCGATTCACTCTCCGACATCCTCATCAAGTTTTACGCGAGAAGATTTACAAAGGGGAGTTAAATTCACGACGTCACTGGTAACTTTGAAACTTGAAAGACCGTTTGGCTTTCCGCCCTATACTGAGAGCGCATTGACTTCTCTTGTGGCACAACCTTGCCTGTGGGTTGTCTTTCGGCGAAGATGCGCGGTGGCACTAGCACGTCCACTCTGCTGTGTGTTTGGGAATCCCTGATGCGTGATGCGAATAAACGCTGCCGGAAGTTGGGATTACCGTTTGGTATGGCGTCACAATTGGTAGTCTTTGCAGTCTATGCCGAACGAACCCGGCGCGCAGTGACCGCTTTGCTGGTAGTTTTTTTTTTTTTTTCCGCGTGGTGGAACTGGTACCGACCGGAAATGGGGAGACCCGGAGGCTTCGTAACCTTTGTTCCATTCGATCAAGTGCGGTGCGTTCACTTGAATATCTTTGAATACCTACTATATAATGTACAGATTCCTTACTTATATAACCTGGGTCAATTCTTTTATTTTGTCTCGCGGTTCAAATTCTACAGACTGCGTCGCCTCCTGCTTCGTGCCTTAAATGTTTTCTTTCTCCGTATACTGACCCAACGGCCTTTCTGATTTCGATGTCTCAAGGCCACACGTAGCAGTCCCTAATATAACACGCCTAAACTTGATTTCTTTCTTCTACATCTGCACATTGTTCACCGTACACAAAACACGCACCAAACAATGATTTTTTTTTTTTTTTTTTTGCTACCGAAAGTTTGAGCAAAGAAGCACACGCTAAATGGGTCTTTGAGCAACCCTCTTCTGATCACTCGTCGCCTTGGCCGTTATCGCTCACGCAATAATCCGCCCGATAATCTCTCAAGGTGAAGCCCCGCAGGGAAAGTCAATTCATCCGTCCTTGAATGGAAGATGATCGAATAGAACGTATCGGGCAGTAGGTCGCGGCTGTTTTTCTGCCGAGCAGAAGCCGTGTGCAAGGCCGACTACGGGATCGGATCTCGGAGTGTGCTTTTCAAGCGAGCGGACACATCAAAGAGCTGCACCAGGGAGGATGCTCTTTCGTCTTCGAAACTCAAGCAGGCGAAGTCTGCCTAAGTTTCAAACTACTGACGTCCGGTTGCCGTTTATTCAATTTGTGAAGCGTAGAATTCATCCGCTCCCCTGAGATTGTTCCCTGCCGTTGCGTAGACCGACAATGTCGCCTGACTTTCGCAGTGTCGTCTGATGAACGCCAAGCCAGCGACAACAATCACCTGCGCGGTAGTATAGAACCTTTGATTTGAGGAGGCTCAAGCAGAAAGACGTAAAGAGCAGTTATGGGTACGTCACATCGCGGTAGAAGCTGTATGTTTAGAAGAGCTTCGCGTACGAAACTGGATAGAACTACGAACAAAACATAAACACTTCCTTTTTTACCACCTCTTATAGTTCAGAGATTTAGACATACTATACTAAGTGAGATGTAAAAGAAAGCGGAGGAGGAGGGGGAAAAAGGGGGTGGATAGGTACCTTGACATCCCCTCTAGCGCCTGGTATACCTGCATTTCGACGCCCTCGAGGCTTCGAAGCATTTCGCGCAGTTCTCTCCGGGGCACGCCCCCACATTCGTTTGTTTTATCTTATTTTTAACGCTCGGGGAACATCACTTTCGCACGTTCGTGACGACAGCTCGGTGCATCCGTCCGCCCAAGCGCTCGGAGTCTGGCGCGTGTACAACCATGTACAACCCTCCGCAGCAGGCGTAGAAGCGGCGACGGCATACCGAAGTCACTCATCCTTAAAATATAAGCCGCGCATCCCCCCCGGCCCCGTCTCGCGGTCGGCGCAACACCCTAGAATGCGTGGGCGGTTCTGGAAGCGCCGCGCTTTCGTCGACGACGCCCTGCAAGAAATGCTGCGTGGAGCTTCGCACGTGTCCTCCACCGAGGATCAGAGCCAGATTCCTACACCTCGACTCGGTATACTAGAGCGTTATATCGCATTGAAAAACTTCATAATAACAAAAGCAGTTCGAATAAAGAAAACAAAAATATCGGTTCGCCGGATATCAGGTAATCGGATTTCCCAAATTCGCGTAAGAGCGCTTAAAAAAAGAAAAAAAAAAAAGACGGTTAGAATTGGAAGCGAATTCAAGAAGCGTGATACCTGAATTTTAATCATGCCGCTTTCGCAGTGCTTCAGTGTATACATAGTGGTGTTTGTCAGAGAAAACGCGCGAAACAGACAGAATGTTTTTGTTGGTTCGTGCCATGGTCCTAATATTTTGTACCACCGCCTTCATTATCCGTCGCGAAAATATTCTGTGCGGTAAGGAGTTGTCTATGCCGCTACCATCAAATACGCCGCTCGTTTTGTGTAGCTCCTTATTTTTGAACGATCGCAAGAAAAAAACAAGCGAGGGCGCATCCGAGCAAAGTCCAGCGCTGAGTAAATAACGCCCGTGACGCGTGCCGTGCCCCCGTCGACGACCTAAATGCCGGGCGGGCGACCTTCAAGACGCAAAAGGGTCCAAGGCTTCCCCGTGAAGCGCTACGAGGGGTGCCTCGCGTCACGCGGCGACGAGTCTCAGAGTTGATCGCACTGCGGGTCTACCCGCGATTCCGAGAGTCATGACGAACGACACCAGTCTCTTATTTTTTGAGTGTGAAGTTGTCCCATGCGAACCTCGCGCTAGTTCAGTGCTGTTCTAGCAAATTTCACGGCGCGCAGTCTGTGGAACGAGGGTCAGAGAACATGGCGCTTGGAGATACGAACACCGTATGGACCTTTCCCAAAAATAAAAAAAGGTCTCCTGGCCGGTTCATTTGAAGTGTTGGTGAGTATGGCGCGTGATTTGCTCGCTTTCGGAATCGGCGAACATGTGCATACTGGATTGAGGAAATCGCATGTTAGGCTGAGAACTTGTACATATTGGAATTGTTTATACGCTCACTTCTCTAAATAACTTGTACGTATTGGAATGGTGTATACACTCACTTCTCTAAATAAGCTCGTGACGCGTGCTTTCCACGGCTTCAAGTGTACACTGCGTGGCAGCGTTAGCGCGAACGCGACATCGACGTTGTTCTGAATTTGTACGGCGTGCCCCGAGATACAAATATGTTTCTTCAAAATGTTATGGCAGCCCTTTATATAAAAAAATAAAATAAAAAGGATCGATGGCTTGTTTGTTCCAACACTGTTGCACCTCAGTCACTCTCTACAATCCAGGCGTACTGAAGTAACCGCAGCGGCCAGTAAGAGGTGCTTTCCGAGTGTATTATGCAAATGTACGTATACGTAGCCTAACATCGGTGTGTGTGTGTGTGTGTGTGTGCGTGTGCGTGTGCGTGTGTGTGTGTGTGTGTGTGTGTGTGTGTGTGTGTGTGTGTGTGTGTGTGTGTTTTAAGTTTGCAGGGAAGGTTATGTTGCACCACTTTATTTCGGGATCAGACGTCACAACGCACCCAATACTAAATTAAAATTGCTGACTTTCTTTTTTTTTTGTGTGTACTCCAGTGTTAGAATTAAAATGAAGCCCAAACACGCGCACGAGAGGTAGAAAAATAAACGGAGCAACTCCTGGCTTCGTAAAGCTGCTTGCTGGAGTGTGTCTGGCGCCAGATGGGGTCGCCTAACCCGCGCTTTCAAGGTGAACAACCCAATGAAATAAACAAACGAGAAGGTGCGAATTATCGGTCCAAGGCAGACGCGAGGTCAGATTGCCCCATGAAAGCATTTGCAATACTCGCACCAACTCGAGTTTCGTTTCGTGTTTGTATACGTTTAGAGCCATCGTTTATTTCACCGTGTGTTTACATTACAGGGTATGTGCCCGTGTATAGCGAACCGCTTACGCGTCTCGCTTGGAAGCAGCTCATTGCGAACATCCACAAAGTTCATTGCACGCATTCCTTTAACGTGCGAGGTTTTAAATCTGGAAACAGGGCCTTCTGAACGTCTCTCTAAACGGCGAAACGAGTCTTCGTTTCAGCTTAAGTCCAGACGCCGCCGACGCTACGAGCTTATGGGACCAATCAAGCAGAATTAAAAGAGCAACTCGCTGGGCCTTTTCTCTTTACGATTGGTTCAGCGATGATGAAGCACGTACAGAAACATGACGAACACCATGACGGTGCGCTTTTGAAGCTGTCTGATTGATCTCATCAGCTCGTAGCGTCGGCTGCGTCTGGCAACCAAGTATACAGCCACGGCATGTGCATGGAACTTGATAACATATGCGTGTAAAACCACACGAGACGTGGGAACTCTCTGCTGTCCAGTGAACATGCGAGCAAGTTCACAACCTAAAGCGTCCACTTATATTTGAAAATTTCTTTTCGCACTTATAGACCAACACGCGGTTCTGACGTGACGCGGCTGCGGTGGCGCTGCTGTCGGGACTGCGCATGGCCAGACGCCTCACCAAAATCTGGTCTGTACGCACGCGCACTGCCCACACCCGGTATGGGCAAACGCGGTCTTTATTGTAAGCGGCGGCGCGCTGGCGTGTGCACTTCTACCACTCCACATCGGTCGACGAGGTATCAATGTCCGGTCGCAATCGCCCTTAACCTACCCGGAAGCAAAGATGAGGGGTGAGAAGTACGCAGCGAGCGTCCGACTGCTACTGGCTCGACTACAATGTACAGAGATCCCATATATAAAAGGCAAAAGTGAAGTAAATGTATAAAAAAAAAAGCATTTACGGCTTTGCACTAGAGGAATGTATTCTGGGAATTCCTTTATCTTTTAATGTTGCTCGGTTTTTCTCTTCTGGTAGGAAGCAATAAGATCCTTTTATGACGCTCCAGGGACTAGTCGAACAGCGCGCGCATTCCGACAGCTAAAAGTGAAGCGGAGTGGCAAAAACAGAAAGACGGAGCAACGCTTTTTTGTTTTTATCTCCGACGAGTCCCAGGAGAAAGCGCGTAGTAGACATCACGAACTGCGCAACTCTTTCGTCCGTGGAAGAACAGCGCGGTAATGAGATACAAGCGCCTTGTTGTTACTGGAAATTACAGAAGTGCTCGCCGCGGGGAGACTGCCGCGCAGAATCGCCGATGTTTGACCAATCCGAAGACGCAGTTACAACAAGCGCGGCAGCCGGTAGTAATTGGCGTTGGACTCCAAGGTCGGACAAGTGAGCTGCTGTGTAACTGCTGCATTCACTTCCAAATCGTTTCGCAGCAGTCGCTAGTTTTCGCCCTGTAATCGTCGAGAGAGGGTCGAAGAGAGTGTATACCGACTTCCAAGAAACAACTGACGTGATTCATTTGTGCGGAAGCGTTTCGTGCACGCTGCATTGTGAGAAAGAAAGGGAGAAAAAAAAAAGAGAGAGGGACCGTAATTCTAGTTACCTTACTTAATAGCTCAGATAGGGAGTCCCGCGTGCGTTGAACACTCCAACTCCTGTTGAGCGATACGTGGATGGCGTGATTTGGTCATTGTGTCACGAATTGTCGTCCATGGGTTCGATTCTCGTTGAAAACTACCGTCATGGCAGGGAAAAACAAACACAGCAGCATGCAATTCAATAGGAAGTTTTAGCAGGTCATTTCCACACGAACGGTTCGCCCTTGAACGCATCGGTGACGCCACTGCGCATGCGTGCGCGAGTTCTTCGGGGCGTCGGGAAACTCTTTTCATTCGTTTCTTCCATTCCGGCCGCTGGAGTCGTCACCGCAACGCAGCCTGCACCGTTCACGACTCGGGTACAAAAAAGATGGCAGTCGGTTCGGCGACTGACTTCGCCGACCCAGCCGAGCGTTAGGCTTAGGACAACGGGAGGCGATTTGTCGTCCTGTTAGTCTGCTTCATTTGAGAGGTTGAACCAAATCATCTCGAGGACCGGTCACAATGGTAAGCGATCGTGAATGCTGTGACCTGCGCATGCTACTAAATTTTTGCGATCTGCGGGCGGACTATTTGCCAGAGACACCGCGAGCAGACGAAATGATTTGCTTCGACGGCACACAACGTGAACGATCGTTCAAGTTGAGGATGACGGAGACACACGACATACCTTTACGGTCGTTCAGATGCTTTTTACTCTACCTAGCTTCGCAGTTCTTAAAATCCCGACCGGCAAATGTTACGTCGGCCGTCTTGTTTACATCAGTCGTACGCCGGAAACACGAGCCGCCACGGATTTACACGTTGCAAAATGTTTTACATGTTTACCAGAAGATGGCGCCACCGTTAAACACAATCATCATCATCGTTTACACGGTTGCGCCCGTTCCACGATTCGCTAAAATATGTCAAATTTCACGTACGGTTTCACGGAACGGCCCAGCTCTCCCGTTCGTTATTTCGGAACCCTATGCTTGAAAAACGACTCGCTAAAACTCCCTAATGTCGCGCGACTCACCGCCCGCTGTCCAGAGCGTGGTCGAGACCGCTTCAAGATTGTGTATGCGTCGGCAACTAACTCAAGTCATGAGGGGACTACGGGTTTTATCCTACATTCTTGAAAGCCACTAAAGCGACAAGCCGTGGAGAATTAAAACCAGTGAATGCAATTATACAAGTGGCAGGCGGCGGAAATCCAGCACCGAGGCAACACGACCTCAGAAGCGATCCCACAGTCACCAAAAACCTGTGTGATAGATTTTTTTTTTTTATCTCGAGCCTAATTTTAAAAGTGAGAGAGGATTTTAGGTACATCGTCAAACACTACCGAATACCAATACAATGGCGCGGACAATCACCCTTTCTTTGTCTCTGTCAACTATAATATCTGCAGTCGCTTCTCTGAATTATAGACCTTTTAAAAAAATCGCTCTCTGCGCGCTGCCATCATTGTCTCTTTGCTGGGCTGTGGAACGCCTTCTGATCATGCGCTGTTGCTCTGTGTTCAGCGATATCAGAGGCATCGCATCTGTTAAGAGCTCAGTGAATCAGCATTTTTCCGCCCGGGTGATAAGCGGTAGAAAGGTTGATGAAATTGAAACAAAAGACGCTCATCTTCCGAAATTTTCTCCAGAAACCAATAGGTGAAAATAAGAATCCACATTTAGGTGCGATTGTTCCCCGTTTCGGCGATCGTTAGGCCGTCAATCACGGCAGCCTATTCTTAGTAGCAGACCCAAACGCCGCATCTCGGAGAACAGTCCGGACCCCCGAGGCTAGAAGAGGAGAGAAATGAGTAACGTCTCTTCCGCGAATCGCTCTCTCACCCCAAAAAGAAAACAGAAAAAAAGAGAAAGTGCGTGCATTTGGAGTTGGTCCGGGGTCCCTCGGTTCGGCTTTTCCTCATAACGCATCGACCAGTGCCCCTCATAAGCACCGGGAAAGCAAGCGTGCGGCACCGCACAAAAAAAAAAAAAAAGAAAAAGAGAGACGAATATTGTCCAACCTCCTCTCGAAAGCTAAAAATCAAAATCACGGACGAAGCCGTCTCAGGAGCAAGCAAGCGAGCACCGAGAGAGGAATATAGGATTCTTTCGTTTCCCTTTCCAATAGGCGCGCGCGCTCCTTTCTTTCTTGTCTGCGCTCACCCGTTCATCACTCGGCGTCACTTTTGACCCACAAAGCGTTCCTTTACCCGCCGCGGCCACGCCGCGATGTATTCCCTCCCGAAGGCGCAAGAGAACGATCATTTTCTCCCCGTGGACGACGAAGCAGCAGAAGGAGCAGCACGCGTTGGGAGCGAAACACCGAAAGCGAATCTTGTTCGGCGTCCCAGATTCCGCCGGGTTCTTCGCTTCTGAAGATGGCTGTCCCTTCTGGACATCTTCTAGAGCCTTGGCTGCATGAAAACGTCACCGCTCGCAGAAGACGAAAAAAAAAAAAAAAACATTTGGGATAATTTTTTTTTTTCTTTTTTGCGTATTCGAATGGCCTGTCGACGGGATCTTTCGTATGACATTACCCTGCAGAAATTGTAGACAAATAATATAAAACAAAACTAACAGATCATCAAAGGAAAAAAAAACACAGGTGGGAAGACGAACCAAGGCACGTCCGGATCTTTTCTTTTTTTCCTTTCCCTTTTTGGTTAGAAGGACGGAAATCAAGCGGCGTGACACCGTTCAGAAGGACGTGCAAAATGACAGGTCGTCAATCGTCCTGCAGAAAAGTTTTTCAAACCCTTCCACTTGAGTCTCTCTTTTTTATTTTATTTTTTATCGCGGAATAGACTGATTGAGTGAGCCGCTTCAAGTCAGCTCAGCTTGAATTGAACAGCCTCGACAATTTCAAGGATCGTCCAGTTCGTGAGGTCGACGTGAAAGTGACAGTTCGTCCGGTACCTACGTATGCGAATTGAGATCCACGGTACTTCCCGAATGTGCGCACAGAAATGTCAGACGTGGGGCAGGTATGGAGATACGCTCTCTACGCTCGAAGGGACGGGTCGAACTAAGTATCGTTCCACCAAATGCAAAGTTTTCTCAGCACGGGCAACGAGTGAATCGATCAAAGCGTATCAATACGACAGCCACACTCACTCCCCAAGGCAAGTAGGTGAATCCACTCAAAAATAAACTTTCGGTTTTAGTTTTGTTGTCACAATTTCTGCGGAGTTAGTCCAGCCCCCATGTTATTTGCGCAAACGCAAAGATTACAAACACGAAGGAGTTTGCCCATACCAGGTGTGGTGCGCAGAAACTAGATTAGTGAAAGGTGAAGCCCACGCACGTGCGCCGCCCCGACAGCAGCGTCACCTGGCGTCACCGCAGCGAGCCGCCGTCATGGTCCGCGTGTAGTACGCTGTTTACGCTGACGGTAAATATCTCAACTCTGACTCGTGAACCGCCGTCCGAGCCGAGAACGGCGTAAACCAGCAATCGGGGGGGGGGGGGGGGGGGGGGGGGGGGGGGGGGGGGGGAATCACTTGTTCGTACTGCCCCAAGGTTTCAGTCCAGTTTCTCGGCGGCATTATATTTGTGTCGTGCAAGAAAACGGGCATTCTTTAGGCGGAGGTCGACTGTGTACATACCGTCTGAGAGTGCACGGCTCGGGCTGAGAATGCGATGAAGAAAGCGCGTAACGGCGGCAATTAGTTCCGCTTCAGAAAACCCGACGACGCGCCGAAAGCAGGTTTCACAGTCACTCTGTCGATAGCTGTATCGGACCGCTCGGTGTTCCAGGCACGGAGCGCGAGCGCGATGCATTCTCTCTCTCTCTCTCTCTTTGTGCAATTGACGAAGGAATATTGTGGACAGGAATTTCGAGATCGCTTCTATTTCCCCCCGAGGCGCGTTGTCCTGCAGTTTCGAAACTCTGGGTCGTAAACACGTCAGGGGGGTTGTTACTCCCATTTGTTTTTCTCTTGGAGTTGAGAAGTGTGTAATGGTGAAGCTTCCATTAGGTAAAGCAAACCCGCGGGGGAAGAAGAAAAATCATACATTTTCGAGAGGTTTACACGACATACCGTACCGTACTACTCCTACCAAGAATAGTAGCCCGTTCAATGAGCGGTAGGACAACCAGGCTCTATAAATGAGCATGGTCGAGAGGATTCAGTTTTGAAGAAAAAAAAAAAAGGAAAAGATTTATGCATAAAATTCAGTTCTTCTTTTTACGTTTGTTTTGAATATAGCGGATCGGACGATATTCACCAAGCTCCAGTATTTCAAAACCCCTTGCCAAAAAAAAAAGAAAAGAGAGAAATGACATGCAATGTTGCACCTTTCGATACATTCTGGCCCTGGCCTAAACCCAGATATAATTACCTAAAGCACACCCGCAAAAAAAACAAAAAACAAAAAAAAAAACACTTTAAACAAGAAGAAGAAAATAATAACGACAAAGCAGCAATTTGAAAATAAGAATAATTCACAACATTACAAAAGCTATTCCCAAAACAAATTCAGCTCGAAGCTGAATCAGTCCACATCTATGCAAAGTCAGTCAATCATGGCTGTTTGATTAGCCTTCTTTCCTCCAAAGCATCCAGCCGGAGTGAGGTGGCTACCCTGGTGGTGACCATATGAAGTTCAAACATCAGTACATGCATGGCCTCCAAGATCCGGCACGTTGGATCTTGGAGGTCATGATCAGATGAGCATATAGCATGACGACCACCATTTTAACGAAGGTCTTTGACTTTGTTCAATTGGATTTCTACCGACAAGTGTCCGTTGGAGAGCTGACTTCCGCTGCGACGGTGCTGTGCCGGCGAGCGATACAAATGCAACCGCTTCGGTCAAATTATCCCACAATCTGCTCAACTCAAGGTGATCTGGTGTGCCGTGATCACTGCTCCCGTCGCGCGAACAACCCTGCTCGGCGGCCCGTGTGGCTCGCAAAGTCAAAGCACCAGCTACTTTGTACTTTGTGAATGCGACTCTAATTAAAAGCAGCTCTTGTAGTGTGTTTCAAAGGTCATCTCGTTTGCAACTCGGCGAGGTTCGAGGCGTGGTAATTAAAGGCGAGGTGCGAAGCATTACGCCTGAACGGGTTTTGAAATCTGGTAGAGTCAGCCTGTCGGAGTAAGAAAAACAAAAAGTGAGCGAAGCCTGTGCTCTGGCCGTTTCGTTCATAGGAGAATTAAACGAGCACGTGCAAAGTATGCGTTTCTGACGAATGTCAAACGTCTTTGAGTGAGACCTAGAGGTATAGCGAGAGGCTGGAGAGGGAAGGAGAGAGAGAGAGAGACATAACTAGAGCGACTCTCTACCAAAGATATTACCCTAGGTACAGCGGAGTCGTATTTTAGGAATCAAAGCTCCCAGGTCGCAGTTCCCTTGCATATCCGCGATGCGATCCAGAATGTTCAGCCGTTTTCTTTCGAAGAAGTTTTATCCAAATCTAAAAACAAAACAAAAGCTTAGTACGCGGTACGAACAGAACAAAAGGACAGACGGAGAAAGGAGAAGAGCACCAACGCAGGTCGTCAATTTCCGCCGTTGCACAACTGTATAGACGACGTGATTCAAGAAAGGCGCGACGACCTAACGGGTGTACGTTCACGTAGGCGCGCCTACGCCACGACGACGGGGTCTCAGAGAAAGCCGCGGCGGCGGGATTTTTCGCGACAAAGCGATCCCGTCGCTGCTTCGTGTTCGTAAAAAAACCCAAACACACACACATACATACAAAAAACGCTTGGTACAACAAAGAGCCCACTGGACTCGGCTTTGACGCAGGAATCGCCGTCGCCGCCGACGGAACTCGACGACCGCAAAGCCTGTCACAAAAGCCAGCGCATACAAGCGACGGCGATCTCCGCTCGATTGCAACAGTGGCGGCGACGTAGTGTGTGATGCAAAAGAGCGGAGCGCGCGCATACAGGCAGGCCCTGAATGAGAATCGGGATGCAGATGGCCCGGCGGCACAGATTCGAGCGCTTCCAGCTATCGTGGAAGAAAAGAAGTCGCACTCGGTGACCCCTTTCGCCCTCGGACGTGTTCCGAACCCCCGTGCAGCGATGAGCACCCGACGGTGGAATTCCACGCAGTTTTCGCGTTCCTTGGTTCTTTCGCTATGACATATGGAGATGCGTCCAACGCGAGGAGAGGCGGTCCAGCCGTCGCGCCACTTTCTACGGAGCGAACAAATCTTCCAGACAAAACCATGGCGTATAAATGAAGAAAAGTTTATTTCTAGAAAGTTCGACAATGTGGTGCGAGCGAGAGACCTAATCAAGTGCCTTTCATACGCGAATGCTCGTTCCAATATAAATCGCTCTGCAGCTGCACAGTATATATATACGCCGTCACGCGTGCGCCTTTAATAGCGCTGTACCGCAAAACTTGTCAAGAGAAATACTGGTCGGCATTCGAGTGTCCGCGGCATCAGATTCCAGGTTTGCGGTGGCGCCATCTTGAATTACCCTTCTGCCTCGAAGCCGGCGATTCGTAAACTGCCCGATAACTAGGACTCCGTGTTTTCGGAGTTTATTTTTCATGTAATTCAAAAGATGTTCTTCGGAGTTTTTTTTTAGAGCGCAGCTCTTAGGGGCCCGTTTCCGGCTTGAGCGGCGTCGCCGTCGGCGTCGGCGTCGCCGTCGCCGTCGCCGTCGCCGTCGGCGTAACCGCGCGGTGCATCATGGGAAATGTCCCATAATGCACCGCGCGAGCCCCCCACCAAGGTCACGTGACCTCGTGGGGGGTCACGTGACCCCCCGAAGTCACGTGACTCCCCTGAGGTCACGTGGCCCCCTCCTCGAGGTCACGTGACCCCCCGCCGATGTCGCGTGACCCCCCGATGACGTCATCGTCACTGATGACGTCACCGGCATCCACATCGTCATCGTCATCATCACTGATGACGTCACCGGCATCCACATCGTCATCGTCATCATCACTGATGACGTCACCGGCATCCACATCGTCATCGTCATCACTGATGACGTCACCGGCATCCGCATCGTCATCGTCATCATCACTGATGACGTCACCGGCATCCACATCGTCATCATCACTGATGACGTCACCGGCATCCACATCGTCATCGTCATCATCACTGATGACGTCACCGGCATCCGCATCGTCATCGTCATCATCACTGATGACGTCACCGGCATCCACATCGTCATCGTCATCATCACTGATGACGTCACCGGCATCCACATCGTCATCGTCATCATCACTGATGACGTCACCGGCATCCACATCGTCATCGTCATCATCACTGATGACGTCACCATCCGCATTGTCATCGTCATCATCACTGATGACGTCATCAGTGACGTCACTGATGTCGTCACCGGCATCCGCAACGTCATCGTCATCATCACTGATGACGTCATCAGCGACGTCACTGATGACGTCACCGACATTCGCATCGTCATCGTCATCATCACTGGTGAAGTCATCAGTGACGTCACTAATGACGTCATCGGTACCCCGCATCGTCATCGTCACTGATGACGTCATCAGTGACGTCAGTGATGACATCATCGGCATTGGGGGTCACGTGACCCCCAAGGTAACGTGACCCCCCCCCCTGGTTAGTTTAACCCCCCCCCCCCCCCCCCCAGTGCCCTTCCCTCCTCCTCCTCAAGAGCTGCGCTCTAATTCGGCGTTACAGGGAGTTGTAAGCGGCTTTCATTTTTTTTTTTTCAAGATTTAGGGGTATTCGGAGTTTATTTTTTTTTATTTTCCTAAATTCGGAATTTCATTTTACTTTATTTTCAATTTTTGAAAATTAAAAATAAAAATAAATTTTATGCAGACATATACGTACCCTAAATTCTGAATTTCATTTTACTTTATTTTCAATTTTTCAATTAAAAATAAAAATAAATTTTATGCAGACATAAATGTACCCTAAATTCATATAAACAACACCTGTCTCGAATGATATATCCGCAACTGCACTTTCACGGGATAAATCCTGCAAAGAAGTGTCGCTTAAATCACTAAACATCGGGACTTAGTCGCTGGGAAGCAAAGAAGCTCCAGCTGCCCTGCCCCCCCCCCCCCCCCCCCCCCGGAAATCTACAAGCTCATAACTTTCACTGCTAAAAAAACTTACCTCACTAAAAAATGTTAAAAAAATACTACGATTTACACTGGAAATCATAACAGTGGCTTTTGTCGTAACCCATACGAGCATCGACTCACTGTTCTGAACGAACCTTGACGAGATAAACGGGAAACTCCCTTTTCTTAATGGTCCGATATTTCAACCACCGACACTGTGCTCTCACAACACTTATTTGTAAAACACCGCCTTTTTAATTTTTTTTTTTAATTTGCCAACCGGACCTCAAAATTCGGAGTCTTACGGATAAATCCCAATTGCCGAAAATTTCACCGAAAATCGTGGCGAGGGGGGAGGGGATATATTAGAAGTTGGAACACACGGAACCTTGCCGATAACGTACAGAAGATACTTTCAAAACTCAACCCCGTATCTTGAGAGCAAAAGACTGCTTCGCGGCGCGTACCTCACCACTCTCACCACTCACTCAACCCCCCCCCCCCCCCCCCCCCCCCCTCGCCATGTTTCGCCACATCGTTCGTGCTCTCTCCAATCGGAACAACCACTGCAAGCCAGAGAAGACGAAAGAGGCTTCAATGCCACGCTGCCCCCACGTATATTTGCAGGATGTCCCTCCCTCCTCTCGCTCTCCGCTTTGACGTTCCGCTCCTAGTTTCTGAAGGCTCTGAATTAGGGGTTTCGGATAACAGGGGAATTCCGGGGCACCGCGTTCTGATGCGCCTGACACGACTAACCGGGTGCTCCTCTGGCGCACTCGGACTGACCGTCTCGGTCGTTTCGTCTGTCGATTCGATCACCGCTTCCGAACATGCGGGCTCCGCCCCCTTTAACGTATTTTTATTTTTGTGCGCACGTGTTCTCATCTCTTCTACGTGTGCTCCAGAGGCCGGTTTCGGGGATCTGTTATTTGTGTTCCGATGGTGCGTGCATCCGCGAGCCCAAAAAGCGATCGCGCCACTGGGTCTCTCTGTCATTTGGAAGCGTGCTTGGGGGTGTGTATATTACGCGCAATTCCGAGCTCGTCCTAAGTATACGCCACAGCACGGAGTTTAAGGACATCGGCGTCTTACATAACGACGATTCCGAACGCTTTCGGCCGCTACAGATTGACCTTTTTTTGTGTGTGTGTGTTTGTCTCGATCACTCTAGGAACTCTAGGAAGGGACAAAAAGCCAATATAAACGTTTCGCTCTTTTTATGTTTCTAAGTCGTTGCGCGGGTTCAACGTTTCGTGCGCCTATATCTTCGCCGACATAGTAGGAGGGAAAGCGCCGAGTTTTCACGCGACCTGGTGGCAAGTACTGCGAATCACAGGTCCTGGAGACCGCCATGTTGGCTCTAACCGCCGCCGTGTCTCTAGTACATTTCAACTTACGATGGACCGCAGGGGACGCTACGAGTCATTGGAGTCACTCCGATGCCACGTGAGCGTCACTGTCACCTGACCTTCGGGAGGAGCACAGCGACGCTTGGAAGCATAGTCACGTGATATATAGAGAGTGTCTGATTGGCTGAGATGGCTCGTAGCGCCGGCTGCGGTGAATCGTGAGGACAAGTGCCTTTTCCCCGATTGGGCATGTATAGAGTTTTGGTTCCGGAGCACCGCAGCTTTACATTTCTCGCGCGCTTTATTATTGCTTTGTACCTCACGTTTATTGTTCTGTTTATTTCAAATCGAGCATCCGGTATTCCGACTGGAGATCTCACGAGACAAGGTAAACCACCTCGCTCCAACTTCGGGAAGTCGCCGACGAGCGCGCCCAAAGATAGCGGGACCTTGACGAGCGCGAATTCCAGGCAGCGGATATCGATTCGGGCATCGGTTACGCGAAAGAGCGCTAAACGCAGGAATACGATTTACACCCGCTTAACGAGAGAGAGAGAGCGAGAAGGGCCTTGGGCACCCTTGGCGCCCGCTACGGCATCGCTAGCTTCTCTAATGCGCTGGCCAATGCAGACACCGGGAAGAGAGGTAATGCGGAATCGCCGTCCGCCGCAAATATTTCATTAGGGAGTTTTCGTAGACCGCGTTGCCCCCTCCGCTAAGCGTTCCGCAACGAAGAAGTTGCTACTGCGCCTGCGCGCCGATAGCCTTGACTGTGGAGTTCCCGCTATCGTAGCGGATTGCGGAGGGCCTTGCGGGACGGTGAAAACGATCTACGAAAACTCCCTATTCTCGAGAACTCACAGTGCAACTGATACTTTCCAAGCGTAACCTGCAGCCAGGACGCCTATAACGGTTATAGGTTATAACGAAGTCAACGGGAGTCGGAAATCACTCCGCTATATCCGCTATTTCGTTGTAACTTATAACTGACTTCGGTTAACGAAATGCAAAAGTGAATGAGAAATCGTGATCGCTTCGCTGTAGCCGCTACGTCGTAATAACCGACTTCGCTATAGCCGGTATCGACAGTACATTGTTCGCCTACCTTCGACAGCGGTAACCGATTACGACACGATGCGTGCGCAAAGGCGTCGGCGGAGTATGGACTATCGTTATCGGAGTTACCGGAACGATAAAATGACTCCGATAACGATACCCGATACTCTGCCGACGCCTTAGTTCATGCACCGTATCGTTATCGGGTAATGCTATCGGAAATATTGGAATGATCTATTTATTTATTTATTTATTTATTTATTTATACCCTTCAGAGCCCGAAGGTATTACAGAAGGGGGGTGGGCATAGAGATGTCCGATAACGATACCAAACGTGCGCAATGGTTCGGCGGAATATTGATTATCGTTATCGGAGTTACCAGAACGATTCATTAAAAGTGCCTAACATATTTCAGTTTGTTTCTTAATTGACATCGCGTCGCGTCGAAAAATGTTATGCCAAACAAGCCGCACCACACATACACACACACACACAAAAAAAGAGAGAGATAAAAACGGCGACAGTAGTAGTTAAGAAAAAAAAAAAGAAAAAAGGCGCTAGTAGGGGAGGCACGCAGACGACGGTCCCCCACCTGCAACCGTCAGGATTTCCGTCTGCTTGCCGTATCAGAGACGGGGATCGCCGGCCGTCACAAAGACCCGATCGAATCCTTTGACGAGGCTGCAGAACGCGTCAAGGTGCCTAGACTGCGCGGAGTGGGGGAAGCTGTGCAGCCGTCCCCGAGTCCGGCGCGACGTCTACGATATCCCAGTCAAAACGACACGACGGACCCCTCCGACGCCCACCGGACAAGCTCCTTTTTTTTTTTTTTTCGGAACAAGGGAAAGCGGAGACACATTATTCTGTCGTCACGATGACCCGGCTCCCGTGCCCACTTTTAATCTTGCAGACGAGCCGTGATAAGTGACGCTGTCTCCGGGCTCTCGCTGTCCCGACCACTGTCTGTCGGGGGGTGCTGTCTGCCTGTCTGGCTGGCTGGGACGCCTATTCCCCATCTTTCGGTGCCAAGAAGAGGACTACATTGCGCGCCCCTCTAAGCCCGAACGCGACATGGACGCCTTTCCCCTTTTTATTTCGTTAGAACTCACGTTAGTGCCTCTAATTAGTACTTTCCACCACACTGGTAGTTTAGAGGACAAACATTTGATTGTAAAAGAACAGCAAAAAACCGACCATCGCTCGTTCGGGCTAACAGTGTCGCGCTGCGTGCATCTTTGGGAGTCGTTTTAAGCCTCGAATCTGGATACCTGCAGCGTGGTTGTACGCTGGGCATTGCATGCAGCGGGGATGTGCCGCGCCGTCCAACTGTTTACAAAATTCGTGATCGATACAACGCAGCTCAAATTGTTGAAAAAAAAAAAAAAAAGACTAATCTAACTATCTTTTTTTTTTTTTTTTAACGATGATTTTTGAGATTTCTGAGCCAGTGAAAATTTCTGGACTGACCAACGTCCGTTTTCCTATTGTAATTTTAAACAATTTAACTTTGGGCATGAAACCTCATCCCCTTCCTCAGTTGGAACAGACAACAGCAAGATATAACGAAACTCGTGAATTAATTAATTGAAGGATGGACACCTACTCATCTCTCCGAACCGGGTGGCGGCTTGGGTAGTATTGAAACCGCTCAATTGAAGTTGGTATATAATAGAAACCGCACCATATCTTTAAAAAAAAAGATACAATTAACAGAAGGAAGCACCAGTTTTCCTTCGTTTTTGTTTAATCTGCGCAGTTTATACGATAAATAAATACCAAACAATCCAGCTTCCTAGCATTTTACATTGACTCCTCTTTCTTTTTTTGTACTGCGTGTTTTTTTTTTTTTTTATTATTATCATTATTTTTTGTACAAAGAAAGGTCAACCAAGCCTGAGCAGTACAGAACCGCGAAGGAGGCAACTTGTGGCACCCAGTGGCGAAGTGTGCCCTTCAACTAAGCTTAGCTTGATTGCCGCTTGCGTAACTCTCGGCTGAACGTGCCAAGTCGACTGACACGTCTGGAATGACGTGAACTTGAAACGTTGGCGGCTCTAGCCCTCTCTGGCCACAGACGGCCGCAAAGTGCGTCGGCTAAATGGAGAACTTTGACAAATGGCACGCTCGTGTGGCTGGCACTGCGGACGTTTCCTGGCACGCGGTTCCCATTAAAGGCGGCTTGCTTCTTGTATACTTTTTTTGTCTTTCCCTCTTTGCGTATGCCTTAAGGGTTCAAGTTATTTCCCAACGAGAAAGATCACGCTTGCATAACTTATTTCCTTTCATGATACCTGCAGTTCAGGGCGTAGTTGTTTCGCGTTCGCTTTTATATCATGCTGACTTACGAGAAAAACAGAAAGAATAAGTTTCCTGCGTTTATTTTTGTTTTTGTCGTCAAAAGCAGTGCGACAGTTATACTTTTTATAAAGCAGCCTTAGTTTACAGAGAGTATTGAACAAGTCGAACTGGAAGCAGGGAAAAGTACGCATTCGTACTTCTATCACAATACGTCTCTCTATTAATATAGCCATCTGTCTAACCATTGTGAATTCAAGGAGTTAGATTCCCCAATATTACGTAATCCGTCCTGGCCAGAATGTGTTTCCCATACCTTTCTTCTTAGCCCTTTAAATTCCGTACTGTCAAAGGTAAAAAGAATGAAAGGTTGTACCCTTACTTCGCATGATGTGAGGTAGACACCACGCTGTGAAGTAGGCGCTGAAGTGATATACATTCACACTGAGAAAAAAAAATAGATTCGCAGTAAGAAAGAGAGAGTAGGCCGACACTGGGGCGGTCAAATTTCACCTTTTGTAACAAGCTCACATACCGGCCGTAGCTGCCGTAGCCACGAGAGAAGCACTACGGTCATAGAAGAGTGTAAACAATGCCGTATTGTATACTTTTTCCCCTCTTAATATATATATATATTTTTTTACATTCATCTCCATTTGTATACTGACATACAACTGAGGTGCCGTGGTGATTCGATGTCTATTTTTCCTTTGATCATTCCAAGTTGCAGTGTCGAATGGAATTCGTTTTCTTCCCCTCCAGGGGCAACGTCCGCGCGCGAGCGCACTGCTTCTTTCGGAGATGCAAGAAAGTGGCATTCGAAATGGAGCAACGGGGAAGGAGGGGGGAAGAGAGACGGCAACCCCAGCGCGTGTGCAATTACGGCAGCAGCAGATCGACGGGCGCTGCCGTCGAAGGCCTGCCCTCCCTTGCCTGGCCGCCGCCGTGCCAGGGTCTTCGCAAGACGCACGTAAGGACGCAGTCGTATACGCAGCACAGCGCCCCTGTCGGCCAAGGTTTCCCCGCTCGACCGGCTGAGCGAATGAGCGAAATGAGCGAGCGGAGGACACGCAGCCAGTCGAATGCCGGCTGAATTCCTAAGCACGCGAGAGCGGGCGTCCCGGCTGAAGTCAGGTCGGTCGATCGGGACTCGAAGCAGGCACAGAGGCTACCGACTTCCTTCTCGCGCTGTCCATCCCTCCACTATACAGCAGCACGGTCGCCCGATTAGGTCCGGAATTAGAAGTTGACGTTTCGGGGAACGACAGTAGGGAGTTTTAGTAGATCGTTCCGTTTGTAACTCCGATCACGACACCCGATAGCCCGTCGACGCCTTTGCGCCTGCATCGCATCGTTGTCGGGTATCGTGTTGTCGCGTATCGTGATCGAAGGTATCGGGAACGTCTGCTTAAAACTCCCTAGTTTTAGTTGACGACGTTCCGGAACAGGACGTTTTCGGTAGCGAAGTTAACTTGAGTTCGTGCGAAAGACGTATTGGATAACGTAATTCTGGGAGACGAAACTTTTGTGCTGTGTGTGCTCGCTTCTAGTTGGTTCTATTCGACGGCGGTTTTCGTTTGCGTCCCTTCGTACGCTAACGTAGCTATTTCAAGCGCTAGTGAACCAATGGGAGCTCGAAAGCATGAGTCGTGTCGAACGCGAACGGCGTAAATTTATAGCCGATTCGTCGTCCGTTAACTTCGCGCAACCAGAGTTCGTCGTCCGTTAACTTAACTTCGCGCAACCAGAGTCAAAAGTATCAGCTGGATAAAGCGTGCTTCAAAATCCCTATAATATTAGTCAGGACGAGGATAACCTTTTGTTTTTAGACTTCGTGTTAAACAGTCCGTTTTCTTTTCTTTTCCCGCTTATCTGAGTAGTCTGTAACAAAATTAGCAACAAAAAATATTTTAGTGAGTACAACACATGCCATATTTTCAGTTCGTTCTATAATACAAAGTAAGCAAGCATAACGACATTAAGGAAAAAAAAAAGGAATGCCCACCGGAGAACCGGATGAAGTGCTTCTTATGTGAAATCAACATCTATGAGACACCCATGTGGAAATGGCAGACAAGAGAAAGATTTCGTAGATCGTCCTGATGACATCGATAACGATACCCGATACTCCGCCGTCGCCTTTGCATATGCGTCGTATCAATGCATGCGCAAAGGATCGATCTACTAAAACTCTCTAGTAGGGAGGCTTGGTCTACCGTCTTTGCATTCCAATAACGATATACCTGATACGTCCAACGGCACCTATGCGCGCGAATCGCATCGGGTATCGTTATCGGAGCGCAAAGCGGTCTACTAAACTCGCTAACAGGGAGATTTCGTGGATGGTTTTCGCCGTCCCTCAACGCTCTCCGCAATCCGCTACGATACCCCGAACTCTAGAGTCAAAACAATCGGCGCGCAGGCGCATTAGCGGTTTCTTCGTTGCGGAGAGTTTAGCGGAGGGGGAAACGCGGTATACGAAAACTCCCTATTATGTACACTGCGCGACGCTGTTAGTACGGACACGACTTCGGCCGTTTCCGCTTCTTACTTGGAAAGGCCAACTGGCGGGCACCACAATTTGCCGCTTAACCCCAACTGAGCACTTTCCACCACAATAGCAGTTGTGATGACAGTCCTTCAATACTGGAAAAAGCAAACAACAGAAAATCGCCGATGTCTTGTTAGCGCTAACAATAATGTCGCAAAATGTACTAAACTTTTTTTTTTTTTTTTTTCGGATGCGGGGGCATGCGAGGTAATATAAAAGAGACGATAGCACACGACAACGGTGTCAGTGCCTATACGCACGTCGCGAGGACCGACAAAACCATTCGTATAGAAAAGGCAGGCAAACAAAAGACAGCAAGATGAAATCGAAGCTGTCGATCGAGACATTCTTCGTCCGCCTCGCTGTCGCAGTTGACCTCCGCTGTCACGGAGTAAATCTCAGCAGGAGCTGTATCGAGGCGTGCTTGTGGGAATGGCGGGGTAGGACGTCTCGGCAGGCATGCACCACCGAGATCAAAGAAAGGTACGTCGTCCCTTGTCACGTCGGGGTTTGTGTCTCAGGAAGTATTTCCTGTAGCGCTTGGACACCAAATAAAATGACGGGAGTTGAAACTGCACTCTGTCCAGCGTTTGCCGTGGGAAAGTGAATGGCGTCGTTCTTTGCATCACGTTTACATTGGCTTACGCGTTCGGAGATGACTCGTGTTACATAGTACATTCCTTATTATAACCAGTGAAAGTGTAAGGACCGAATGCGCAGTTACTCGCATCCTTTAGATCATCACCGGAGGATAGCGAGACCGCAGCACTGATTCGTTTGATCGACGTGGAACTAATAACGAACTAACAAAACGTGAGGGTAACTTAATGGCCGAGCAAGGCATAGTCAATAATTTCAGATTAAAAAACTAATGTCACCAGACAATAAAAAAAACAACTGCATGATGAAGGTGCAGAACACGTGGTAACAACATCACTAAGCGTGAGCGTCACGATGTTACTAACCGCTCACAAACGAGCATGTTTTTGAACAAGGGGTAGCGCCGATGATTACACAAGTCGCTAAACGGGTAGTTTTGTCAAGTCAGCGATTTGTGTTAATTAGTCGTTTGTTCAACTGGCCTGACCACATCGTGAACTTGTAGACCAGTAGAAACCAGCGTGACATCAAAATAGCTTCTACAGACTATGTGCTTCTTAATAGCCTTAAGAAGCAAATACGAAGAAGTCACTTCGTCAAGCGCCTACGCCATGCTTCGTTTCAAGTGCAGAAATGTATGGTAGACACTACAAAATAGGCTCATCGAACTGCTGGCGCAAACGACAGCCGAAAGAAAGCCTTGGAACTGACTTCACCGGGTTCTGAGACGTAAATAAAAAGCAAAAAAAAAAAAAAAAAAAATTAGTCCGAATAGGCGCGACGAAGGTTACGCCTCGCAAGCATTTTGGCTCGTGTGACGACATGCCAATATACTTATCGCTCCTACTAAGCCATCTTCTGCACGATCTGGTTTAGAGCTATTATTATGTGCGTGTGAGCCGGGTAGAGCGTACTACCCGTATATGCGATACGCGTCGTGGAAAGCCGAGAAGCGAGCAGAACAGGACAGCGCGTGTACGTGACCATTTTGAGAATTTCGCGCTACAAGTTTACGACAGACGCGCGGTTTATAGTTTCTCAAGCTCAGACAGTTCTCGGGAAACACAGATTATACATGCAGTGTATTTCAAATCCTCGCTTCCCGACTCATTGAGCAATCCTTGTAGTTCACAAGGTCTTTCCACCATCTGTGATTTTCATCACCATCATCATCATCCCTGAGCGATCGTACGGGCATTACACAAGAAGGGAACAGTCTGCTTCGTTTCAACTTCAACGAGGTTAGCTCCAAAATCCTAGAAATATTAAAAACTAACCTCACGTCCATAAAAAAAAAAAAAAAAAAAAAAAATATATATATATATATATATATATATATATATATATATATATATATATATATATATATATATATCTTCCTGACGAAGGCCGGACTCCGGCCGAAACGTCGAAGATTAAATCGTCCGTTGTTGCTGTTTTTCACTAAGGGTTTTTTTTCTTCTCAGTTTTATACCCACGCCTTCGGCCTCCCGCCACCATGCCCGTTATATATATATATAGATATAGATATATATATTAGGCGCTGGTGACAGTTTATTCCAGAGACATGTCGGATACATTGGTAATTGACACAAGCGTCCGCGCGGTTCGTCGCACAACGGGTGAGAAAGATGGCCGAATTCGACCAGACGCCACTCAGTTACGCGCGTTACAGGAATGCACGTGATGCCGCGATTGGCCGGGGTCTGGTCGGTTTCAGCCATTTCTTCGTTGTGTGGTACGACCTGTTCGACATTCTATTGTGCATGCCTCTGACGCTCTGTGCGGGGTGTAGCTTACGTCATGGTTCGGTGTATGTTCTGATGCCTGCGCAAAGAACGATAAAGCGTCGGTATAAGATGGGGGATATGGACCTGATGAGGAGGGAAGATGGATATGGCAACCAGGCGCGATACGCTCTTTAAAAAAATACTGATGAGAAAATGATGCCGTTTTTGCTGCTCCTGTATACCCTCATTGCGAACTTTCGATGACACGTTTTAAGCGCCGCTGCTATATACGACGGGCAGGAGTGCCTCAAAAGTGTTTTTGCGACAGTACTACGAAACGGAACACGCAACCCTTTGAGGAACAAGAAAATAACAGCGTAATGATCTTGTTTGATGATGCTGTGTGATGATCGCGGAGCATGGATATACGGAAATGACTCCAACTTGAACTGCTTCATCGCCTTTCGCTCATTTCACAGACTCTCCCTTTTTCTTTTCTCCTCTTCTTCTTCTTCGTGTGTATGTGTACTTGCTGTCCCCTGGCTTTTCTTATCCTTTTTTTTTCCGGCTTGATGCATCGCTGCTCTTATGTTTTTCTTGCAGCGGCTGACACTTGTAGGAGGATGCGAACGAGGAACAAATGACTCTATACGCCCACTACACATCAACACCTGACGTTTATGGCAGAGGTTATCCAATAAGCGACAGATTCATCATGCCCTGACGTACAGCGAGAAAGACATCTTTTGAAATAGGCTCTTTTGACGTCAAAGTTGGCTGTGTCAGACGACATATACGTGAGCGCCGCGAGTCAAGAACAGATAGAGGCGCAATCGCAATATCACTCTTTCTGTGTGTAAGCTAGCGCTAGGTTGTACGCCCGTGCACAAAGACCAAGAGGAAGCAGCATGTACGAACGGTGAGAAGTTCGCCAGGGGCGTTTCTGATTTCCTCACTGTGGGGACTGCACGTGCTACCCATGCAATTATGTTTAAATTTTTATACCGCATAGAAGCTTGGCATTGCACGTACTTGCACCAGCAGAGGATGTTGAAGTATCCTCACTCTGAGTTGTGAAAAAATTCCACCAGGCGGCAATTCCCAAACTTCTCGCCGCTAATGTACATGCAGGTCAAGGCCAACCTCGTGCGATTCTCGGGAATGTTGGCAAAAATGGACACATTTCCTAATGACAAAAATAAAGAAAGAAAAATCAACAATAGTTTCACCCAGCACCAGACAGGCAAGCAGTACTTTGAGTGGCGTTCACGTTTGTGTGAGCAAATCCTTTTTTTTTTTTTTCCTGGAACATATTTGCTGCTTTTAAAGTCGAGCAAACTCGGCCACTAAACCGATCCCTTAACGTCAATTTCGTCACTTTTCTTCGTTGTTGTCATGTTGCCGGTCTCAGAACAACCCGGCAACGTCAATATGTTGTTGTTGTTTTCTTTCTTTTGCAGACATGCCTTCAAAGCTTGTCACGACCGAGCGCGCGAAAGATAACTAGTAACCACGTCGCCGCGTGCACCGCGTTGCGTGAGATCCCTCCCTTCAAAAGGAAGCGGACATCCGTGCCGCTATTTCCTGGCATTCTGAGTTACCAGTCACGCCGAACAACCTATACACGAGCTTTGTGATTAGTTCCCCCGACCACCAACCTCGACGTTCCCGTCAGCGGCCAATACGCGCCGACTGGACTTCTTCACTCCCGAGGAACGAAATTGTCAGACAAACCTCGATACAAACACAAGATACACGGAGGCAGTAAAGATCAGAAAGTAGGTTCGGGAACACGGGTGTAAGTATTAAAAAAAAAATCAATGATAAAAAAAAAGAGGCGGGGTTGTATGCGCGCGTCTGCCAGTGGTGACCTAGAACCGTTCCGATGGGCACCCCTGCCGTCTAATGGCTGCCGCCAAGACATATCGTGTAGCTCAGGTACGTCGTCCGGTCGGAGAGCAAGTAAAAGCAAGTGCAGCCTTCGTTTCATTTCGCGGTCTTCGGTCGAACGCGGCCTTGATCTGCTTGTAGCGGCGTGCCCGAGCCCAGCTCGGGAAACACAATCTCGGGCTCGTAATATATTTGTTTTCATTCGACGCTTCCTGTAATTGTCCGCCTTCACTGTAAAACAGGTTGACCAGCAGAAAGGCGCGTGAGAGGAGTCGGTGAAGAGATTGGTGGAACCACTCGCGGCGGCGGGTGGCGCTGGCTATCTCTGCGAGGGGAGAAAATTTTAATTTACTCGGCTGCCTTAAGAAAAAAAAGGAAAAGAAAAGTCATCTACATACTTAGTTGTCGGTATGCTAAGAACGGGCTGACTGACCTACATAGTAGAAAGAACGAAGAAAAAGAAAAGGAGAGGAACGGGGGCCTCTTGACACGCGGGATTCTGCTTCAAACTCTCGATTTTTAATTTACGGCGTTACGGCGATACGCGCCTGAGCGTCGGCGGCGGAGCAGGGAGTATCCTCCGCGAGAGAAGCAGCGTGCTCTCCTCAACCTTGCCTCCGTTTCTGCTCGAGTGGGAGACCCCCTCCGGGGTTCGGCCATGAAAAATCGAGTGCCTACCACGCGGCCCTATCAGGGACCCGTCGCTTTTTTCCATTACCGAAAGCGCATGTACGCCTGCCTAACCCAGAAAATAAACAGAGATAAAGAGAGAGAGAAAAGAAGGGGGGAGGAGCAGGATCAAAACAGCATCAATGCGAAGCGTCCGGTCGTCACAGCAGCCAGCGGCACGCTCTCGGAATCAATTCATTTATCGGACCCTAAAAGTGCCCGTCGGAATAAGCAAGACTGCGGGCAAAGCTGTACCAGCACGCAGCATACGCGACCAATCGGGCAGCAGCAGGTGCGCTGATTCGCACGTGCTTCCACGTAGCCGAGCCAATCAGGAACGATAGACGTGGCGTGACAAGGCGTTTTTTTTTTTTTTTTTTTTTTTTTACGTGCTCGCGTTTGTGTTGCGTCTATATAGCCCTTGGACGCGGTCAGACTTAGCGGCGGAGAGGTTTAATAAGTCTGTTCCTTTCGGGCTTTGATGACGACGTTGGCGTGCAGGAGGAACAAGAGAAAGCGCCGTCTTAAACTCTACAACCACGCAACTTCTTTTTTTATTTATTTATTGAATAGGCTCGGAGCCGAGACGGCGAAGGTGGTGGTGGGCAGGGATGCGGCCTCCTACTCGAGTCGGACACCCATCTCGTGCAGCGGGACCATTATTGAGGTTAGGGAAAGGTCGCGCTGTGCGAAACAACACGACGCCTAATCGCACAGTCTGCGAGAAGGAGGCATCGTGGCGCTTAACACGCGCGTCTTGGTCAGGGCGGCCGATACCACCTACAAGACAAGGCCTATCGCATAACGTCATCGTTGGTGGACCCCCGACCTACCCAAAGTGGCAAACGAGCTGAAGCTTGACGAGGGTATACGACGCAAAGCGGCGGACGCGCGTACCTTGGCGTCGTCGCGTGACGCCCTGGCGGCGACGCTGACGCAGCGTGGGCGGTTCTGCGTGAATCCACTAGTGATGACGTCACGGGCCTTGTCTTCTACGTGGTATTGGTGCGGCTGAGCGGAGGTCGGGCAAAGAAACTGTTTTCAGAGGCGTTCGCGGGGCCTCGCGGTCATCCGCTATCCGCAGGCTCGAGGTGAAACCAAATCACGGACACGGCGTTTAGCGCGCTCTTTCTGCTCATCGTAATGTTCCGTCTCTTCCATTACACGCGCCCACGACTCGGCATGTACATATAATTGACCGTGGCGGTAACCTGAAGCGCCGGTGGAAACGGAAAGGTTGAAGAGATACAAAACAAAACTTGGGCATCTTCGTTTCTCCCGTTACACAGACCTGCAATCCTATACCCGAATATCCATATTTCAATTTGGGATTGAACTGGTGCGACAGTCGCGAATCGTTGGAACGATCGAGTCCGGTTCTCGTTGAAAGCGATCCTCTAGTTGAATTTAGACTGACGCTGATCATGCATGCGTCGTGCCCCGCTTGGTGTATGAAACTGACGTTATTGTAGATTTAATTCCCAGCTAGAAATAAAAAAAAAAAAAATACGTGCGAACCGCCTGGTTTCTGTGAGACGGTCAATGACATTTAATTTTTTTTTTTTTTTGTATATAGAAACACGACCAGGGCTGCCCATTTTTGCGCGGCGTGGCAGAAATAAAACATTTTAGAGACGGCGCTCCTGGCCAGTGTAATTTTCAGCGTTCGTGCGTAAGGCGCGTGCTTTGCTCGCTTTCCGAAGCAACAAACTCGCTGGGCTGTAATTTTGTGAACATTGAGGCAGGGTATATTCGATACTTTTTTATGTGTATGCGTGTGTGTGTGTGTGTTTTTTTAACATCTTCCGTTTTAAGACATTAATTAACTCTTAGCTCACACAACCATAGGGATCAGGCTATCAAGTGTTCAATCATAGCCTCCTCTATACTCAGTATAGAGTAGGCTGGCTCAATCTACGCCGCTCATTGAGCACTCTAAATTTAGGTTACAACAACCAACAACACGGAAACGTTAAAAAAAAAAAAAAGTAAGTTAGAGGGATGCCTTCGCTTAGTCCAGGACCACTAGTCCTCAGAGCAGACTCCCAAATAGCGGTTTCACGTCTACTCCTTCTTTCTCGGAACTGGGAATGTGTCGAAACGCTGCAGATGCACCGACTTTGCGGAAGAGGAGGACGCAGTTGGCTTAGAGGTCGACAGCCCCTCGAGGAAGAGCGGTATACGGAGAGGCGAGCCACTCCGTTTTTCTTTTTACGGTCACATCACCCGTTACAGGAGCAAGTACTCCATGTCATCCATCGCTCGCAGTATATCTACCCTCCACAGAGCCGAAGAAGAAAATAAGAAACGAGTATAGAAGCAGACACGATATTTCTTCCATGAGGGATGGTGGTAGGCCTGCTCCTTCGCCCGTGCGGTCTTGAGCCTTCCAGAAGACAGGGTCGACCGGAGGGCGTCATGGCGGGGGAGGGGACATAACGCGGGCCACTCCTTCATTAAAAAGCCATTATGTGGACCTCCAAGATTGCCTGCCTCTGCTTCCCCCTCCTCGCTATGCGTCTCTTTGCTGCGGTTCTTTGTTGCTGCTTGTGTCGGCTATCCTGCGCGAAACAGCGCCAGAAGACGCGGAACAAGAAGTCGGCGAGGCCTTGCATGCTGCAACTGCTGGCGACGGTGGGTGGGCCTCCCATCCGCAACTGTCTCGGGGTTCAACGGCACGCACGGGGACCGCAAGCGTTTCTTGCAATGTGTTTAGACTTGGGCCTCTTGGTTCGCCCTTGTACGCTCGACTTTCCTGTTTACGAAACTTGCTCTCCAGCTCTTAGACAAACGCCGACGGCTAGGCGGGCGCTCGCTCCCTCCTTCCCGCTCCGGAAGGCCAGTACAAAGTCGCGCCACGGGGACAAGCTTTTGTTTACGAACTCAGGGAACGAAGACACTTAAGCACTGCTTCCGGAAGCTACCTCTCGTTTCACGAAACCGAAAAAAAAAAAAAAAAAACGATGATTACCGAGGAAAATGTTCGAGGCCCATTCTTGGGTGACCACACACACACGAGCTACACTCTAAAAAAAAAACGTGCCAACTAGCACCTTTTAGGGTTCTTTCGCTTGTCCAATGGGCGGCACCCTTAAAGGTGCAGAAAAGAACCCACAAAAAGGGTTCTTCCTAATGAACCCTATTTCGGGGTTCTTTTCGGATCGTTTATTGGTTCTTCCTAATGAACCCTATTTTTGGTTCTTTTCAGAACGCTTCTGGGTCCTATTTAGCGAACCCTATTTCGGGGTTCTTCTAGGATCCTTTTTGGGTTCTTCCTAATCAACCCTATTTCGGGTTCTTTCTCGAACCCTTTTTGGTGCTCTTGATGAACCCCATTTCGGGTTCTTTCCAGAACCCTTTCTGGTGCTCTTAATGAACCCTATTTCGGGTTCTTTCTAGAACCGTTTTCGGTGCTCTTAATAAACCCTATTTGAGGGTTCTTTTCGAATCGTTTATTGGTTCTTCTTAATGAACCCTTTTTGGGTTCTTTCCAGAACCCTTCTTCGTGCTTTTAATGAACCTTATTTCGAGGTTCTTTACGGATTCTTCATTCCGGTACGTAATTAACTAGGTGACAGGCAGAAAAGTAAAGATCATGTGCATTCATATACTTTATTGGGGTCGCAAAAATTGATCGTTCTGTTCGCAGTAAAAAATACAAACAAAATTTGAAACAGTTTTAAGACGAGACGGGTATCACTGTCAGCAATGTGCACACAGCTTCTACTGTCGTTCTGATGCCGCTCACTGTGAGGACACTGTCCAAAGAGATGTCAAATTTATTTTCCTGGAGATGGATTAGTGGCATCAGTGTTCGGACTTCCTACAACAAGAAAGCAAAAGCAAGATTATAAACACATGTATTTTCTTCTGCATAATTATGCTGAGAGTTCCTCATTCGCGACGCTTTCAGACCAATTATAATTGTATAGGTTTCACTAAGCATTTTATTTCTCGTTTAGCCTTACTCTCTAAAACATACCCGCAGATCTGATTTCCTTTAAAACATTTAGTGGGTCAGTCAGTGCGATCTAGAGAGCGCGACCAGCGGATGACGAAGCCTGAAAAGAGGGCTTTGCTCGGAAACGTTTTCTGCGCGGAGCACCCGAACTATCACGTGACTTAATATGATCCTCATTAAAAAATGAGCGCGCTCTGCTTCTCTCTCCTTTTGCTCCGGACGCTTTGTAGTCGATGGTCAAGACGACCATGTAGCAAGAAACGGCTTGTTACTATCAGCCTCGTGTGTCAGCCCCCTTCGCTACAACACTGTGTAAAAGCGAAAAATGGCACGCAGCATCAAGTGTTCCCTTTCCAACCAAGAAGTAGTAAAGGAAGAAAATCGGAAGTCAATGAGTTACAATATATGTACAGTACACACGTGAAACAATGCCCAACGTGCCACCGCATTTTCTCTGCTCTTAAAAATGGCCGTGCGTCCACTTCCCCTGAGAATACTCGAGGGGCCGATCAATGCAATCTATACGAAGAAAACTCGGCCAATGGAGAAGCTGAAAATTTGTTTCGAGTTAAAAATGAAGTCTTTAACGTGACACTGAGCATGAAGCCAGCACGTGGAACGTCATGCTCAGTGACATATCTCGCTTCATTCATATGTCTAAACATGCTATGGCCTTTTTATTCGCCGAGCTCTCTTCGTGAATTGGTGTGATTGGCTTCTCGAGTGTTCTGCGGGAAAGTAGATGCACAGGAATTTTAAGCATGTTTCAAGAAACTTTGGTTCCACCTATTCTTAATCCTTCTTGCCCTATAGTCAGTAACAGGTTAAAAAAAAATCTACGAGCTGGAGAGGAGGAAGCGGACAGAAGCTTGTAGGGGAGAGGAGAAACCTTCTCTCCATTCCAAGCGTCCGCCGGCTTTCTTCTTTTAGATATTTCTTAACCTGACATTGACTTTAGTCGCTTATATTTCCTTTAAATTATTTTCAGAAAATAAAGCAAGGATCTGTTTTATATTACTAGCTCGTATATTGAAAATATAACCCCCCTGACAAGCTTGCATTATCATCTGTGACAATGCACTATACTCGGAGGTGACTTGGGCAACTTTTTTTTTTGGCAATGTAGTCGAAGTTAAAAACACCCGCGCATCTTGAGCGCCAATCAAGGCTATGCACACGCACTCTTCACTTCAGAAACGCCACAGAAAGTTGTTTCCGAGTATAAGTTAACCCTGTCTTAAACGAATGGCGCCGATATGCGGTCATGAGTACGTAAGGAGGTAATAAGTTAACCCAGCATATTTATGGTGGACGAAGGTAAACCTCTGCGTCGTCGCAGTCTGAAACTTGTGATAGATTACAAAAACACCGACTAAAGTATACCTTCAAGCAGCTCTTCGAGGTTCGGAGTGACGTTTTGTTTTTTTTTCCTTTGAAGAACACCAGTGTAGAAGCTGTAAATGCCTCCATCTTGGCTCTCATGTCCTCCGGATGTCTTTGTCGAACGGTAGTTTAACTTCTTGTAGTAACTGAAAAATAAACAACGAATGGAGCGTGTTGCTGATTTACAAAAGTACATTTATGCGCTATAGATTTGTACACACGGATTGCTTACACACACACACAAACACACACACACACATATATATATACAGGTTTTTGTCTAAGGCTTAACAGTTTTGTTTTGAAAAAACCTTGAAAGTTACACTTATGCCGCTTGTGGAGGTGAATTATACGGCCAGGGGGACATATTATAGGGAGCTAATCGTAACGATCAGTCGGCTAATTAATTAAATTTCGTTAATTAACTTTTTAATTGACGAAAATAGACATATGGTTCCAATTAGAAACTTCCTCAGCGAGTTTGAGCGCGTGAGAAGCGTAGTATTGTACTAAAGTTACCACTCGTGGAGCAGGTACGCTTCTCACGCGCTCAAAGTCTTTCTGAAAATTACTGATTTAGTGGTTTTCGATGACGCTGAGCAAGTTTCTAATCGAAGCCATATGTATATTCTCATTAATTAAAAAGTTAATTAATGAATCTCAATTAATTAGCTGACTGATCGTTACAATTAGCCCCCTTTAATATGTCCCCCTGGCCGTATAACTCACCTCCACGAGCGGCAAAAGTGTAACTTTCAGGGCTTTATTTAAAAAAACCTCTTAAGCTAAAAAAACAAACCATATATATATATATTAACTAAATGACCACTTCCCGTGACTATAGTGGAGTAGGGCTGGGCGTCAATTAAAATCGATTTATGTTTTCTTTTATATTGAATAGTTAATCAATTCATAGGTCGCGCTCATCTCCAGGCATGATATTGTATCTCAGAAAAGGCCTAGAACAACCGATTTTTCTTTGACAATTTTTTACTACGTCTTATAATGGGTACTACATAGCAACTTTTCATTGTGCCTCATACAGAAGTAAAGTACGGCAAACATTTAAAATAAAGTATCTGTACATATTTGTACGATAGCAAGTTCAAATAGCAACTTGCCATTGTGCCTCATACACAAGAAAAGCATGGAAAACATTTGAAATAATATTTTTTGTACGTTATTATTTAAATTTCAAAACCACTCTAGATAATAATCATATAAACACTTAAGTACCCATGAGAGACATTTGTGTTATAAACACACAAAAAGAATTAAATGCCATTCTCCTTACTTGTTTTGTTTATAAGGCTTTTCGTAACTCTAAATTCAACCAATATGCCGATTAAACTCACGTGATTGAGAATAAAACATATAGTTACTTAATCGGAATGTTAATTCATTGCCTAGCCTTATCACGAGGTAAAATTATATCATTTAGCACGTATCAAAAGTCCTTGTCTCATTCACAGGCAATAAAACGGGTAGTAAGAAACTTTTGAAGTCCTGATGACCTGTAAAAATCTCGAAACTTTAAGACTAAAAATAAAGAAGACAATATTGAATTACCATTCCGGGAATCGTCATTGCCAGAAATTCCTCAAGGACTCTGAGGACTCCAGCCTCGCTGAGGATCAATTCTTGGCAAGACTGAAACGTCCGCATCATGCGGTCTTGTATCAGGTCGACGTTGAGGGGCACTTTAGTTATCTCTTCTTTCGTGAGCAAGACATGACGGCGAACGCTCACGGCGCCTTCACATTTGTCAGTATCAACGAATCCCTAAAACAAAAACAATTTGTTACGTTTATGCGCAGTTTACGCATGTAAGCTATTGACATAATAGTTGCAACACTGAATATAAGACCAAGTAAAGCAATTATTTTTATCAAACATACATCCACATTTGTGCAAACACAAAATGCACATAAAGTTCGCGCCTGTCGATTACCGCACACCACTCCGAGAGCCAATCGTTGCAACCTGTGAAGTCCGCTCAGCGAATGACGACGCGGAACATACGTTTAGACCAAGAAATGCAGTCTGCGCTGTTACATTAAGCAATGCAAGCGGGACGTTTTGCATTGCTTAATGCCACGGCGCAGACTGCATCTTTGGGTCTAACCAAATGTTCGGCATCGTCATTAGTTGAGTGGTGCCGTGAACTGCAGTGATTGGCTCTCGAAGTGTCATGTCCCTGGCCGGTCAAAAAACAAACGTTTACAGCACTATTTGCTCACGTTTATTGGGGCCACAAATACGGATACATTAGCTAATTAAAGCCCGGTAGCATACGTTTTTACATTTATGAAGAGATATCATTGCTCATTTCATTCGCGCTGTAAACTCGAAGTTCTGTTCTTGAGATCTTTCTGGCGGAAAGCTTGAACTCAGTATTTTGTCATATTATATGAAGTCAGTATTGTAGTTATGAGATCAGTGTTCGCTTCAAAACGTTTTTCTCTTGCGTAGTTCAACATACAAAACTGTCAAAATAATGTTTTTTTTTTGCAACGTGTTTGTTTGAACAACCGCAAGCCAAAAAAAAAAAAAAATTTCAAACGACAAGTGGTTTAATTAATAAGAGGCCGCCCCCTGTCCTACTAATTATGCCTATGCGTCAAACACCTTCTTGCCATATTGAGCGCTACTGTACTTATAGCAATTTTTAAGAGATATTACGAATATTGTCTGCTTAAGAAGTTTTACCTTGAAATGATGAACAGGCCGATTGCAGTTCGTTTTCAAAAAGCCACCTGCAGACGTCTCCAATCGTCCATGTGCTCACGTCCGCTGACATGTTGCAAGTGATGACTAAAAGGAAAGGAAGGAAGGTACTTCCTTCTAGAGCTTCAAACCCAAAGGGAGAGGAGGTCAAGCATTGTTCCGATCCACCACTCGGACGAGCGAGCGAGCGCTTGCACTCCCTCGAGCAACGAAGCTAGATCCTGTTGGTTCTAGTGACCTTCAGCGACCCATCCCTGTTCACCGCTAAGCTGACAGCGTGGTGGGAGCTACGTGCTTGCCGAACCAATGAGTCGCCTGGTTTTTATCACCTCACACCTTTCTCTGCGGTTGTGATCACGTCGTGCAAGACAGAAGGTTCACTGGTCGAACGAGCATGACGATTCCACCGAACTGTCAGCCTAGTGGTGAGCAGATTAGCCCCCGAAACGTAACTTTTGAACACATTATGGCTTTTCTTCTGGGGTGCCGTTGAGCCGTCCGAACCATGGTTCGCTGGCGAAGATTGTCATCGCTTTTCCGTCCTTGTCTGCCAGGAAACACGGCGATCACATCACCAAGCACGTCCGTCAACCGCCGGTAAAATTGTGGGCAGTTCACTCTCTTGCCCAAAAGAAACACAAAATAAACAAGAGCGAAATTCTCGATTCGGTGTGACACCTTCCGTCAACGGAAACAAGCAACAAATTGTGTTGATCAACGCGTGTTGGCCTATTTGGTGGCTGAGCGACTCTTGTGACGGCAATACGACAACGCACCTAGATTCGATGATTCAGTGTCCAGTCAGTGACGTGTTTTGTATAGGAATTTACCAAAATGGAGGCCTTGAAAACAAGATTGAATGATAATCGAGCCTATTTTGGAACTGGAAAGAGGAGTGATAATAAAGTAAGATGTCGTTAACAAGTAACTTTTATTCCAATCGGAGCGACCTTCGAACCGTCAATTGACATTTCTGAACAAATATTAGCTCAGTTAAGCGCCACGTCACGCAAATCCTTGGGCGTACAGTCGGCGCTTACCCTTTTTACACTAGAGATGGGAATCAAAAACACAAAACCAGCCCGAAAACCGGAAAAATGGCCCCGGACAAAATTGTTCGAATAGTAAACTCGGACAAAATGGTTCAAATACATTTTGTCGTATTTTTTCTTGCTCCTTATATTTATTAGCTTTAATTGGTACAATCCCAACATATAAAAAGATAAATATTCGCATAATGCAATACATTTTTTTTTTTGTGAAATAAACATTTCATTGCACAAAGAAACTAGTTGTAAATGTGTGCTACGTATGGCTTCACTCAAAACGTCTTCTTGTAGCTCTGTTGAACTATCGAGGGAACTCCTTTAAAGTAAAACATTAAGTTCACAAAATGTAACTGTACCGCATCAATTTAAAACTTCGAGCGGGAGATCGGAAAGAGTTGTATCAAGCAGTAAAATAGATTGTTGGGCTAGTTGGTTGATCGGCATAATGAAAAAGAGTGCAAAATAAACGGTACAAAGTCGAAGACAAAACACACACGAGACAGATGCCTGCCCTGTGTGTGTGTTTCTCCAACATTGTCGCGTCTATATTGAGCTCCTTTTTTTCTATAGTCTCTACGGAAGTTGCATTATAAGAGCATTTTATGTACTTAATAGAACTTCAGAGTAGCACCTTATTAAAAGATGAGTGTCAAAAAATCACTTGGGACCATTCTCTCCGGGATTGCACTTGGGAACATTTTGTCCGTGGCCGTTTCGTCCAGGGCCATTTCGTCCGAGGCCATTTTGTTCTGCATCCTATCATGCCATATTTCTCCCGAAAACTACGAGAACAGCAACGACCACGTTTCTGTGTTTTTTTTTTTTTCCTCATGCCATCCCATTCTCCTAACTTTTGGTGGGCGACCTCAAAGTAGCGAGCGGGGTTCACCGGCGGACGGAGCACTCATTTTTTACACTGCGTTATTATTCATAAATTTGAACGCACAACATATCGAAGCTTAGTTTTGCTTTACTCAAAACGCACTTATAGAATATGCCTATGGGATTATTTCGGGGTATCATTCTAGACATAACTGCTCCTTGAAATCGAAAAACCACCATTTACAGGCTGATTTATTTTTGAAGATAAAGATGACTGCAACAGATCACTTGAACCTTCCGCACAGCAGGATTTTTGATGCCACTCGCGGATGGGTCCCAACTCTATTTTTGCGGCTTGACGCGTGCCGCGAAACAATCAGAGGCGCCGTATTGGGAGACGGGTGGTGTCATGACTCATGACCACAAGCTAGGACAACTGTATTCTATACTAAAAAAAAAAGAAAAAAAAAACAAAACGTTTTTTTGTTTTATTTATTTTTCATTCATACGCGCAGTTATACGTATATTGTTTAAACACAAAAGCAAGTTAAAAAATAGCTCTTGTTACTAAAAAAACACGACGCCGCTTAATCACCGTATCACTCATTCAACGCAACACGCACTTTTTTGTTGTGTGTTGCTCATTCATCGAAGTTTTGCGCCTTTGAAAATTTGTATGCATTTTTTTGGGGGGGGTGGGGGGAAGTAAAGTACACAATCGATTTCCGCAGGTACAGATTTCTTCAAATAAACTTTAATTCAATGACCCGTTTGGTTTATACAAATGAGTACCAAAGAGTAGCTTTATACTAACATTTCGTACTATAATAAAACACGGCGAGCAGTTACGCTAGCAAACGAACGCCAGTGTTCAAACCGCTGAAGCAGGTGGCCCGGGAGTCAAAGGCATCGAAGCCTGTTTCATCTGTGGTCCGAGGCGATGATTATCTCGGTTTGGTAAATAACACAACGCGACTTGGTAAATAACTACGGCATTCCACCTCTCTAAGCTTTCAAGGACTTGACAGCTCGCACGGGCAGCTTTGTTTCCACAGAATGGCGCACCCAATTTCTCGCGTGCAAAGCCTTTCGAGCCTGGTCATTGTGTCCCTCTATCCGGTAGAAGACTTAAGTGACCTTCTTTTTCCAAAGATCGCTTTATCTCTTTCCTGGCTGCAACAAGAACCCTTTTCGCTGCATTTCTTTTTTTTATTTTGCGAGGGGTGCTTTTGGTTGAGAAAGCACGCTTCTAAGGGATCTTCCCCGAAATCGGTTCTTTTTTAGCGAAAAGAACCCTTTTCTGCTCATTTGGCTCCTTTTTTTCTGAGAGTGTAGCACATAATCTGAATGTTGTGGGTATATGTGATGCGTTTAGCTGTGTCCTCTGTCATTCTATATCTTGCTATTTAACAGTATAGAATATCACGATCTTGTTATTTTGTGAATTGTTACCACGAGAGCACCGTGCCACCGGCGACACTCTTAAAAATAAAATGTATTATTATACTCAAATTTATCAATTAATTTTTGACGCTCATAGCCACTTATCAGCTATATCTGTCTACTGTTAACACCTCGCTCACACAGTTAAGCCGACGATACACACTGGCTAGGCTAGTTTAAGTTGCTCGAGAGAAAGCGTAACCTTGGCATGTGCTCATGTGTTTCATAGTACCGTCACGCGGGGCTTCCTTGCAGGAGCCACAACGCCAAGAGCCGCGAATAGGGTCCATTCATCCTCGAAGATCAGTTGTCTTTCCGTACTCGGTCCTCGCACGTTCAGCTCGCGTTATCTTCGCAAACGCGTCAGCCGTTTCGAGATATATACACGCGCCTTTTCCTGTAATACATTCCGTCGTCGAGGCTTTCGAAAATAATAGCGCGGTCAAGGCGCACCGCGTCGGACCGGATTTCATGGGCGTGCACGCGTGGGTGCCACTCTTGATGAGGCCCGTCGCAGCGCCGCGCGTGCAGCGCACGACACGGCCCCAAACGGTACACAGCAAAACCAGGTAGCAATCTGTCAACGAGGCTCAATGAAGTAACGGGCCGCGCTATGCGCGCGCCCGCGGTCGCTCCCCCGTATAATCGCAAGGTCGCCATCGAAACGCGTATACGTGAACGGTACGTGCGAGGGAAGGATGGAGGGGGGCCTCATCGATTATTCAGGGGGCGAGCTCGGATCGATCAAATCGTAGACGTCATTTCTTGTTTCGCGTGGGGCTCCCTCCTTCGGGGCTAGCTCGGCGGCACGTGCAGCTAACTGACTCGGCCGGGTCGGATGCGCCAAGTACTACGGACGTATCGGCCTACGTTTGCTGGCCGCGAGGCAATCGGGGATCTGACAGGAGGTGGCAGTATCATCGCTATAGCACGGTTTAGTATTAGTATCGGCAAATGTATAATCGGCTGGAGTTGGCTCAAATATGATATCGTGAGTTGCGATGAATATTGTTCTGTGCCGTTGCTAGTTGGTGCTGTGTCGTTAACGTCAACGCTTACTTACTTCTAGGCGTCTTCTCAGGCTGGTAAACTTGTTCAGCGGTTTATATAGCAATACGCAGTGAATCGAAGCGAGCATTTTTTTCTGGCACGCGCTTCTTGAGATTTTAGACGATTTATAGGTCGTACTTCAAACAAGTTCTTCCGCGATTCTGTGGTATACGCCTCCGAGTCTAATCTACGCAAACTATTTATGTAACATTACTAGTTTTGTAACTGCGCTATGTCTAGATCTGTTAAAGGTGTCTAAGCAAGACGAAATATAAAGAAAAAACAAAACAATAATAATATAACAAAATAATAATGAGCCTTCGTAATGCCGAACCTCAATGTTTAAGTAAAACACCATAGGTTTGACCGCTTCAGCGCCCGGATATCAGTACATAAGGCTGCTGAACCGTTGCTTCCAATGCGAACAAACAGGCTGCGTCCTGTTCGTTTCAATGGAAAGCACCGGACCGGAGCATTGCGTCCCTCGATGACCCTCGGCTGCTATTATGAACCCATGCAGGAAAACGCAGGAATGAGTAAAACGCGGGCAACGCTCCATCGCGTCCTCATAGGGCAGGAAATCGTGCTCCACCGGGCCGGCAGATGGTGATTAACTCAATCCGGATGCCAATAATAATGTAAAAAAAACAACTACAAGAAGACGTACAATTCGCAAGGAGAGACAAAAACAGAAAAAAACAGAGAACTACTAATGGATAACAAGAAGGCGCGTTCCAACTGATCTTCGTTCAGAAGGGCGCATTCTTCAGTCAATTATGATGGCCACGCAAAGTTTAACAACAAAGGATAGTTGAAACTGTTTATATAAAAATCGTTATTTAACTGTTTGTCATTAAAAAAAAAACACCGTCAACGTAACAAACCGGTGTGCTAAGGGTGTCGGTTCAAATCAACAAGCGAGCGTACAACACATTGCTTTGTGGTGTTCACGTGTCATGCTCCTACGACAAAGAGTTACCCAAGGACTTAGATCACCAACTTCTATGCAAGCTCAGATATGGTTCCGACTTCTCTGCGTTCAGCGCAAGTTCAGTAGTTAAGCTCGAAATATCGCAATTGGTATCCCTCACAACACAAGGACTCCACCAAGATATAGGTATGACGGCATCACCCAGCGACCAAATGCGATACGCTGATATGGAAGGAATATGCACTGTGCTTTCCACTGTTTGCGATCGTAGAGTCCAATCGACGTCGTGCCGGCGCCGTCATGTTTTGACGACGTTTGAGCGCGTGAACCGTGGCGCGTAGTAGAGTGACCCTGGAACCGGCCCGCTTATCCGACCGCGTGTGCTTCTCCTGACGTTAGGTCGAGTCGACCCTCACTACGATGGCCCCGACCACAACCCCGAACAGAAATGTGTTTGAGGCACTAGGCACGCAAAAACACACTTCTGCCTTTGTCAACAAGGCGAACTCAAGCTCGGGGGAGTCCTCAAGAATAGAGATAGAGGCGATAAGGAAGAAATGGCGTAGAAGTATAGGGGAGGCCCGTCAATCTCGCTCGTTAAAGAGATGCCACGGCCTCGCTCCGGTGTACTTTGGTAACCGTCCTAGTTTCGGCAAAGCAGAGAGCCCATAACATCACGTTCGTAGAAGCACACGTACGCAGAAAAGAAAAAGAAAACGTGGACGAGAGAATGGACCGTAAATCTCCTCGAACTGCTCCCGCCACCGTCGTATACCGGCTCATAAACGAATCACGGACTCGTCAAAAAGAACATATAACGAAAGAGAGAGAGAGATAAAAAAAAAAGACAACTAGGGAACGTGAGAGTTTGCAAACAACCTGTGTTCTACGTTTTTTTGTTTTTTTTTTGCGTTTGTTGCAAGTTACTGGCGATGCACAATGATGACGCCACGCCGCTCGCTCTCTACAAGACTGGTCTACAAGACTGGTCTACAAGACTGGTCTACAAGACTGGTCCCCCTGTCCATCGACGAATCATTAACACTCTCGAGAGCGCGCTCACACAGAGCGTGCGCGCGTTTTCTCTACATCGCTGGAAGGGGTAAAGAAGCACACACGATCGGCGAGGTAGCACCACCGGTTCGACAGGCAGAGCAAAAACAGACGACGGAAACGCGCGCGTGTTTATATTAATCACTTTCTCCCTTCGGCTCCGTTGCCCACGTGCAGTTTGCTTCCCCCGGGGGCAGCCAACACACAGCAACTCGTACCTCCGCTCGATGGTCAACAAGCAGGTTCTCTTGGTGAGCAGCGCTTCGCGAGGCAAAACCCCATCAGCGTAGATCAGTCCGGAGAAAGCAGCGGTCGCAATGCGAGAATATAGGGTTGACTCAGTGGGGCCTGCATGCCTAAGTAATAAGCGGCAAGTTCAACATTCGTACCGAAAAAGAAAAAAAAAAAGAAACAGAGGTGAATACAGCGAAATAAGAGGGTCACGACCTTCTTCGGGAAGGTAAAAAAAAGAAGCGCAGAAAATAGAAAAGAAAAAAAAAAAGCTGGAAAGGATTAGCATATGCCGATTATTAAGCGCGCTTTCTCCACGGCAACAGAGGAGCCTACAAAGCGCACTGGAATTTGTGGCATGGTAGAAAGAGAAAGGCACTGCTGCCTCTGCAAGCTAACTCGCAAAGCGCTGAAAAAACAACATATCTGTCGTCCCTTTGTGCGTTTTTGTAGTTGTTTATTTTTAGCGGCGTTTCTCGGTGGCTTCCGCGTTTACGTTTTGCTAACAAAGTAGGCGCGGTCTTCCTGGAGCTGACTTGAGATGTCTTGGTAAGTAAGAAAAAACGGGGAAAGGACCCGAGGTTACAATGTACAAGGTTCGTACACGACTTCTGCCTTGAAACGTCAAGTTTCGCTTCAATTCGCTCCAGCGGGACTCGTGAACGATCGAGCGTTTGCATAGAAAGTGGACTGGGCGGACCACAGGGTTGCCTACCAGACATCTTTGACCGCTGAAAAGCTCGGACAAAATTAAACCGGCAATTTTTGTTTCCATTCTCTCTCTCTCTCTCTCTCTATCTATCTTTCTTTCTCTCTGCGTGAGGTAACCAAAAGCCAGAAACAGCATTATGTTCGAGGTCCACTCGGCAAGCCCAAATAAGGTCCCGACAAAGATACACATTAAAACGTATTTATATAAATATATATATATATATATATATATATATATATATATATATATATATATATATATATATATATAAATATATATATATATATATTATAAACCGAAGAGACTAACAAACAAGAGAGATTGGCTCTGTTGCTTTTCCCCGATCTTTGTTTCTGCTCAACCCCCCCCCCCCCCCCCCCCAAATGAATAAATAAATAAATAAATAAAAGAAGAAACAGCTAAAATAGCTTCAACTGAGTTGACAGCGTTTGTTAGCGGCAGTAAGGCGCGCTGCTCGTCAGCACGCTTGCTCCCTTCCAAGGCGGCTCGGCCGCACTGCAGGGGGGCTCGGCGCGGGAGACCACTTTCAAGGGCACCCCCGTTTCACAGTTTCTTTCTCCGCCTCTCTCTCTTTCTCTCTCTCCTTCGCCTCTCCAGCATCATTCGACCTTGTGTAGTGCGCATTAAATCATTCGGCATCATTTTACGGTACCAAACGTAAAAACCACCACCAATTTTAACTGCCATGCGGCTGTGGAGCGTGCTTTGATACCGCGAGCATTGTAAGAACTCAAGCGCGTCCCTTTATTTCGATTTTTTGGGCTGGTGCAGTCTAGAGCGATTACAATATGTGCGCGAGGTGGACAACACGCAGCTTAAAAGCGACGTCACTGCACTCTGCCGGCGGAATTACAAGCGGTTATTGCTTGCTTGCAAGTATGAGCTCGACGTCGTGGTAAACGTATAGCGCGAATCTTGACGCTCTTCTTGATAACATGGTTAATACTTGAGGACGCTCTTATTTTGAACATGCCTCCTGCTTCGGCCTCACTGCTAGAAATATGTTCAAATAAAATAAATGAACAAAACAACTACGAATCACAATGAAGGATATGCACCTCCGGTTACGGCAACAAAAATGCGCGAGAGGTAAGTACGTATGACAAAGTAGATATGTCAAAAAAAAAAAAAAAAAAAAACGTTTTTCAAGTGAGCTTGTGCAAATATGGCACTTTGCGCAGTTATGCTCGTCGTATCTGAACATTTCATAGTACCGCCCACAATTCGTGAGAAGAAGCGCGAGAACACGAAACGCAACGAGAAAATAATATGAAACGGAGTTTAGTATAAACGTACGGTTGATCAAGACGGGAAGCAATGTGTAATTGGCCCGAGGCCGATCCATCAGGCTGTTTGTTATACGGTGCTGTGGGAGATATGATGTGCCTTCCCGAAGATCGCACCCCTGCGCCGAGAACCGGGTACGTTCGAAGTATATCCTATACGACTCCGCCCACCCCTCTAAGAAGACAGAGTGGTGGTGGACGCTAGCTGCTCATTGAACCAGTGATACGTCTATTTTTCGCCACGTGATCATGTCCAATCCCATGGCCACGCGCGGAGAAAGGGGTTGGGTGATAAAAACACTCACAAACTATTTTGGTGCCTCATGCAAAAACAACAGGCGGCGGTAACTTACCTGGTCGTGAGCGTGCGACGCGTTCTGTTACGTTTTTCGTTGCGTCTATATTGTCGGCCCAGATGGTTACTCAGTTTGTCAGACCCTTGCCGTCTTGTTCGCTTGCTGCTCAAAGGCATTATTCTCGCGTCGCTGCCACACTTCACACATCCGGTTCGTGCCTGAGGCGCCCTCAATTGTCACCAAGTTTCTAATAAAACTTGGGGACAGTTACCAATTGTGGTGCTACATTCGTAACATGACAATTAGGAATGCAGCTCTTGTACCGATTTTAGTGATATTAAAGACATAATCGACTTTCAGGACGACGTAGCGAACGATAGGCATAGCCATTTCCATTGTTCATCTTTCGTTCGAAACAAAAACAGCAAAAACAATTAAAGAGAACAGTAACAACAACAAGGTAAATAAACAGGCGCACCTGCGGGTGCAGCAACAGATTGGTCCACCCTTTATCAAACGCCACGACTCGTTAAAATAATAAAAGTAAAGATAATAAACAAGTTGTACAATACTGGAACGAGCGTCAAATTCTCATTCCACAGCCAATCAGATTGTGTCATTTGCCGATCAGAACAACGAAGAGCGAATCAAAGAAAGGAGCGCATGAACGCAACGAGCTATTCCCTGCCTTTCTTATGTTACACCAAATTGAAGTACATCGCGAACAGAGGTCTCCGCCCAACCCCGAGACACGGTCTCATCGAACTTGGAAGATTGTCCACATAACCTCAGATTTGAAGGCAGGTAGAGACAGAAAACAATCTGATCGAAACGGGGGACGCATTTATACCACCCTTCGTAAGCTGTGTACGATACTTTCCATCACGCTGTGTAAGTCGCCTTGCGTCACACAAACACACACACACCTTCTGTCAGGCGCAAGCGTTTGTTCGAAGACAGAGCGCGCGGAATGCTGTTATTGAAGTCTCCCGTCGTGTGGCAATTGCTTTTTGGTCCTCCGCAGAGCTGGCCTTCTTGCGAAAAAAATCTCGTTGTCACTAGGTTGGTACGCGTACTCGCCGCCGGGTGTCATTCGTGATGGAAACGTTCTGTGGGTGCTTGATAGCACCAGGGCTAACTTGGTCCACGAGCTATAGACCACGGTTTACAACGCCTGTTGCTTTGCGTGCTGCTAAACTTTGTGTTTGAAGCGTGCATGTGTGCCGACACATGGTGATGGTGTGAAGAACAGCTCTACGAGCGTGTCAGAACAATGACTGTTGACCAATTTCTGCGCATCATTTATCAACGCATTAATTTTATTTGGCAGGGCCGGCTTTCACTCTCTGTTGTATGTGGGGTTTGCTACACGAACGAAAAAGGGAAGAACGGAGAGGTGCGAGGAAACGCCGGCCACTTGGGGAGGCTGTGCTATCCGCGGAAGGGCGGACGCTATGGAGCGCAAAGTCAACAATTCAATATTCCAACCAACGCGCAGTTTCGCAGCTTCCAGGTTACTCGGAGCTTTAACACAGCCTATGAGGACCGATTAGATTTTAATACACAAAACGGGACATCACACCCCATCCTTCGATACTTCACCTATGTAATAAAAGTTAATATAATTCGTCAAGCGGTGCGATTTATTCAAGGCTAATTAAGTCACCAAAGAATGCTAGCTTCAAGTCTATATCTAGATTCCAAATCATCAGTTACAAACTGAGGGGCATGTCATTTTCAAGCCAACCCTGGCATGCGGTCTCCCACCCAACCATGTCCCACTAGGGACAGCAAGAATTAAAAACACGAACGGTTTGGACCACAGGCGAGGCCAAAATTAGGTCACACTCCTCTTTAGCTTGTGAATTACTGTAGACTCGCCCGTCAACGATAGAGCAGAGCGCACGAAAGTAAGAGGACCAGGGGTATCTGCTTGGAGACGCTGGTCCTTCTTCGCAGACCCCCTGCAAGCTGTGCCTGCTTGACCCTGACGAAAGCTGCAGGCCGAACACACAATATCCCGTCTTCCAACCTCTCGTCGACACCCGTGGCGAATCGTACGGTGTCCCGTCGCCTATTCGCCTTGAAACGAGAACAAACAGAACCAGAGAGATAACGTTGGGGGCCAAACCGCGCATCCTCAAGAGGGCTTCCCTCGCTTTCATAGCTTTCATCGGAGCTGTGCAAACATAGCTCGCGCCACGCCGGCATCGAAAGCGCGATAAAGATAAAAAAAAAAAAAAAAAACATGAAAAATAAAAAAAGTGGGGAATAAAACAATCGACAGCTCTTGTTGCTCTTGTATCCAAGTTTGGATCTGCAGCGGTGGCCAGATGGGACGCGCGTTCGAAACAAAAGATGCGTGCAGAAGAGAAAGCGGAACCGGTCTCAAGGTGTGCGCGGTCGGGACAAGGACGATCGCTCCTCCCTTCCACGGGCCCGCATTCCACGATGAAGCACTCGCTGCACGAAGCAACCATGTGGGAGTCCGTCCAACGCGCCCACCAAACAGAAAAAAAAAAAAACGATAAAAAGAAAGTCAGTAAATCAAGGAACGTTTCACGCATCCCTCGATCGCGGCGAGATGCATCCAGTGCGGAAGACGTGGCGGCTCCTTCCTAACGTCGTCACAGCCTTCTCTGCGGACTCGCTGATGGCCGCGGGAACGTCAACGATCGACGCTTCCCTGCTGCGGACTCTTCCGCGCCCGGCGATGGCGCAATAAAACACTCCTACCTCCCCCGGGGAACAATTCGAGCTGTCGCTACGAGAAGAGACCTTGGCGAAGGTCGGCGGAGGTGGTAGGGAGGGTAGGGAGAACCCGGTGGCACTTTGGAGGTCCGTTGCACCGCTTCGGTAACGACTGAGAACATCCGTCTCGGAACGAACTCTGTCTATAAAGTGGCCGCGGCCGCATTCAGCTGCCTCGCCCTGGAGCGACTCTATAGTATGCAACGCGTGTGGGTTCTACTCGAGTACAAATGACGGAACAGGCAAACGCCCCCTTAACGACGAAATGTTGCGGTGTATACGTGTTGTACTTTTCTTTGGCAAATCGCCTATTTGCAGCCGGTACAAAGGTAGGAAGATACCACGAAAGCGTTTTCTAAATGATCTCGGGGCAATCAAATCTAAAGCACCGGCCGACCGTGTCCAAAGCAAAGCTATAGAGAGCAGTTGAACAGCCTTACCGCCCTTTTCTGACGGAAGAGTCTATACTCGACATGTGCGGTCGCCGTGGATGCCCACTTAAACGCCGACGAACCATTTGAAGCGACAAAAACCTCCAACCCCATCCCCGGAAGCCTTTTCACAACGTCCCAGCTACATCCTCGGCAGCTGTGCGGAGGGACGTACCCGGCTCCCGGAGCTTTGCAGCGGCGCGAACCTAGCGCGCAAGACCGAAGCCACCGGGCAGAACAGAGGGCCAGGTCCCTCCAACAAAGAGAGCGCCGCGGCAACGAGACCCTCACGACTGCGACTGGGTTAACAGGGACCGACGGGCGGAGAAAGCCATCAGGGGCTCCAGTGACTTCCTCTCCTTTGTCGCCGCCGACTGACCGGGGGGAGGCCAGCTGCCTCGAGCCATCGGAGCAGAGCCTGTTCTGCGTGATCTCGTTGCCGCCAGCGTCGTCACGACGTCGCCGAATCGTTCACCGGGAGACAGTGAAAGTCCCGGAAGGGCGATTCTCCAGACCAAATCTTCGACGCTGACTTGTTGATAGAGCAGACACACAGAGTCTGCTATAATATAAACAAGGCGGCGAGTCGTAATGGACTGTCCCGTGTCTGTCCGCATGGTAGCCACCCAAGGCATGCTCTTTCGTTCGGCCACATGGCCCCCCCTGTCGGCCGCGTTAGGATCAGATCTGGTGGAGTCATTATGCTCTGTGCGTCCGCCGCGCTGTCGCGAGCTGTATCGGGTTTCGAGGGATGGTGAAGGAATTGCGCTCGAGTCGTTTTCTTCCAGCGGCCGCCTCCGACGTCTGGGCGTTGTTGAGAAACGATTACGCGTTGCCTTTCGCTGGGGCTGAGGCGATGCTCTTATCTGATCGTGTTAAAACGATTACGTTCCCAGAAGGAAATCAATGGGTGGGGATTGGAATTGTGTAGCCTTGAAAAAAGAAACGTCAGTTTTTCTTGTTTTTTTATCCTTGTCCTTCGTCGCAGTCGGCCCCGCCTCTGTCGGTGACGTTCTTACACGGTGACTTCGCGTCAGGAAAATCCGATATTTTATAAATTTGTTCATAACCCGCGCCTCCGATTATTATACATCGTTCTTTCAGAAAGCCGCAACCGTCGCACGGGTCACAATCTCGATGTACAGCGTCCAAAGGCAAGAACCATCACTTTTCAGAACTCTTTTTTTTTTTTTCCCTCGTACAGCTTTTGATTGGAACGGGCTTTCCCAAAAAATTGTAACTACTGATGACTCAATTAGAATTTAAAGAATTATTACGTGCAATCGCGTTCTAGGTATATTGGATGTTTTTTGTGTGTTTGCATACTTATCTACATGACGTTTTTTTTATTTTTTTTTATATTTTACATGCACATTTGCTTTCGTGACATTGTGCCTTTCTTTTGTTGGTGTTTGTTGTACACCTCCCCTTATGTAATACCCACATAGGGGTCCTTGAGGTATTTAAATAAATAAATAAGAGCCGTTGCTTTTCTTTTTTGTTCATTAAATCACACACACACACACACACACACACACAAAAAAAAAGAAAAAGGAACAAGGACAACATTCACTGCCATTTTAGTGGCGACGGCTAGTCTTCTGCGTTTGTTTTGTGTGCACAGTCTCGTTTCATATCCCCAACGAGATACTACGTGGCTCACTACTAGTTCAATCAATCGTGCTTTTCTTTTGAAATTAATCCATATGAGAAGATATCTTTATCTCCAGGAATTTGTTTCATTGGCAAAGCCTATATATCTATCTGTTAACTTCGAATAATTCACTTAAATATCAAACTCGCTTTATATTTTTTTACATATATAGGAATGCGGTGCACGCCCTCACTCAACGAGTAATAATGGTTTAACGCGTTATTTCTTTTTATTGCGTGTTCTGATTTCCTTTCACACGGCAAAATTTCATTAGCTGGCGCTTTTCGGTTGCACTGGTGTTTCACCCTGTCTAGTAGACCATAGCCATAAAAAAAAAAAAAAAAATGAAGATGGGAAAGGAAAAACAAAATAGACGAAACAGCCTCAAATCTAACATACAGACGAGATTGAATGCCATCCGGCGGCGCTGTCAGATACTGAATTCGGCGCTATCTGCGGCCATCCGGCACCAACAATCGTCAGGCAGCCTGCTCGACAGCCATCTAGGGCGATAAAACGGGACAAACAATCCTTCCCAAGCACCGGCTATCAATCCATCACGCGCGAGAGAATAGGCCTGATATGGCGACCGAAGAACCGTACAGACGGGGCCAACATTCTTATCCGGTGCGCCACGGATGCGCTACCGGTAAAACAAAGGTTCTAAGATTAGTCTAAAATAGATTTATTCCAATAAAACAACTTTCTATCGCAGTTGTGCGTAGAGTGCAGGACGCATATGATTGCGGGTACTTATATCGCTAGCTAACGGACCGACGTCACGAGCCAGTTTGGCTACGCCACCGCTGCCTGCCCGTGCACAGCACGAAACAGCAGGAGCCGTTTAGTGCACTGCCGATTGTCTCGTGTGAACTAAAGTTATGAGGCGTCACGCATGCGCCGAACGCTATAGTCGGTTACAAGTCAAGAAGGTAGGAGAAGCTCCTCCCACAAGCGTGATGCGCCCGTTTCAAATCCCTCCGCAGTCGAAAGAAGAGTTCACTGGAAACGCTCCTTGTTCCGCTTCAATGGATTCCCACTTGTCTCCGATCCCACTTTTTAAGAAAGCGACCTTTGTATTCATCGGAGAGGGAACCGAGCTCCTGAAAGCAGCCTTTGTATCCATCGGGGGGGAAGCTAATACCCGAAAGTCGTATTTGTTTCCGTCGGTGGGGGAAAACTCTGATCTCCCTCTCGTGGCTTCCACAATGCTAAGTCAAAGTCGAAAAATAAAGCAAATATGTACAGAAAGGCAAGACCCTCCTCGCGCGTTGGCCGCGACGTCAAGGAAACGGTGGGACGCTACTGGATACGCAGGTGGCGGAGGGATATCTGATTCCCTTTGAGGGGCATTTGCCGCTACCTTCTTAACCTGTACCTGACTATAGGTGAAATCGGTCTATTGCACTGAAACATAAAAAAAAGGAATTTAATCACATGTATAACTCCGTTCTATTACCGTTTCAAATGGCCCTAAGGCGAAAATTAGGGTTTCACTTTAAAAGAAAAAGTTGAAGCACTTTTTCGAGCAATCTGAGTTCAAAGCGGACTTCTACAACTTTTTGTCCCGTGAATTTAGTTATCGCGCTTGTCTTGGGCAGAAAGTAAACGTAAACAATATTTACTTAAAAAAAAAAACGTCCAGCGAATGCCGCGGAGTATGGCTCAAATAATCACCTAGAATAATCAAAGCCTCCGCATCGCCTTTTCTCCCCTCACGAAACGTCATCAGAGTCGGATCGCGCTAACTCGGCTATTGGACCCGAGTTCGACCTTCGACGCGCTGATTGGACACGAGACCCGGCCAAACACTGACACCGCACTCGTGCCCAATCTCAGGCCTCGATCGATCTGACTGTGATGAATGCAAGGAGGCCTTCTGCTTATCTAGGTGGTGTTGGTATGCGGCGATCCTCTCTGCCGCCTGTTATCTGTCCAAAGCGTCCTGACGTCATTGACGGCATCCGACCCAGCTTATAGACCATTCCATTTAGCGCTCTCTGGGCGGCACCATTTTGTTCGACCGCAGCGCCCTCTCCACACATCCGGGAAGTTTAGCGGGTTCGGTGGGGTAAAACGAGAGAGGGCACGCGCCCTACTCCGCTAGCAGACGACATACCGGGAAGTTGCCGTTCTCCATCTTTGGGCTGTATCGGCGGGCTCTACCGAACATCGAACTCTCGCTCGTGGCTGCCGTTGTGAGGTGGTTCGCGTTCTTAGAATAGTTGTGGCTACTCCAAAATCAGCCTATAGCTCTCTGTTGTTCTATTTTGCTAAATGATAAACTAGCATATCTTTTTCCGTTACTTAAATAGCAGTTGAGTCAGCCGGCAGTACTACCCTCAACTACTGCTTGTATTGCGGCAGGGGAGCACGTTTTATTTATGATTTCAGACTTCCACTCATGGTCGCTAAAGGCCTACACCAGTACGAACTTTTTTATAGTAAAAAAGGTACAGCAACCGGATTTCCTTTTCGCCAAAGAGACCGGCCAATCTGACACAGTTTTCCCTATTTTTGTTTTTTATTTGCACGCAGGTAACAGCGCAATTGGACCCTGTGAGATTTTCATCTAGCATAGTATTACACGATAACTGGCATTTCAAAATCTGCACATCTGCGCTTAAAAGTTCCAAAATGACGCGATTTTAAACAGAGTTTGCACGCCAGCCGGACGCTAGCTACAGCCCACTCGGCGGAGCGGAAGACATGCGGGGTGAGAGGGGGAGTGCATTTTTTTTCTCTTTTACCCTCTCTACTATGACCTTAATGGAACGGTCTATAGTAGCGAGGAAGGGTCATCTGACTCCGCTGATAACGTCACTTTTGCTAGATTCTTTTTTTTTCAGTTTCAGTTTTAGTTGGCTATTACGATGCTCCTATACTAATTAGATCAAAAGAAAACTTGAGGCACATAATATTTAAGGTGTCTATATACATTTCAACTTTTACTGTTTGTTCCTCTTCAGCTTCCCTTTAAGCCCGATCGCAACCGACATTACGATTCGACGGAACCAATCAACAGCACCAAAAGTGCACCGTGACGGTGCCAATCGCCTTTGTGCGTTTTTTATCACCGAATAAGCCAATCACGCACAGTGAATTCGCCCCGGATGGATGGATGGATGGATGTCCTTTTCTAACGGGCGGTAGCTTGCGCCACCTAGCTTAGGTTCAAAAATCCTGCGTTTTTTTTTTCTTACTTTTTCTGTGAGTGATTGGTTTAGCCGATGATAGAAATCCCACAAAGAAAACAAGGGCCGTGACGATGTACTTTTGGTAGAGCTTGTTTACTGGATTCATCGGATCGAAGCATCGGTAGCGGTCGGACTTTGTGTGAAACGAAGTACATACATGGCAAAACATTTCGGACGTTGTTTGGTCATCCCCGCTTTAGACGAAGACCTAGAAGGAGAGCGACGAGAAAGAAACAGTTGGGAAATATCGGCTATAGCCCGGATCCCAAGGTCGGTATCGGGGTGCAAGATAAACGAGAGAGAGGCGCTAATTAAAAAATTAAGCTCCGCGAACGGAGCCATGTATATATGCCCCGCGGAGGGTGACAACTCGGTTTCTTCTTCGAGTGTTCGTCCCCTCTCATGGTTATTTTCCTCACGCAGCCAATCGGAGAAAAATGAAATAAGAAAAATGACAGTTGTTCGGAAAACCTCGGACCTCGAGTACGCGGGAACCGATCATAGTCGTACCGTTTCGTTTTCCCCAAACCGGTCCTTTAACGATGAGGTGAGAATCGTATACCTTTATAACGCGCTAGCTCGCCCATAGTAGATGAATGGAGAAACAGAGAAGCGAGAACTCTGACGTCGAGGGTCTGTATGGCGATGTGAACTCGCACTTTGTGGATTTCCAATTTATCTCCGACTAATTTTTTTTTGTTAATTTGTAGATATTTTTTGTGCCTGTACGTACAGTGCTCTCCAAACTTAACGCCGCCGCGAGATGGTCCGCTTTTGGCACTTTTCGTGCTGTTCTTGGGTCTACCAGTCAAACTAGCCACCAATAAATTGGTAAGTATTTGGGTAACCAACTGGAGTCATTAAAGCTTCAAACACACACACTCCCTCATCTAAACTTCTCTTCGTACTTTCCGTCACGCTTGTCTACAAATATAGATGGCTTTCTGATCAATATTCTGCATTCGTAACCCGCAAATTCCGACCACAAACTGTTAAAGAAAAGCTTATATGGCAAATTGCTGGGCAATTGTGTTGCATACGGGAAACGTCCCAGCATCACGTGACATCCGGTCACGTGACGTCAATTTTTCCGCTATATTTGGCGGTGAAACTGAATCGGTTAGTAGGTCTGTGACGTCCCATAATGCAACACTGCACGCGTTGCATTGTGGGACATTACAGGCCGCGGCTTCACGAAATCCGCAGCAACAAGCCAAAGAACGTTTCACGTTAAAAACAAAATAAGGACGTTTACGACTGTGGAAAGAAGGGAATCATCACACGCACTCAAACCAGGCCGAGCTTCCAGAAACGGCGCAGAACAAGAAGAAACCCAACGTAGCGCGCGCCTCCAAGGCTATCCTCCCACCGCAGCAAAGGGAAGCAGCGTGTTTAGCCCACACGTATCGACAGCTCATGGCGCCTTGCCTGCTGGCCGGCGGACAAACTGCGCGCTCACAAGACGACGACGACGACGATAGCCGTCGGAATGCAGGAAAGCCGGAAGTCGGAGGAGGCAAGACCTCCGCACCTGCGCTCTCCGGGCAGGCAAGATCACGGCTGGATCTAATCGCCGCACTCACGGCCACGTACGCTGCGGCGGCGGTGCAAGAGGTCTCGCGGCGGTCAAACGTTCGCTTTCAACAACAACTCAAAGCGGAAAGCCACCGGGATGCGCCGGGCGAGTCGCCCGCCACCATTCAAAGCGAACACTCGTTTTCGGCGTTCCCGCCGCGGTGGGGGTCGACACAAAAAAGGCAGACCAATTCTATGACGGATGAGGATCATCCGGGCCCGCAATCCGCAGAGGCCGCCCGCAAAAGTAGAAAAAACCTGGGCAGTTTAGCGCGACTATCCAACCGAGATGCGCGTTCGCGATTCGAAAACGAGCGCCGGGCGATCGGTCGGTCAAACGCGGCAGATCGCCCAACGCAAGTGCGCGCGCTCGGAGCGATCCGATCTTCGTGGAACGACTTGAAAAGCGAAAGCGGATTCAGCCGCTGGTTACATCGACGGCCAAACTGCCCGGCGGGTTCAAGGGACCTTCCGCTGCCGGTTCCCCCGACCGTTCGGCGGCCGAATCACCTGGCGAGGGTTGTCATCATCATCGTCATTATCATCATCATCATCTCGTGCGGAGGCACACCGACTCGTATTCTGACGAAGCGCGTGGCTGCTGGTGAGAGCTGACCGTGCTCCTTGCAGGGCGGGGGAGGTTGCGGTTAGGCTAGAATGCGGACATGGTGGAACCCCTGGCGAACCGCAGGGGGTCAGGATCGTCGCGAGCGATGTTAAACGGTTCCTTCTTCCCGAGCAAGCAGCAACCTCCCAACCGGGGCGAGGGATGCGCACAAACAACTGCGCGACGTGCCCTCGGCACTTAGAGGTGATTCCGGCGCTGTTGGGTAATCGAAACAACGATCTCGCCGTAATAGCGTTTCACCTTCTACGACGCGATTGTAAAAAATTGAGAGAAAAAAAGAAAAGAAAAAAAAAGCGTAACAGCCTTTCGAGTGCCTCTAAATTTCGGGGTTCCGCGGCGAGATCATAGGAATAAAGAAGTCGATCATTGTGGTTAATGTTTTTGCTTCGGGTGCAGTGGTGCTGGGCTCGCGAGAGGACGTTGTCTCCATCTGGATCGCCCTCTGAACGCGCTTTACCAGCACTGCCCAACTAAACAATCTACGTGGTATTCGGGACTCTTAGCAGATTGTGCGCTAGAGCTTTGCGTTGCTAACGGGAACTCGTGCCGTTCCTTTGAGGCATGGGCTGAGCACGCGCCTGCTGGATCCGCAATCCACAGCGTAGTCGGCTAAACCTCTCCATTGACTATACATACGTAACGAAGTCCTTCACAACGCGCACTCAAAGAAACGAATCGTCGACTATTCCACTGTCTCTGGAAGCGGTCACTCCCCGTTACCCTCGCAATATGCGTCACAACCACCCGCGCGTCATTCAGTAAGCCCACGTAAGTGCTCTCACAATCACTCAGATACAACACATAAGCAAAGACCGAAGGCGAAACTGAAGGAACGCCTCTCGTCTCTTTCTCGCTTTCTTTTCGTGTTTCCAAGGCAAGGGTGCACGCCTCAGTAGAAAAAAGAGAGCCGGAGGAGCATCGCGGCTCATTGCCCTCGGGCACTGGAGTGTCTCCAGACAGAAGACTGACAGAGCTAACCAACCAACGAAACCCGCGGGGGCTTTCAAAGAGAAAACTATACTTTCAAAGGGAGAAAGCGCGCTTCGAGGCAGCTATATAGGCCTCCCCAACAGCATATACTCTCCGCTGGTTCTTCTCAGCTGCTGACATGAAAAGAAGTCTCCAGGGGAGAACCAGGCAGACGAACGAGCATGTGTCCGCCGCGGCCGCTGAGCAAGCAGAGCAAGGGATCCTCAAAGGCGGCGGTGGCGTCGCCCGATCTGTCGGGGCCCCGCTCGATTTGCGGGCTACAAAGCCGGCTCATTGTTCGAGCGAGCACGCCGCGGCACGCTCGGAATGAGATCGCCATTAAGGGCGTTCCCTGGGTGGACTCCCTCCCTTCCACACCGGGGGGAGGCCGCGGGCGAAGCGTTTTCGCTCGACACCATCGCTGTTTTTTTGTTGTTGTTTTTTGTCGACACAGTGCTACCTGCAGTCAGTGAACTTCGACAGGGCGCAGAGATGTCGAGTGTCCCTTCGATGTTGCTGATTGGTTGCTGTGAGACGTAAACAGTCGCAGTCGCAGTCGCTAAAATAAACCGCCATCCAATACTGCAAAAAAAAAAAACGCAAAAAAAACACGTACTTTACAAACGAAATTGTTTTTTTTTTCTTTTTTTTTTTTTTCGGCTGCCATTTACAATTTTGGATGCTTGGAGACAACCTCCCACATTTTATGCATTTATTCTCCACATTAAAATACGCAAAATATGGACATCGAGTGTGCCACATCTAACTAAAATATCGCTAATTAGAACATTATCGAAGAAAGGCAGCAAAAACAATGCCATTTATGTCCAACCTTACAGGGAAATTCCGATCGAAAACCACGATCAAACAGCAAATTTACCTGTGCGTTCCTTATCGAGAAAAATGGATACAATACTTAATACGGTTCTTTGACATGGTACTATGGGAAATGACGCGAATGGGTAAACCTGTTTTCGTTTTTTAATAGTAGTGTTACATATTAGAAATTGCTTTCTTAACCTCGAAAATGACATATAAAAGCCAAACAGCATGAGCGAAATCAGCGCAAAAATACCTAAAGCGTGACCTTGGTTTGGACATTGCTCGAGACAACGCCACGCTTGGTTCTTCAGCGCAGATCATGGTTTTGGGCCTTAAACTAATCGTGACCACTTCTTATCTCCTTTCGTCTCAGGATGCTTGAGGCCACAAACGCATACTGTGGGCAGCAATCATAAACTTTTCGCGCAGTTGGACAGCATACAGCAGAGCCAACGGTTTCCAAAGCCCCGCCCACCGGATTTTCTCTGTTGCACCAGCAGGGAAACCAAGCAACAGATGGCCTCGGAAACTTTGATGTCGATTAAAACCGGATTTTCACCCAACCGGCAGCGATAAAGAGTTTGTCTAAAGCGTCAGACCAGTAGCACGTTTACCGCCAGAGGTGAGCGGCAGTCAGCCTAGCTGTCCGCATGGGAGTGGAAAAAGAAAGCCGGCAGTTCGTACGGCGTCGAAACCGGGTCGCGTCCAGCGGTCGGTCTGACTGCACAAGGTCGCGCCTCACCTCAATGCGATACACGACAGGGGACCCCGCGAGAGGGCGACAGGACAGAGGGCGCGGCTCGTGGGGCCAGCGCTGAAACGCTTACCTGCAAAGAGAACAAAGGGGGGGAAAAGGCAATGGTTAGTCAGCGAACCTATAAAGCCGACGGCCCGTGGCCTAGAAATTGGCACCGCGTCGCGCTGCGACATTAACGCTAACGAACCATGATTACTCGCCGCTGTTTTGAGAGTTGCGTTTTTTTGTTTTTTTGTTTGTTTTTATGTTGGGTCCGGAGGTTTCATTGACGGCTCTGGCGTCGCGCTTATGCATGACGATCATTATACAAGCGTCGTGCGCTCGCAATAATCGTCGGCTGGATCGAATTGAAAAGCGCCTTACATCACAACAGATGCTTGGGCGTGTAAAGGGGGTCGCGAAACTCTGGATTTGTTTTTTCTTCCTTATTTTTGTTGGTTTTGGTGAGAGGTGAACCAGTCGAGCGTTGCCGACGGTGTTTACAACGCGTTGACCCGGCTTCAGTTTATCAGGACGCAAAGGCAGCGGAAAAATAAAAGAAACAAAAATTAAGATAAAAGGAAACAACTAAAGACTATAAAACGAAGGCGTGATTTAATTACACCTCGTAACAATGGCGTCTCTCACTCAATTCCCGCGAACTAAATCGGACGCTGATTGCGATCACATCTCAGGCTCCCGACGATCCGTGTCCGCTTCTGACCTCGCTGATATAGCTGAAGGCGACCAGACTGGAAAATGCGAACGGTACCTAGACGGCTTTTCTTGTGAGTCATACGTGAACTCAATCGCGTCATCACAGAGTCTAAGCAGATTTAGGCGGTTCCATAGATAATATAATAATAATTTAAAAAGAAAGCTTAATTAGTTTCGGCGCTATCAGGCGGAGACATCGATCGCGCAAGTCTGCCATCGTCAGCCACAGTAGTATGCCTGTGGCTTGTCACGAGGCTTGAGTTGCCTTCACACTGCTCGTATGTCACACTAGAGCCACTAAATGAGCTGAGCTTAGAGTATTGGCAGTCCGTTCCCCGACATTGTTGTGGGCGTTGCCATTTTGGTGCTTGTGCAGAGCAGACGCAACTGCCGATCGTCATGATTCAAAAGTGCGACTTCCTCAGCATTAGATTCGGTGTTCGGAAGCTCATGCAATATTGCTATGCTCTGTTGCGAACTGTTTAAGCATTTGTGAAGGACAGAAAAGCGTTTCCTGTGATTTCAGATGAACCTTCAAATAACTGGCAACTATGATTTTAACCCACAATATGGCCAAGTGTCGTTTCTCTGAAGCTTAGCTTATTTAGTGGCGCAACGTCACACAAACGACACGCTGTCCGCTCCGGACATGAAGTATCTGCGGGCAGGCCTCACGCATGTTCCAAGCATGTTTGCATTAGACATACATGTATGCCTCGAATACGTCTGTATAGAGTACACGCCGTAACACACCCTTTTGCTTGTATAGCTCCGTGTGGCCTAAACCGTTAGATGACCTCACTATTCACAATACGCAGCGGCAGATACGAAAAAGAAAAGAAAAAAAAAAAGAGGCTATTACGCAACGACTCAAAATCGCGACACGTTATTGAGGTCAGGGTGGCCGAACTCTGGAATCCTCTTACGATCGGAGCATTCAGAGCGGCCGACAAAGCGGCATGCAACGCCGCCGCCCGCCATACAGCGCCCTGTGGCTCTTCAAAGCAGGCATGCCTATAGGAACGAATGTCGCGCGTGGAATGCACTCACAATGGACCAACGTCAGCTCACTTCATCACCGAAAGAAAACTTTTTTTTTTTTTTTTTTTTTTTTTATAAAGGGGAAGCGCAAGCGGAGAAGGGACCTCCCCCACTGTCAATGTGTGAAGAAACGACAGAGGCACAACAAAGCAAAACCGAAACACACACAAAAGAAGAAAAGAACGCCCCTAAAAGTGGCCAGCAAGCTTGTCACTTGCCACCGAGTGCTCTCAGGCGAGAAATCTAGGCCGACATCTCTGAACCCCCAAAAAGTCCCTCGAGCCAGTCTGGGTTAAACAACACAGCGCACGCACGTACTACATACAAACGCATGTATACGAGCTGTCCGGCGAAAAGAAGAAATTGTAACGGTACGAGTAGCACATTTCCTCCTCTTTCATTCGTTCATTTCTTTATTTCGTGCCGTGACCGGTATCATCTCGTCTCCTCCGCCGCGCGTGTCGTCCACGAGAGATACAGCACAAGAGGCGTCTCTCACGGTTCATCGAACTTACGCGACGACAAGGACAGTTCAGCGACGCGAATAGCTGCAGTCGGACGACACTTGTACGCGAGGAAGTCTCTTGGCCGACGATAATATACGGGGCGCAGTGCCGCGCGCGCCGTAAGAAAGCACGGACGCGACGTCGCTGCGCTCCCTCGTTAATGATCGGAAACGGTCTTTCGCCAAACTCTACGCGACTCGCATTACTTCAAAAAGAACGCCACGCAGCGACGGCAAAAAAGCCAGGCATGCAGGCGTGCTCTGCCCCTTGTGTTTGTGCTCGTATGACCTCGTTTTTTTTGCCGCTTCTATTGTTGTACCGCGTGTTTTTGTCTCTTGCTTTTTGGTTCTGTTGTGTTAGTTGCTGCGGACGCCAAGTCGCTGGAGCGTGACAGCGGCACCTACGGGGCGGGCCAGTCCCTCCGCGGCGTCGCTCCCATTTTTTCGCCCGGGGAGCTGGAAGTCCAAATTGAGACAGGGCCGGTAATAACGGCAACGGGCGGGCGGCAAGTTCGATGCTGGACAGACAAGAATATTGAAACAAACCTACGGCAGTCGTATACAACAGCGTGCGCGCGCGGGAGCAGGGAGCAAGTATCCGCGCTTGTGTGTACGATTGTCGTTTCGTTCTTCCAGCGTTGCACTGGCGATGTTGTCCTGCGTTTCCTCGCTTGCCCGGCGTTCGTTCCCCTATTTCGACGTCCGTCACGCCTTCGCGAGAAATTGTTAAAAGCGGCCGCCAGGAATGCCATGGCTTGTTTTCAAGCTCTTGCGTCAGCTCTGACTCGAACGAAACGCGCGCAACCCAACGTCCGGGTTTTTTGTTCATTTGTTGTTGTTGTTGTTGTTTTTTGTTGTTCTTTTGCGACCGACCCGTTGTTGTTATTACCGGCCCTGTCTCAATATATATGTTTGTTTGTCAAAAGTGTGCAAGTTTTGCGAAATGCTCGCTTGGTACACATCTTTATAGATCTTCTTTTCTTCAACTACTCTTCGTTGGTCCACTAGTTGAGTTCCCCTTATTCCCTCCCCGCGCCAAGTCTGCTCGACATTGGGCGACGGAGTGCTTGTGCCCGAGTGCCACTAGAGCGACAAACAGAAACAAACAACACCGACAAGCCGCAAACACGTGCAGCAGACACACGCCAATGTATCCTTGGCAGGATTGCAATCACTCGTGCTCGCGTCGTAAGCACCGAGAGACTGCAAGCCTGTCCGAAGTACCTTCGCGCGAATGGAGCATGTTGTTGAGTGTCGTCGGTGTCTGTTGTTTCTGTTCGTCACTCTTTACTCCGTTCACACTTAATGTGAGACTGCAGCCAAGGTTAGAAGCTCGAGTTCTCCCGCGCACCTGGCTTTGAGACGTGCATTTCTAGCGCGAGTGCTTGTTCTGCGGAAGAATGCTTCAAAGCAGCGACCTCGAACTCTCGTGGTTGTGGCATTGGCTGCAGTACTATCGTGGGACTAGGTCATAACCTGACTGGAGGACAACCGGACACGCGGTAGTCAAACAAACGGAAGTGGAGAGTCGCATCTTCAACAGTCGGTAAGAAATTTCCCTGATTCTTAATAACGGGTAAAAAAACTACATTGCTCGGCATAAAGCACGGTGTCCAAACCATCACACTATCCATGATGCCTGCGACAATGGAAGCCAGGACACGTCGCAGGTGCCCTGCGGCGCCTGTGACAAGGAAAGTCAGGACACGTCACAGGTGATGTCACAGGTGGGGAGCCCTGGAATTCGTCGTTGCGGGCGCGGACGATATCAAAATCTTGAAACATAAAACGTTGTTCCGCTTCGTTCCTGGACCGATCTGCGGCTCTTCTGATGAAACGATCCGCGGAACCGGCCCCAGGAGAGCCGATGAAACGTGGGCGCGAAACTCTCCCCGATGCCTGGTCGCTGCACTCTCACGCACCATACCAACTGGACGTTACAGGCTCGTACGGCGAGACAAGACGACGCACCCCAGAAGCCGACGCGCGTATGCAAGGCCGTCCATATACCGCGGCCGCTGCGGCAGCTGGTCCGACCAGCGGCCGTCCCGATCATCGCGCTGCGGCAGCCAGAGTTCGTGACACGAGACGGCGCCTTATCGGGGCATCGGATAATGAACCTCTCACTGGAGAGAACGAGCCAAGAGAGAGAACTGCATACCAGGCGGAGGACCGACCAGGGGAGCGTAGGGAAAGTGCAAGAAGGTGCCCATTACACGAGCGCGCGCGGAGAAGGAGGGGCGTCGATGCTGTTGTTGTTGCGCAGAAGGGCCTCGCGGCTCGCCCCGGACCCCTCGGAGGGGGCTCACGCCGGTCCCCGCGGATGCGATGCGCCAGCGAGCGCGCTGTTGTTATAATAGCGGCGAGCCCGGTCACGACTGTCACGAGGGCTCCTCCTAGACCGATCGCTCTCTCGTGTACCTACACGCCGGGGAAATTTCGGGCCTCGTGATTTGGAGGGCGCCGCTGCCGGCGTTATGTTTAGGTACAGTATACTCCCTTCGCCCCTAAGCCGACAGTGTAGTTGAAGCTACGCGCTTGTCGGACCAATCAACAACCTCCCTTTCATCGGGTGACCCAGCTCTCTGCGCGCGCGTTTGGGCGAGAGCGTGACCACGCGGCGAAAGATCGCCGCGTAACTGGTGCGACTAGCTTCCGCCGTATGATCAGCTCGGTTTGCGGACGGGGTACAGAAGACGGCCGGCTCGTCTGTGGTTTGGATGTCGAAATTTCGGTTGGGAGGGAATCCGTCTTTGGGGTCTCTGTGCATCTGGGTCGGCCGTCAGCGGACGCCGGCGGAGCAAACGTGCCGGACGCGGGCTCTGCAGCGTGCATCGCGTGACGACGAGCGGCGCGACTACCCCTGATAGATACACGAGTTGGTCGACGGCATTCCTTCGCCTGTGTTGGATCGTCTTGTTAGGCGCTTTGTTGATGGGGGCGTTGACGAAGAGACGGCGTTTTCTCTCAGGGATCGTTGTTCACAAGAACGGGAAATCAGCGTGTCAGATACCGTGAAAAAGTCTTGCTGAAAAAAAAAAAAAAACACTTTTCGCATTTTTTTTTTTTTTTTTTTTTTTACCCAACGACGTCTTAGCATTTTAGTGACTGCTCGCACACCTCCTTAGGCTGCGCTGAAAGCTCTAGCATTAAACGTAACGTGATGTTCAAGTGTAAAGAATTCTTGCTACTTAACTTACGGACAAGATTGGGATTCGTACGACAAGAATACCCGTATACCTGTACGATCCGCGGCGTCTTCGCCCTCTTTGGTCTTTTCTTTAATTTTCGTGTTTTAATCATACTGGAATTTGATATCCCGGAACTGGCAGGTCTTAGAACTTAGTCGAATCATCTACGAGGTATTTCCGTCTCGTAAAACTCAACGTAAGAGCCATTCATCTCGGATTTCACGACGCGAGTGCACGTAATTACGTTGCCAAAACGGTTAATCTTGTTTTTTTTTTCTTTCGTTTTTTGTTTATAGCAGGAGCGATGTTGAGTGAAGGGAAGATCGTTCGTTGTTTTGGCGAAAATGCTGCCCGGAAAAACCCGGAGAATTTCGGGTTAGCGTGTCAAGTTGTCTAAGAGCAGCCGATACGTGGAGGAAAAAAAACCCAAATCGGGGCCACCCCTCTATGATTACCTCGACACTTATAAAAGAGACGACGAGCAATCCGCAGTCTACTTCTCGCATTTTAATCGTCGTTCAGGCACCGATCGCTCAAAGCGGCTGTCGGTTTCACGAGATCCGCTAGCACCAAAACCCATTCATTACCCCGGTGGATACATTGAACTGGAGCACTCTAACCTCCAGCACTGGGTCAGAACGGCCGCGCATATGCATGAACCGAAATCACGACGACGCCAGGACTACTCTGAGCAGAATCGAGCTGGCTCTTCCTTTGGTCCGCTCGCTCGGAGAGATGGTACTCGTACACTTCGTGTCAGCGGATGCTACGAGTCATCGGAGCCAATCCAAAGCCATGTGAATATCACGGGACCTTCGCGTGTGTGTGTGTGTGTGTGTGTGTGTGTGTGTGTGTGTGTGTGTGTGTGTGTGTGTGTGTGTGTGTGTGTGTGTGTGTGTGTGTGTGTGTGTGGGGGGGGGGGGGGGGGTTGAGTCACTTACTCACGTCACACGTTCACAGTGCTGGATTGGCTGAGGTTGGCCGTAGCACCCGCCGTGGTCCAACAATGGATGAAAAGAGAGTATACGGAAGAAAAGAAAGCAGGCAGGGCGTGCTCCATTCTCAGAAAAAAAGGTCGGCTATAAAAGATTCTTCTTTGTTTTTTTTGTTTTTTTCACTCGTCGCCAAGGTTTTGTCGAACCCGCACTAAGAATCGAAAGAAGAGTGAAGGAAAGTGGAAGGGTCCATGAACTAATTTGAAGAGCCGCGCAGCGACCGACCGATACACGTGAACGGCCAGCGGTATACACGCGCGCGGATGTTTACGACTTCGAAGAACCAATTTCTCTTTTAGTTTACTCCACAGGGGGGGAGTGAGAGTGAACTGGAAGCGGAAGGGAGAGCAGTTATGAGGAAGTGAAAAGAAAAGAAAAAAATTGGGAGGAGAGTCCTGTCAGAAATGCCTATTACGGTACCAACAGCCAGACACCGCGAGAGGAAACTAGTTACATGTGTGCGTCCGTGCGTTCGTGTGTAGCAGCTGCAAATTGGCGACCGACGAGCGACCATTACAGACGTGGCCTTTCAAGTGGCACCCAGGAGCCATTTTGGGGCCTTGGAGAGTGCGCGCCCATCTTTACATGTCAGGGGAAGGCTGTTCACCCGTAGCATCGATGGGTAAACAACAAGCAAACAAACCAAGTATACACCACGGCGAGAGAGGAAAGAAGGCAGCGCCACACCTCGCTGTCTTGGTGGACTCGAAGGCAGGCGATACTCGTGCCGTTGCACTCCACCCCGAGCAAAGTTTCGGCTCATGTGAATTCGCTCTGCCCGATTCTCGGTCGGACGAGTCATTACTATGGAGGAGGCGGTAAAAGATGATCTCCCCGCATCCACCTTGCTCAAATTTGGACAGTTGCGACACCGTGCCGGGAGGCGAGCTTGCCTCTAAATGAATATCAGCAGAACTATAAATCTTTCGGAATGTTTTTTGTTCCTTTTTTTGTCGCATTCTTCGGCGACTGCATCCGTACGTGCGCGTGCAAGCGGTTAGTCCTCATATTTTTTTTTTTTACATCTTTGTTATTGTTTTGGATACTTCAAGGTGGTGGCATTAGTTTCGCCGCTCTCTGATGTACATCCGAGAGGCGCTTTTGGTTTTGCTTACGAAAGCGAAAGTGAAGAAGTGCATCGACTCATCGACTCGGTCTTTCCCGGGGGTTACTGGAGCACGATCCATCAGAGTGGATAATACAGTTCAGCCGTTGTCATTGCAATCTCTCGAAGAACTCGAAAACGCCGGAGCAGGATTTCTTCCATTGTTTCGAGTGACTTTGATTGGCAGGCAAACCGAATCATGCCGCTGTGCTAACAATGGCGGCTGACAACCGCGGCGATCATGCTGTAAACAATGCCCCATGCCAACATCAGGTGTACTATGGTATAGGGCTCCTATATTTAATATTCTGAGGAAAAAAGTTTCTGCGTATTCTCAGAACGTACTCCTCGGCCCAATAAACGAAGGTGGCAAAGTAGCAATATGTTTAGCAACATTAACTGGCGTGTGACGGGGTTGGTTTAAGGACGAAAATAGCGGTGTATTCGCGACTTCAACGGCTTGGATAAAATCTCCGTTCCTCCGTTTCAAAATTTCGCCAGGTTTCGCTGCACGCTTGGATAGGAGCTGGCTCACCGGTTCTCTCCTTCCCCTCTTTTCTGCTGGGTGTATCTCAAAACGTCCCATTCGCATTTGAACCTTGCACATTTCGACCCATTCTCATTTGGACGTTCTCGTTTGAACCTTCTCATAAGATCCGAATCGGGTTTTTCGCAGCTGGACCCATTCTCATTTTGCCCGTTCGCGCTACGACCGAATGGCACTAGTTCGGCATGCTTCTAACGTCGTTATGCCTTCGCGGCTTTGTTGATGAGCCTTACCTTGCTTGGGCCCCCAACATACCATCAGAGATATGCTATGTGTAGAGGTACGCACTGAGAATCGTGCATTGACGTCTGCTTCCCTTCCTCCAAGCAAATGAGAAAAAAAAAGCGATGAACATTTAATTGGGAAATTTTGTTTGAACAGAAATAGCATACATAATAGCAGTGGTTCTCAACCATTGATGTTTCGCGGACCCCCTGTAGAAAGGCAGAGAAGATGGAGGACCCCGTTCGGGGTGAGGGGAATAGAAAGGTATAAGTTATCATGATAATGATTTAATAAATGGATATAACTAATTACTACTGTGAAGTAGACTTATCTCATTGGCATACACACAGAGTGCTCTCTCGAAAATCGGAACGTTTCTTCTCAACGTGAAGAAAGACATCTAATATTGTCGTGCCTGACTGATGAGACAGGGCTTCACAGAACCCTAGGATGCCTTCGCAGGCCCCCTTTTGAGAACCACTGCATTATAGAAGTGGTGGTGTTGTCCCAAGTCGAGAGACCTCAAACAACGTGACATTTCGGAATATGATCTGGCTGCGATAAATAGTTGGTCTGTTTTATTGTCAGCTAGTAGCTTTTCACGACGATCTCGACGCACTGCTAAAACCCTTAGCAGAGAGAGTATGCCTGTAGCGTGGCACACACAAAAACAAATTGTATCAATGTATTTATTAATATTACCCTAAAAAGAATTTTGGTATAGAAAGAGTCAAGTGCGACGGGTCAAAGCGAGATATTTTTGAGAATGGCTGTTTTGAAAAGGGCCAGGTGGAAAGGGCGAAACGAAAACGGGCCCGAATGAGGAGGGTTGGAATGCGAAAGACGAAACGAGAAAGGGCCAAATGCGACAGGTCCAAGAGAGAAGATCTCTTTGAGGATGGTTGTTTTGAGAAGGGCCTAGTGACAAGGTCGAAACGAGAACGGGCTCAAATGATAACCACCCTTTTTGCTAGGTGGCCTCTCCTTCCCTGGAGCTGCGAATAGCAGCATATGGAGGAACTAGAATACGCCATGTACGTCCCCCAATATATGCATCGTCATGCGCATTAATCGGTTGTCGCTACTCGTAAAAGACCTGTCGAACACCGTCTATAGGGACTTGAGATACAACGCCTCCATTGCCCTTTTCCTGTGACACTATGCTATAAGGACATCTCCGATCGCCGTCATGCAACCGCATTGGTTGTATAGACTCTACGTTTCTAAAGTTCAAGTAACAGAGCTCTACAAAAGACACTGTGTTCTCAGCCGACATGACGACAATTTTAGTGAAAAACTCGAGACTTCTAGCTCCGATTTCCACAAACCCTGTTCCCGGATGAACATGACACAGCAATACTTCGCTCTCGGCAGAAGGGTTTATTCACTCACTTATTGCCTGGGGAATTTCGGGATCGGGGAACGGTCATCGGCGAGGTCGGAGGAAAGTTCGCTGCCACAGCAGCTTTTCCGAGTCCCCAGCGGTGGTCGTCCACACCGCGTCATGGGGACGTCGTCGTCCAGGGTCGCTGTCCGGTCCGTTTGTCGAGTCCGCCCCTCGACGTAGTGCCCGCACTCCCCGCGCCAGCGTTCCCCGCCGTCCGAGCTCGCCTCCGTGACTTGTTGATCCCCAAGTCGGCAGCAAGAGAGGCCACCCTTTGTCTCGCTTCCCCTTTTTGAGACTTTCTTGGCTTTGTCCCTCCAACCGTCCAATCGGGAACCTTGCCGCGAGCCTACCCTCCGACGTCAGCGCTGGGTGAGGGGGCGCTTTCCCCGTTCCTCCCGGAGGGCTGGGACATTCCACGACAGGACGGCGGCGGGAAGCGGGAAGGTCACGGGAAACGTGGGGACGCCCGACAGGACGGCAGTGGGAAGTGGCGAGGTCACGGGGAACGGAGGAACGGGGAGAGGGTCTCCACAACCTCAGTCTCGGGTTTTTCACTAAAATGTTTAATATACACCAGCACACTTGCGCCCTTACGTTCTGCTCATGATGACAATGTTATCTGCGGGCACGCGTCAACCACGCTCGAAGCATGTGTGCTTCATACATAGCAAAGCTTAGAGCATGTCCGCGGGCAGTCTTTGTACGACCAGTTTGTCAGGAAAGAAAGGATGGATGGATGGATCGATGTTAATGGCTATACCCTTTGTAACGGGCGGTAGCTTGCGCCACCTAGCCCAAGTCTAAAAAAGACTTAGGCTAGAAACACGCCTCAGGCAGTGCTTGCAGACTATCTCTTGTATGATGTATGAACAGTGTGAGCGAGGCTTTAAGGCCCTTCCGCCGAAATGATACAGGTTATACATCTTTCTGCAGACACCACAGCTCCTGGAAGTAGGAAAGTTTTGTTGCGGCACGAGTTCGCGGGTGTGAGCCCACAAATTATCCGAGAGTCAGGTCGTTCGTTTTCGCAACAAGTTATTTACGGCGGAACAAGCGACGACTGGGGAAACTATATAGGGGCGCGGCGGTGGGTGGGTGCTCCTCGTTCCGAGAAACGATAACGCTTTGGCCGCGGAGAGAGGTCAGAGCAGCAGAGACAACGTACCATGTAGATGACGTAAATGCCGGCTGTAGGGCGCCATACAATCTCTCTGTCTGGTGACATAACCTGCTATTTGGTGCGCCGACACTCTGGGTCGCAACCTTCCTCATATTCAACCCTTCGCCTGCGCAGGTACGCACTTGCGTATGCGCTTATCGGCGAGCTAAGCGCGCCGCGAACTTCGCACGTTCCATTTCCAAAACAAGCGGGTTGTAAATTTAGGTGTACATGACGTTACGAACCGACAGGAGTGATAGGCGAAAGGTGAACCGACTAACCTATATACATGTCGAATACCATTCTGCTCCGGCGTTGAAATGTCAATTTGTGTGTGTGTGTGTTTGTGCGTGTAAGCGTTGTAGTTGGAAAAATGGGTGAAAATGAGATTCAGTACTGTATGTGCACGGGGCGCGTTTGTCACTAGCTGTGTGTGTGTGTGTGTGTGTGTGTGTGTGTGTGTGTGTGTGTGTGTGTGTGTGTGTGTGTGTGTGTGTGTGATTGTGTATACGTGAGAGAGAGAGAGAGGATGAAAGAGATTGTAAGAGAGAAGCAGATATATGAAGAAAGGAAGAGACAGTGAAAGAGGGATGACTAAAAGGTAGAAATGGTAAGCTCAGCACGTCACTTCAGCCAGCTACTCTGCACTATTGGCGACGTGCGCGACCAAGAGCGTCGCATCGGTCGGCTTTCCACGATTGGTCAAACACTCATTACGACGTCTTTAGTAGGATGAATTCTACTTTCCTTAATGGAAATGAAAGGAGAAGAACATGCCAGACAATCAACTATGACGGTGCTGGTTTAGGAAGCGGAGACTACAAGCTGCCACCGCGCTTCTTACGCAACATCGAAATTGTCGCTGGCGATCGATAACCCTAATCGTGTAACGTTACAGATAAGAACCGTAAGGGGGAGCCACCGAAACATCCCGTCGCCAACAGTATCGAAGAGGTTATCACAACGTGCATATACGTATCAATGCAGTTTATTTTTGTTTCCGCTCATGGGCATCACTGCAGCCTTTCTAATGATAATATTATCATTACAGTACAGTCAATATGGTGAACCTCCCAACTCTCGGAGGGATGGTAGAATCTCATCTACAGATGACCTTTCGCAGTTTAGTCTGTCTCTGCTCATAAACACAACAGCGGCCTTTCTAACGGTACTCTAAAGTCATTCAAGAGAGGGCCCATCCTCAGTCCTAGCGGGATGGAAGGATCCCATCTACAGAACTAATTCCGCAAATAGACGGGAGTTCAGAGCACTCGAGTTACCTCGTCCTAGTCCAAAATCTTGTATGAGTCCCTGAGGCAGCCGCAATCATCACAAAGTACATCATTCGATCGACGCCCTCGTTAATAGGGAACCTATTTTAGGACTGCCGTAACAACCACCAGGGGCGCTTCACACTCGCTGCTTACCAAGCGATTCGCTTCCCCATCATTCATTTCCTCGTCAATCAACGAGAATACGAGAACAGCTGGGGTGAGAATTTGCCCGTTTCCTCTTCGCTAATTCTAACATTAAACCATTTTCTTTTCTGCTCCCCAAATTGCGATCGAACGATGCCAGATTGGGAACCTCTCACGAAATCGGCACATTCGTTGCTCGTACGAAGAAAACCTCGCTCTTCGCAAAAACGAATAAATAAATATATGAAACATCGCGGTTTCAAAATCAAGGCGAACGCCTTGTCGCGCTCGAAGAGACCTGCACACTTACTCGCGCCGCATTCTTTTCGCGACACCGCGAGAAATGTTGGCGCGAGCACCGCGCCTTGCTCGACCGGAGACACTGGAACTGCTCGACGCGGCACATAACAAAGGACAGCGCGTCGTAGATACACGCACGCACCGGTTCCTTTTTATAGCGCCCGAGCACGAACCTTTCGAACCACAACGGAGGCCATCTAATCCAGCGCCGAGAACACATCACGTGATTACACGGCCGGCGCGTCACTGCGTCCCTCCCACATGTCACGCGACAATCAGACGGCATTGGATGGGTTCCGATAACTCGTAGCGTTCGCTGCGCTCGAATGTAAGGAGAATAGTCGCATACAATCGAGCAAGCTCTTCACCGGTGGCCATCGCTCGCTGCTACTAGCTGCTACCACCACCGCCGCCGCTGCCATACACCCGGAGATAGAGCGAGCAAACGCGCGAGGAACAAACGCCGTCAAAAGTTGCGTACAAACAAAAGAAAAACAAGAAAAACGTAAACATACAGCTGTTCGTGCGTGCGTGGCAGCACTCCCGCACGCACAGGTAGACAATGAAAGGGACAGATCAACCTCCGCCCGGCCGGAATGCGGAATGGGAGGCCAAGGGCGAAAACGAGGACAGCCTCCGAGCCGCGCTGCTACGCGCCGCGTTTCTATAACGAGAAATGCCCAATCGCGATGGGGAAAGGACACGCTGTTTGGTGGTCGTCGTTGCAGCGCGGACGCCGCCGCGCCGGTCGCTCTCTCGTCTGGTCCGCCGCGGACGCTATTTATATTCGCGGCATGGAGGAAAGGAACAGCAGCGTGGACCACGGCGTCGTTTCGGAGCGGTGGACGAGCATGTCTGTTTGGCTTTTGTTTTTCTTTCTTTTTGTCAGCGAGGTTTTATAGTAGATGCGCGGCGCGGATTAATGCGCGTGACGTACGCACGGCGGGATGCGCTTCTCGATACAATGTGTACGCAGGGCAGGTTTCGTGACTGGTGACCGTGCCGCTTCGACGTGGAACGGAACGCTCGGTGAAAATAGGAAGGAAGACTGGACGGAGGAGATTTTGGGAGTCCCGGGTGGTACCGAATGTGGCGGAATTGGCGGATCAACCGACTATATACCTAATTTAAGGCTAAACTCAATGTCGAGCAAAAAAAAGAAAAAAAAAGACTCCGCTGCATAACAACAGGAATTCCCCAATCAGGGCTATAGTTAACCCTCCGGAAAAGCTTGGCCGGTTAAGACAAAATTAACCCAAAACCTTGTACGTGATCGCAAAACCAATTTCGTCATTGCAGCGCGAGCAAACGCGGTGGAAGTGCCAATCCCAACCAATGCGCCACTGGAAGTGCGACACAGGGGGACTACAAAGGATGCACAAAATGGCATAAACTTCATTATGGCTGCCCTCACTACTGCGCAGGAACCAATATTAGTTTCGCTGGCTGACGGTGGTAGCACAACAATAGGGGCTTGACAAAACGTATTTCGAAAGTCGACATCAGAGATCAATTTGTTAAAATGAAAATACGAGACAGATCAGGAAGAAAGAACAGAAAGAGAAATGTGTTCGTGCGTATATTTCCATAGAGCTTATTTTTCAGCGATAGCACCACCTTATAATTTATTTTTCCTTCCAAGAGGGAAAACAGATCGTACAAAACAGGACGGAGATTTGACTTGCATAGACCGCGTTGGGGATAGGTAACATTTCTCAAACGAGAAGAATGTTGTGTCGTCACCTGAAAAAGGAGTTCCTGTCTATTTTATAAAAACAAAAAGAAAAAAATCACCGGTGTTGTTTTTTCTTGCCTTCTGCGAAGTCAGTAATAACACGACGCATACGCTCCCCACGATTCCGAGGCGCTGAATCTCCCAAACAGTCCAGTGCTCTTTCACCCTTGGCACCCGAGGCGATTATCTCCACATTCCCGATCAAGACCCATCCAAAACAAGGAGGTAGAAGAAAAGAATAATACGAAAGAAAAACGCATATTCTTCCCCGAGTTCCGCCTCGGGGTGTATAGCGTCCATCCAAAGGAGCACTTTTCGTCTCTATCCCGAGAAAGAGGAGCCCAATGGCGGGATCCTCCTGCCGTCGCTCTCGAAGGAGGTGACTGGAGTGGGCTACTCGAGTCAGGTGCCGAAAGGAGCGCATTCCTCGCCGGAATAGCAGCCCTGTCTTCCACGGACGATCGTCGGCCTGGGAGCCTTCGGGAGGCGGGCACCTCGAGACAGCACCGCAGCGTCGGGATCCTCGGCCAAGTGGCAACAACACATTACGTGTTGAGCCGCTTTTTGTTTTACTCTCGTTGTTCTGGGGGAATAGGGGCTAAGAGTGTGGGAAGCGTCGGCTTTGCTTGTAATAATAACAGGACTGCGGAGTTATGGGACGCCCATGCGCCCACCTCGCCTTCGCGAAGACTTTGAAGAACTGACGCGTACACCCAGCTCGACGCTCACGTATCATCACAGGCTACTGAGGGAATACCATGCACCTTGGTTTCCCAATTACATAAAAAACACGTTTACAAAATTATTTTTAATGGTTGCCGTGGTATCTAAAGTACGATTTACTGGCGTTATGAATGAATTAATAGAAAAATAACTTAATAAAACGAACGTCCATAAGGACTTCAAAACATGATCCTTTGAGGAATTGGCGAATCAACTCGCGATCTCGGAATACATCGCCGCGCGTTGGTTCCGCGGTTCCTTAAAGGAGATGGTTCTGAAACCCTTTTACTTTCCCCTAATACAAGCGTATGATGTGCACTTTATGGTGTAAACGTCTTAGTTACTAACTATAGCCGAAGCAACAAATCGGGAGTCTTGCTGCGAAGCGTAGGCTTCGAAGTGGCCACGGAGGTAAGACTGAAATTCAGAGCCTCATTGGAGACTCTGAATCTCTACACTCCTCGTCGCAATGCATGAACGATTTGTGCCACCGAGAACGTAAAGGGGTGTTCGCATGAGGGATGTGCGTGACGTCACTGATCGACGGAACCAGAGAGCGTCCTTCCCCGTCTCAAACATTCGCACGAACGGCAGGGAGTGCAGAGGGATGTCAGTGTTATCGGACGCATTTCGCGGTCGCACTCTCGACAAAAGCGCTGTTAGATGCAGATGACGACGAACTGCTTCTTGCTAAAAGAAAGATGCTTCTTGAATGGCTGGATGCAACACGAAGGAAGTGGAACCAAAACCAGTTGTACGAGGAGCGGCTTGAGGATGGCACTGATGAACATCGAAGACTCTTCCGGTGTCTCGGACGACATGCGGCACAGCGCAAGCCACAACACGTTAGGCGATCCCGATGCTACCACCGACATCTCGGTGAACAAAATGTGTAAGGTTGCCAGACACGGGAATAAAATACCGTCCTTCTCAAAGAGATCCCAGGCCAAGGCGGGGGAGCGTTTGTGCGCATCTCGGGGAGCAAAGGGAGCAATTTCTCTGCCGTGTGAATACCCCTTGTAACGTAAACTCGAGCAATCTGTGTGAAACATGCGCGGAAAGTTTGCGGTCAGCCAATTACAAAATGGCTCCACGAAGTGGAGGAAAGTGCCACTTTGGAGAGAACGGAATGGATGACTTCCCTGTTGTCTGGGTGCGAGTGGGTTCGGAAAAAGGCGAGGCCCCTGCGAGCGCACCCCCTATCGGGATCTGGCCGGTCGACGCACCACCCATATGTGCAACCGAAAATAGAAACGTCCGTAATGGGGTTATTTAACTCGTAAAGCGGTGAGCCAAGTAGTGCGCGAAATGCCCGGTTGCATTTCGCAATCGCAAATTGCGGAGCCTCTGCTTCGCCAGCGTTGAACGCCGCGCGGAGAAGCGTCTTCTCCGTGCTTTAAGCTCCATTTTACCATGGGAATCACAATTAGATTTTATAGGCTCCGCAGTCTCTTCGAGCGTATCTTTATTTATGAGTGAATACGCTTTTTCGACTATGTACAAGAACGTTCGGTAGGAACGAGTAGATAAGTGCCGTCGTGCGGGCGCGCATCACAATTGTTTTTTTCTCACTGTGGTGTGCAATGAAACTGGTTGCCAGATATGATACTGCTTTCGGAGGAAGAACAGAATTCTTTCTTAAAGGGCCACTGATGTCTAAGAAAGACGTGTCCTGGTTTGAAGACAAGGAACATTTTGCGCACATTAATCGATGGCACAAAAACCTCTGAACGGAAACGATAAGAGCGTTGAGGGTACCCGCAGAAGATGCGAATTTAGCGAATCGCAATTTTTGTTACGCCACCAGTCAGAACGCCGGAAGATCAGTGCTTTCCAATTACAGTAACGTTTTCCACATTACAGCCTCGGGAAAAATGACGCCGAACGATCTGAGGAGCCCCCACTGAGCACCCCGAGAGGGTGCTCTCCGGAACTCACAGTTCAAACTTTAGTTACATTTGCCGCCTGCTCGCGTGAAGTAATAGGTAGAAGTTAAATCCTGAAGCTCAATCGGCAGTGAATGCGTCACTTTGCAAAATATGCATTGATGTGAGGAACAGACCGACCGAAAATCAATATCACACGCAGGCGGCATGTGATATGCACAATGTAATACGATGAGGTTAAGTAAATTAAGGTGGAATGACGCTGCCTAATGCAGCATCATTCCATTTCTTCTTTTTTTCTTCTTCCGATCTAATCAACATTGTTTGATCTACTTCACATTCGTGTGCACGAAGCGCATCGCCGTCTGACGTGGTGACGCGACAAGTGAAGGACGCCTACGCTTTGTATAGTATACGGGATGAATATAGGCATTTTTGATATGCCCGCGCTATAACAGATACGTACAGTGACGCAATGTAACGTGTGGTTTATTTCATCAATGTGTACCTAAGGTGAAAATATAACTCATTTCGAACCAAGAGGAAGAAAGAAACGGGAGGCCTCTAACCGATGTGACTTGAACTGTGCGATGGCCTCCCTGATTTCCAGTGCGCAGCAAAGCTGCGAAGTTGCTGTGTTCAATTCTCAACCTTCGCTTACTCTTGGTAGGCACACTGGTGCACCATGTTGGTTGGAGCACCGGTGCCCATTAACGAGGTGGGCAACTGGATGGTCGAAGTGGAAGAGCGGTGAACAGGACAGGTCGGTTTGTGATCTTAAGGTGGTCCTAATTTTGTCCGATATTTCCGGTATTACGAAACTCTACCTTGAAGTAAACCACCCGGCGATGTGGAAAACGCGAAGGTAGCACCTAGTTTGGTTTACAACGTATGATAGCACACCATAAGATGCTCTGCTCGATTCCACACCAGCTCCCAGGAAACCAGAGGTGAGGACACGCACTCCACCGGCGAGCCAGCGACCGCGATACAAAGGACAATGCGTGCACACCCAGAACGCAGGAATACTTCCTATCCCGCAACCATCTATGCACAGCGCGGCCACTACGACCCAAACAAGAGCGACAATAAACTTCCTCGTTCATTCATCGGGTTGCCGCAGCATCGTATACACATCAAACAACACAAACACACGCAAAACGAGTACAACCGAAGGCGTCGTCCGCCTCCCCGCTCCAAATTCAGAGCTCGAAAGAACAGATCACAAACAAAAGGAACAAGACCAAAAACGAGCAAGAGTGCACGGCAATTAAATGCGTCTTGTAGCTTCCTTGAGAGCCGAAAGTTCGTGATCCTGTAACCCCGTGAACGGCGCCGCGCAGCAGGCGGGCACGTAACGAAAGAAAGCTCCGCCATCGCTTTGAAATCGCGCTGTCCGAGGCGCTAAACTCTGGCCGAAGCGGCGACGGCTGGGAAGCTTCTTTTCCCACACGGGAGGTTCGGGGTCGCACGTGCTAAGGAGCGAGGCGGAGTTGCAAATAGCATCTCGGCCGGTCCAACGAGCCGAGACGGCTCGCTGCTGGAGTATACATGCAGCGAGCGATACACGTGATCAGGTCGCAGATGCGCGGAGGGAGCCGACATCTTGCCTCGCTCTCATTTTCGTACGCAGCAAAAGCTGTGGCGATTCAACGGGAAGCGAGTCGCGCGGTGGCAGTATATATAACGAGGAAAGAAAGTGCCGCGGACGGGCTTCGACCGCCTATAGGCTGTTGTTATTATCGCACTGAAGAAGCGGAGATAATTTTGCTTTCTTTTTTGGCTTCCCTGTCATGAGCAGCGCACGTTCCAATAGAAGTGCAGGCGCCTGATGCTGTTGACGTAGGGGTCAAGGGTAACGTGCTGGCAGTAAATATCGTCGAACACTACAATATAAGGCAGGGCTTTGCGTTTTCTCTTTGTATCTGATAAACACGAGGAAGTAAACATGCCAATATTTGTTTCTCAATATATATTAAAGAAGAAAAAAAAATGATTCTCTGTTTGTTTGTGACGAAGAAAAAACAACTTCACCGATCGCTTATTATAGGTCATTAACGCTTGTGATTGGATGCAAATATTTTCTGACCAAATCCTGGGTTGTGGATTGCACTCGTGTGTTTTCACTGTGAATGATTACATTTGACTACTCGCTAATTAGTCACAAAAATTGTCAGTTTTTGTGATTACTCGTTCTTCACTGTATACGTATAACATTTGCTAAACTAAATCCTGTTCTTTCCTGTATCTGCAAGCACACACATACACGCGCGCGAACACACACACACACACACACACACACACACACACACACACACACACACACACACACACACACACACACACACACACACACACACACACACACACACACACACACACACACACACACACACACACACAAAGAGTTGCAACTAGCAAAGGCTACAAATTTACGCTTCATTATCATCGTGCATAACTTTTACATTCGCGTGTTCCACGCTCTCGGCTGTTGTCCAGTATGTGTTGCAGATCTACCGACAATTACACACGCGAAATTCGGCAGGGGTCAATTCAATACTTCAGTTAGCATCACCCTGTTCGTTACTGACGAGTTAACCATTACCCTATCAATAATAACGAATCAACAGGAGCGCACTAGTGGAAACTGCACCGATTATAGGTCTAACCTTTCCCGAACAAAGGCGCAGCGCCGCGAGTGCTCAGCCAATACCACCTAGAAGATCAAGGCCTGCATCTTTCCCCCTCCGACGTCATCACTAGTGGATCCATGCAGCGTCGCCGCCAACACGTCTTGCATCGTCTCACAACGAACTCGACCCTAAAGCACGCGGCGACGCCAAGATCACGGTGTGGACAAGACGGACGCGTCTGCCGCTTTCCGGCGACTTTCGTAGAGCTTCAACGTGTTGGCCACTTGAGGCGGGTCGGGGGTCCACTACCGATGACGTCATGCCCAGGTCTTGTCTTCTATGTGGCATTGGTTCAGCTCAGCCCCAAAGTCGCATCCTCCGCTGTCTTTATTTTATTTTTTTATTTTCCGGGCAAATTGGAATCTATCGGGGCGTGACGCTCTCCCGCGTTCCAGAGAGGCCGGACTCGATTGGACGTCTCGGCCGTCCGTACTGATTACCTTGTATCGTTCGCGAACGACGAAATGATTGACGACTCGCGCGCACGAAAGCCTTCGCCCTTCGGCACGTGGAACACGACGCGCCAACGGTTTCTTTTGCCGAGCTATGGCCGCCTGACCGCGTGTCCAACATTCACGAGGCCCATGGAGGCGACGGCCACGATGGCAGTCTCCTCTCGGGCACGAAACGCGAAGGTTCTGCCAAATACTTTTAGTTCTGCTAAGAAAGAGGTAGGGAGCGAAGCTTGCAACGTCAAAGAAGCGACGTTTTAAAAGAAAGAGCGGAAGGCCGACGAGGGCAATGGAAATACCTAGGCGTTCCTCTTTGTTATTTTTCTTTTCTTTTCTGTTTTAATATGGACGAAGCCGAAGCCTACCGGCCACTGCAGCCTATCATGTCTCGAACACGTTGTATCACTGCATTATTCGGACACAGAACGCAATCAGCAGTCCGGTACGCGGCGCATAGCTGCAGTATGAACCGATTAATGTTAGAAATGAGCCGTAGCGTCGCGTTTTTCGAATGTTTCGAGGCGTGTGTGTGTGCGTGCGTGCGTGCGTGCGTGCGTATGTGTGCGAGTCTGAGCGTTCGTGTCTCCGCTTCGGTCTGCCTTGGCTGAAATGCAAGCGCAGACTGGTATACTATATACGTCCCCCGTAGAATTACGCCGGTCACTGGGCAACAGAGACGGCCAAACGGCGGAATAGAGGCGAGAGGGGCAGGAGCGGCGGAGCAGCACAGCGTGTCTCCATTGTCGTTGTTGTTGCTGTCTCTCATTGTACAGAAAAAGCAGAAAAAGAAATTAGAGGCTTCCAGGAAGAAGCGTTGGCGGCGTCGACGGTGCCGCGTCCCAAAAGCGCGTGCTCTTCCCGGTCAGCGTTATCACGGAAACAGACTTTGTACATAATAACGCACGGCATGTAGTTGGTAGTACGTGGAGCGGCGACCTTCTGCCCGCCGCTATGGGTGCCGCTTCTGCCAAAAAGGAGCCCATTTTTATTTTTTTGTTTTATTAGTGGCATAACTGCTCTACTAAATTCGTCCTTTTTTCTCTTCTCTTGTCACGCACGCTGCAACAGTTATACCCCGTATTTTGCTTTCTTCTGTCTATTATATGGTGCTCTTTCCGTGGATGTATGCCTTGCGTACACGTCCTGGTAGCTCTCCAATTACTATTCCAAAGTGGATGAGAAAGATAAGAATCTCTCTTTGATAGTGCACAGAGGTTACGGGTATCCCAATAATTAAAAAAAAAGCGATGTTAGCGCTTAAAGTGCACCGTTTTCTGTATCTCTCCTTTCATGGTTCCGTTTCTGACTTGGCAGCATTCTTATTACATTGCTCTCAACCCTCGATGTCAAATGTCAGGAGATTTGCGGGAGTTGTAGCACTCTTGTCGCTACGCTCATTTTTTTTTTTTTTTTCTCTTTTGACGAAATCCGTTAGCATTTAGAGCAGGGATTCCGACTCAGCGAAGGATGAATATTCCAACCTCTCCACGGTACGCATACTGTTGTATTCGGAGAGTCAGTCTGTTCTCCCGGACGTCGGCGATTTTAGACGCAGCCTCCACTGCTTCCTTCGATCGCCGCCTACGGCCCGCATATTGCTGTCCTCGAAGCGCCAATCTTTCCTCCCGGGTGTCGGCGGTTTCGCGCAAACGGCGTCGTCGCTGCGTCTCGGTTTTACGTTGTCGCGTACGTTGTGCCACGGCCGCTTGATTCCCTCCTCTCCCGCTACCGCGGCGCGTCATTGGAAGCGTGCGAGAGGGCTCTTTCCCTCTGTAAGAGGGTAAGTAAATGTTAACGCTTGTAAGAAAGAAAAAAAAAATTAAGCAAGAAGGGCGGTTGTGGCCGTGTATCCATGCATGCACACCTCCCCAGAAAGCATCTATGTCCGGGGTAAAGTTACGGGTCACCTTAAGCGCAGAAGATATCTTCAAATGCAGAACGCCTAGCAGATTCTCGGAAAGAGCGCCAGGCCCGGAGGCGGTTGCAGCAATTCACCCCTCAACTCGCGACGCAAAGAATAGTAGCGAGCTTTCTCGAGTTCGGCCGCACCACTTTTGCCCGGCATCCGTCACCTTTAACCACCCCAATCGCTCACCCGAACGCGTCTGTGTGCGCGGACAGCGCGCGGAGGTTGGCGGAGGCCGAACAACAGCATTTCCTTTTTGAACTCTGAACGTGGAAAGCGAACTGCACAGACAGACAGACGCGCGTCATTGAGCAACGCGAAAGAAGCGCACCCGCGCAGAAACCGCAGACATAAGTGGGCGCGAATACCAGAGCCTATTAAGGAACAGAATAATAATAAAAAATATTACGATAGAAGAGAAAGAAAAAAAAAAAAAGGGGGGGGGGTAAAAAAGACTGTCAGGTTATTGGGTTTTTTTTTTTTTTTTTTTTTTTTTTTGTTTCTATCATATTTAGTGTGCACCCGGAATTGACCGAAGCACTGCAGCGGCACCCTTGCTTCTTTTCGCGCCCGTTCGCCGGCAATTTTGCCGAACGAAAATGGAGAAAGCACCGCTGGGAAATAATACAACCGAGGCAATCACGTGGCCAACAAAACAAAGCAGTAAAAAAAAATGAAAAGTGCAATTTGAGGTTTTTTGATAAATAAATAGACAACATTTCAACCGGCACTGGTCAGCAGAAGGCCGCAGGGGTTGCGTCTGTGAAAGTCTACGTAGCCCAACAAAAACTAGCTTTCCTGTTTGGAAAAAAAAAAAAAAAGGATTAAGAAAGCCGCGGTTCGTATTGTGTATCTTGTTGTTCGCAGTTCACAGGAGGTTTGGCACGAGCCGAGACTGCTCCAACGGGGCTCGCCGGGAGCAGTTTCGAAAGATGAGGAAAAATAACGAGCACCGGGAGCGGAACAAGAAGAGGTCTCCTGAAAGGCGGCTGGGGCACCGCCGCGACTGGACGACCTGCTCTGTGCAAAACGCTGATGGGATGGAATGGCAGGTTCTTTCTCTTCTCAGGGCATGCACTCGGTGTTACTATACTCAGTTTCACTTTGCGATGGACCGCATCGGACGCTACGAGTCGATAAAGCCAATCCAATGGCGTGCTCCGGGTCACGTGACCATCCGAAGGGGCGTATAGCGACGCTCGGGACTCTAGCCACGTATTACGTTCACAGCGCCGGACTGGTTGGGAAGGCTGGTAAAGTTCGCTGCAATCTATCCTACGGTAAAACGTGACGAAAGTCACTTCAGTGTACGGGAAAACAAGACATCTATACCCGAGCAAAAGTACCTCGGCATAGTTAAAGTGTTCGAAACTTTCGCCTTCACATTGCTCTGCATCGACAAAAAAAAAAAAAAAAAAAAAACTTTGCATGATTTTAGACATTCATAGCGATGATGTATGTATGATGAAGCGATGATGTATTCGTATTGAAGAGGTGTGTCATTAGAGAGGTCTCAATCTATATTCGAGTCAAATGCGGATCCAGCTAAAGTAATGTAGAGGGTATGCGTGCAAGGAGAAATAAGCAGCACAGTGCAAGTGCGGAGAAGCGCTAGAAGGAAACGTTAGCTCCAGACGCAGCGGGAAGCCCCCCCTGCCCAGACCGTTATGCACTGGCCTGTAATGTGGCGCTACGAGGAAGATCCACGCTGCCCGAGTCTTTGCACTCGGGTCTTTCACCCGACGCAGCTGGCGGGACAAGTTCATCACGAATTTCTCAGAAAGACGGACCGTCTCTACGCACGCCCCGCATCGCAGCGCCCGTTTGGTAACGTTACTCCATTGCGAAATCGTGATGCTCGTGTCGTAGGTGGCAACGGGTTTCTAAACCGCTCGTACCGGCTCGTTTTATGCCACAGTTATAAGGGCACCCTTAACCGCAACCAAGTCTGACCTTCAGTCACACTCAACTGCGGTGAAGGATGCCCCCTAACCGGGTCCATATCGCAAGAGCGAATGACATTTTAGCGAACGGCGACATTTGAGCGAATGGTCGTTTTAGCGAATAACGGGGACGCGCGTTAACCCATCCGTCGCGCTGCGCTTTACGCCGCTTCGCGGCGACAGTCTGCGGCAACTCATTGCAAAAATATGAACTCATTTGGCCCACCCGAAAACGCCGCTTCGCGGCGTCCGACTATTCGCTAAAGTGTCGTTCGATGAAACGTGGGCGTTCGCTAAAACGTCATTCGATCAAGTGAGTGCCTCCCCCCCTAACCAAGGTATGACACGGGTTCGGTGAAATGATCCCAAATAAAAAGTACTTCGTCCGAGGGAAATTATCTAAGATAAAAAAAAATTATATATTTCAAAACGATTATAGCTTAATTCAAGCAGCCACCACTCGAAGAAAAAAGTGATATATGTATATAAAATTAGAACGACAAAAAATCAAAGCGGATTTTGTTTTCTTTTTTAGATGCTGTTGTGTTTTGTTGACTTCGTAGTTTTTGACGCCCTAAGCGCAAGCAGGAAGAGGCAGGATATCAAACGATTAAACACAAACGCCATGGTGCGAAGGAAGAACATCGACAAGGGAGAACACGTCATAGCAAACGAGCCTACGAGCGTAGACGAGCCGAGAAATGCAAGGGCGCGGGAATCCAATCGTCGAGAAAAAAAAGTACACAGACAGGCACGATGGTGTGACGCCAATGAACTCTTCAAACAGAAACAAGCGCCGCTATGCGCCCAAACACGCCGCCGCCGACGTATCGCGCCAGTGGACGCGCTAGGTAGGGGCGACTCGGGGACTGGCGCAAAAAAACAGCGGACAGGAGAAACCGAACCACACGAAAGATGCCGGACAAGTCGGCGGCGGTGGCGGCGGCGTCGGCGACGTCGCTTTGCCGTCCAGCGTAGTGGGGTGCCGACATCTTCTCGCGAACCTGAAAACTTCCGGCACTTGCACGATGCTACAAGGAACCGTACCCCCCCTTCCCTCTTCTCCAGACAGAATCCCAACAGAATTCAGCTACGTCGCCGCGGGTTCTTCTTTCTGCAGAAGTCAAAGCCGTCTTCCGCGCACGTCACTCGGAAGCCGGCGGGCGCGCTTCGCCACAACGGTTTCTTTGCAGCTCACCGCAAACAGCGATGCCCGTTCACGAACACGGCGCCATTATCCGCCTCGTAAGACCTATCTGCGGACGGAATCTCTCTCGCCGAAGGAGTAAGTTCAAAGCTGACTGCTGTCTGCTGCACTGACCCCGTGGTTGGAAGGACTCTGTGAGTATACGACGATAGATGGATAAAGGACTCGGCTTTGTGCACGTGTTATGCTCGGGGCGAGTGGATGAGCCAGCGGATCTTTGTCTGTCTGCGCCGTTCGCTCCTGGAGGTTGATCAGGAAGCTACGAGAGGCGGGCGGAAAGGTTCAAAAGAGTCCCGTACGGCGCACGTCAGCCTCATCGGCGGGGGAAGTAGTGCCGCTGTTTCCGGGAACAAGTGAGACGTCAACGGGTGCTCTGGCGAGCATCCGTGGATTATGTATACGAAACATGGGAGTCATCCTGTTGGCACGTCTACTTGGCCCTGAGTTCAGCCGTCAGAGCGGTGATAGCCGTTAACTTTGTGCATTTAGATGCTACGGTTCATTTGAGAGAGTTACTTAAGTTCCTCTTTGAAATGCAGATCAGTCATTTTCAATGAAAGCTAGTGGGTGAGCCGGTGCTTCCAGCGTTTAGAAGCTACGATTCTTTTTTCAAAAGACTCATACTCCCTTTTGCGGCAATGTTAAAGGTTAGCAAAGGCTCTGAAACGTAAATAACTATAGTCGGTGACAGGTCAAGAGTTTGGGGAAAAACTCCTCCCACCCCCTTCCACTTTAACAGAGCTAACGTTGGAGAGGAGGTCGGCTCCTCTCCAACGTTTTCTCTGCTAAAGTAAAACGAGGCAGCATGAATTTATCCTGAACTTCTAACATGTCACCGACTATTGTTTTTGATGAAAACTAGCGGGTGAAACGCTGCAATATCATTGTAGCATCCTCAGCCACCACCCTCATTTCTCCGTGCCACTTGGTGAGTAGTGTTCAACAAGCGACGTTTCACGTGCCTCTTATGCCTACGTGTATAGGTGCTTTAACTTACAAATTTCTACACGCAAAAAAAAAAAGAAAGAAAAAAAGAAGAACGTTTTATGGACAGCACTTGCAATCATTCTAAGAATCAATGCGCCTAGCAAGAGCCAGTACTGAGGTTACACAGTCTCGGTGCAATAGTGCTGTTGAGAGAACATGAATGGTGATATTGGAAACCTCATAAGAGGCACGTTCGGTGTTGCTACACCGGGAAGCAAGTTTCTTTGATACAAGAGTTACGATCTAAAGTGACAAAAGCAATACCCGTAAAAATGTACGGAAAACGATAAAAGAAGAAAAAAAAGAAATTAGCAGTGGAGTGTTGTTTCTAAAAGTACACGATACAGGTCCCTTCACTTACAACTGCTAAAAAAGAAAACAAACTGTGCAAGTTACCGCATTCGTATTTTCGTACCCCTTGATCTAAGTGAGGGGGAAAAAAATACAAAAGAAACCATACCGCAGTTATTCAAGGAATCTGAGCTAGACCGATATCTGGATGTCAAGTCCCGCATTCCCTTAAAACAAACCTTTTACTACAACTATCCTCAGTTTTGGAGACCACGCGTCACACGAGCCCAATGTTTTCTTCGACGAGAGAAAAAGTTTATTAACCCTCGAAACCAAAACGAAATAAAAAGAAGAAAAAATAAGAAGCTATCTTTAAAAGGCTTTCAGGGTGCGGCGACGGGACCTCGCGTTTTTCTTCGAACAACCCGAGCACGTGCTACGAGAGCAGCGCCAAGTACACACAACCAGCTCGGATCAGGCCCAGGAAAATAAGTAAAGTAAAAAACGAACAAAAACCGAACCAAAGCAGACCGCGCAACGGCACGCAGGTAGCAGCATCCCCAAGCGGCGGGGTGCATAAATCCTTTCTCTTTTTCCCACCAAACCGCGACGACCCACGTCCGAGTCCGGGTCACGTGACGCTGCCAACGTGGGAAACGCACTGCCCATTTAGCCCCGAGACAATGGGGAGGCTGCTCCCGCGTACAGTTCTGCTTTCACAAGTCACGGCTTTTCGCGCGTGTCTGTGCGTGTGTGCGAGCGCGTGGACGGGTGGCTTTCATCATCCACCCGTCGAGCGAATCAGGTAGGAGCACCGTACCATCTCGTCGGTCTTCGTCGGAATATAATGGACGCTAGGTCGCAATGCCCAGGAGAAAGCGCAGCTGCCTTTGAGGCGAGGCTCGATGAATATGTATATAGAGGTGAGCGAAGAAACGTTGATGTTTATGCACGCAAATTTATCGGCGCGGTGAAACGCTGGAATCTAATTTCGGTGTAATCAGTGAAGGAACGAAGGCTGCCCGAGTCGTGACGTATCATTTTCAGAAGTTTACGAATGAGGACTTGGTAGAAATAAGAGTGTTGCCCCTAACATACCTGATTATAAGGAGAAACAGAATGGTGCCGCACGGTGCGGAACATATTGGACAAATGTACTGATTGGATGACATGCGCGTCTATGAATGTTCAACGTGCATTCTTCCGAATAAGGATCGTAATTTTTGAACCGACAATATATGGGAGCTCGTTCTGAGGGTACGCTCCGCACGACGACATCAAATATGACGTTCAGTGAATACTGCCTATACAACTAAACGATCTGGCCCCCTTCCCGAAAAGTTTCGGCGCAAGTGTAGTGGCGAGGGTTGGGGACTTGCCAACCCTCGATTTACTCTCGGGCCATCTAAAACCAGTACTGGCGAATATTGTTTGTATTTTTTGGAAGATATATATTATGAGACGGAAAATAAAAATATGATTCACACTTCAAGCTACCAATGTTATCTGCATGTTTCTTAACTCATTATTATAGCATCGATGAGAACCATTATTGATTTAATGACTCCCATCGAAACTGCGAGCGTTGTGGGGAGCTTAACCACGTGTTCTGGTTAAGCTCCTTGGCAAATTCAAATTTTCCCCCGTGAGTGGACAAAGGGAATGAGGGCTCAAAGAAAGAAAACAAAAGGAAAAGGTGGAACAAAGACGTCGTTCGGCGTCAATCGATTCCGTGTCTAGCCGAAGCCACTAACTTCCGCCCCGAGAAAACAACCCAAGTGCGTTGCAGCTCTCCGAATTCCCAGACGGGGAGGAGAAAGGAGCGTTTCGTCGCAGACGCCGAGAAGACAATACGCTCCGGAATTCGCTTCCTGAGACGATTGGTGGATTCCCACGGTCTATCGAAGTCCGAAGTGCGCGTAACAACGGTGCTGCCTCTGAATCCAAGACGGCGTTAATGTCACTCGACCTCCACCGACCACATTTAGGCATCAGACGCAGAATCGAAGAGTCACTTCCCGTAAGCTGAACGTCGACGATACCGTGTGAGATGGGACGCAAGAGAGCTTCCACCAGATGTAGGGAGCATGTCCGCGCACGTACGTCCCTACATAGCACGCGGGCAGCCCACGAAGACAATGGGAAGATAGCGTAATAAACCGCTAAAAGAACCATTTTTTTTTTTTTACTTTTTACATAAATATATGGTTTGCGCTGGAACATCGAGCGTGCCTATGCGCATGATCAGCGCCTTAGTTGAGGTGAAACCTCCGAGTGGAAATATTTTATGATTCTTGTTATTCGATGTGACTGTCTCCCCGCCCTCATTTGCTAGCTAATCAGTACGCAATTATCGTTTAAAGTGCGAGTTTCATAACATATGTAATCACAACTTCAATTAAAACCTCAACTGACACGATTCAAAAAACAGGAATGAAGCTAAGCGAACTTGAGCGTCAGTAAGACCGCCCAGCCTAGACTGAAGGCGCAGCTTCGAGAGATCTGAATATAATTCCTTTCACAAAGCACGTTCATTAAGTGCAGTCAGAAATAAATATAATTATCAACCGAACTATAAAATTCAATTAGAAATAAATTAGTGATGGATCAGGTGGGCAAGTCCCTTTATTCTAAAGTACGCTACGGTACACCATAGGTTGATGTCACGTGATGCGTAAGGCTAGCGTCGAGCGAGGTCAATCCTTAAGTCAGGCTTCGGAGTGCGACAAAGTCAAATCACGCTTTGTTCATCAAGCCTTCCCAAGCCAGAGTGAAATTACACTTTGATTTCTTCGCGGTGTGGGGGAGGATGGTGGGAGAAACCGGATAGAAGGTACAGAGAGATACCAGTTAAAATAAAAGAGATGGAGAGGAAAAAAGAAACCAAGAAAAAAAGTGAGTTCCTGTTGTTGCTGTTGCGTCTGGAGAAAAGGAAAGGTAGAAGAAAGCACACGTCAACACAAAAGTACGAAGTTCGCGAGAAAGCGACAATGCCGGTGAAAAAGGACGTCCTGTCGCTCGCGACTTCCCCCAAAATAAAGTCTGTCGTCAAAAAGATAGGCATAGCTCTGTTTTGTGCAACGTGAAAAGCCAAATTTGGCGTCAGATGCTTGTGTAGCTAGCGTGTATGTCCTCACTGGCTCACGCAGTAGATGAGAAATTTAGCTAGTGCGGTTCGACTCCTTCCGGCATGCAGAGATGAGCTATTCGTCACTTTCTCATTCTTCGCTCACACTAGCTCACTAAAAGAAAGGAAGCAGATGAGAATAAATAAGTGCTGAAGTTCTACGTAAGAGATGCCCAACCTCACCCCTTCACAGTAGTGGAGCAGCCTTTTTTATCTATTGTTTTGCCTTACTATGAGCAGTTTTGGACGTTGTACCGACCCACTCTACATTCATGGCACACGTTAGGAACACGTGTCTGACATAAGTGTAGTGTTCGATCTTGCAACTTTACGCTTTGAAATATCACGGTCACACTCTCGGTACACGACTTTATATCGTGTTTCTCTGATTACATTCCTTTGTAAATACGAGAGGTCAACATGATTCAGATAACAATGTCTTTCGGGCGGCACGTAAAGCGAGGGGCAGTTCGCGGCACCGGTGCCTCGCACGATAAACCCGGCTCTCAGCCGGAAAACACAGAGAGCTTTGATTCCACCGGCTTTTGATGGAGCACTGTGCGTAAACGATAAAACCGAGCGCATCTCGACCCTCTGGCAGATAACGAGACGGGCGAGCTTGCAAGCAAGCTCGTAACCACAGCGCTTGATCGCAAGACCCAATAAATAGCACGATTCCATTCTGGCGAAAACGCGTCGGTAAGTCACTCCGAGTGGCGCAACGCTGTCTCCAGAACACGGACTGCTACGGGGCAACCGATGGAATTCGGAGATGGCACGCCATTCTCACATCGCGGAGAGTGTCGCGCGGGCGACGTCACACGGACGTCATTGATAAGAACCGTGCACCCAGACGAACGGATGTCTCTGAGGCGTACATATTATCGCCACAGCGAATTCTCCGTCGCTGACGATATTGGGAAGCTCGAGTGGGATTTCTTACTTCGCCTGCTGTCTTATTTTGTCACCACGAAATGGTCAATGTAGATGAGTTGCACTAAGGATCTTAGCTGTACGATCTATATTTTATTTACTAGAAGGCTAGCTAACAAAACGCTCTTTGCAAGAAGAAAAAAAAAATAGAATACCATTTGATGAAGACGCAAACTCTATGTACCTCTTTTTCAAAGTTGGTGCACGTTTTTTTTTTTTTTAATCTGGTTTTTTCGAGAAAGGCGTTACTAGGCGTAAAACGTACGCTTGTTATCGGGGTAAAACGTAGGGTTTCGGTCTTGCACCAACCACACTCGTCACCCGGATTGGATAGGGCATATTTTTCATTGTTTCTCATTAAAAATAGAAAGGTAGTGACAGGAAAAAGTGTACGTTAGGCACTGACCTGCGCATGCAAGCTCTTATTGTTCATATCGTGTATTCGGCCTTCTGGTTTTACCTGGGTCAGTGTTGATTCCGTCAATCAGATACGAATATTGTAAAAGTACCCGCGCTTTCATCATCAACAAAAAAAGAAAAAAAAAAAAGCTCCCGACAAAAAAAAAAAAGAAAAAAAAAAAAAGAACAAGAGGAATACAGCGAGCCGGTTCTCATTCATCTTCCGAGCAATTATTCTGTCACGGACACTGTCAGCCGCGGCTTTATTTTCGCAAACCTACATTATAGAAGTTCCGGAGACAAACCTTATAGGACACGAAACTATTCAGCACTGCAGCATATACGCGGCTCTCCAGAATGCAACTGCTTTCGCTTTTTTTGCTCGTTTTGAGAGACTAAACCGCAGAGAGAGAAAGCAACGCCTGTCTGCGTTCAATTCTATTGTCACATCAAACATTGCGGCATTGTGTTCCTGTCACAAGCGCGCAAACACAGGCCGAAGGGAGAGAAGAGATTCGTTTCAATATACGCGGGGAGACGCGCCTCCCTCTACGCGCAGCTAAAAGTCGGCCGCCAGTAAACAACCCATCAGAGTGCCGCCTGAACCGCGCTCAGCGTTGCATTCGGTAGGCACTATACGCCTTCGTAATCGTGGAGAGAAGCGAGTCTCCTGCATGGCAGCCGAGGGAACAACCGCCGGCAATCTCTGTCAATTCTTCTTCCCTCCGACTTCCGCCGGAGTCCAGACGCCTAAACCTTGACCCCTTTCATTGAGCAAAGAACGCCGCCTTCGCATGCCACGGGGGTGGCGTTTGTGGAGGCTTTTCCAGGAGCGGATGGTGTTTCTTAGAGTGTACAGAGTGCCACGAACCAAAAGCAATACGCGCGTTCAACCGTTGAGGCAAGCGAAACGTAGATGGAATTAACGCAAGGATTCATAAAGCGACGGTGCACAACGACCTCAACGTATCTGCTACGTCGTATTTAGTTATTTACCCAGGGGAGGGGAGGACCACGAATGGAACTCCAGGAACCAAAGGTACATAAAAAGAGAAACAGAAAAAGAAAAACAGCTATGTAAAATTTAAGCAAGTTCCAGGGGTTTGCGTACCAAATTGACGAACGGCATCTTGTAGACCCCAGCGGAGGACTTAAGATTAATTTAGATCACATTGGGATGTTTTCACCTGCCACCGAAATCTCAGTTACAGAGTGGTGCCCTCTCAGCATTACGTTTTCGTCAAATTGTAACCTTCTCGACGGGGATACAAGTCTGCCAAAGATGATAATATAGCTATGATAATAAAATCAACATCCTTAATATGATAAATATGAGGCTCCTTTGGTTGCAGAGTGCGTACTAGCAGCTTGAGCGCAGGACAGAACGTTTCACGAACTGTACGCCATATCGGTCGCTCCTCAACACTTTCAGTGTCAAATCTTCCCCCATATAAGTACCTTCAAATATACGGACTTCTTCATTCCGTCCTGCGAAAACAAGACGAGAAAAAAAAATATGAGTGATTTGAGTGGTTGGACGTAGGAAGGCACATCTTTCGAGAAAATGGGACAGTATCGTAGATTGAATAGCATATGCTTACCACCCAACGCAATGTAAGAGAAATCCGGGTCTTTCTACAAGATCTCTCAAATTTCTGCTCAATACTCGAGGACACACATTTAATATACCACCGCTTAGCCGCGCTGTCGACAGCGATGACATATACGTTCAAGCTCTCTAGTATCCATCCGCACCTCTGCAATTATCATCAAATAACCACGTACACCCCCATGAAGGCTCCCTTCCCCACAATACAGTCTCGAGTTCTGCAGTCGTCGCAAGTAGCAGTAGCTTCAAAGCGCGACACAATTTGAGACCCTAGCCATTCAGACCATGCTCAAAAGAGCGGCCGCGACTAGATATAGCTGTCTAACTGCTCGACGAGGAAGCAATTTTCCAGCGCGCTCACTCACTCGTCATTGTAACGGGCGGGCGATCACCTTTTGTTTTGTTTTCTTTGCTGTTAGCGTGTTTATTTTTTTCGGTGACGTTAAAAAAAATTAACCCATCGACATGGAACCGCACGGACGCTCAGGAGGGAACCATAACTGCCCAGGCGCGCATAATCGTTCAGGAAACACGGAAATATTGGCGCCGTCCAACTTCCTACCGAGCGCCGCAGCTTGAAATCGAGCCGACGCCGTTAGCGCTCTTTTCTGGGTTAACTCGGAGAGAAGCAACGCGGGGTCAATGAGGTTCCGTAATAAAAATCTCGAGCGTCGTCGACTTGGGACGAGGTCGGGCCGTCGCCGACAGTTCCGAAATAATGGGAAATCCATTAGATTCCGCCCATTCGAACGGTTCCGCAGCAACGACTAATTACTGCAGCGACACCGGGTCAGAGCATCCTCGACATCAATTTCCTCCGAAGTGGCCTTCGATCTTTCCGACAGACGCTTGTCGCGATCGAGCCGGAGATCGAAGTCTTGGTCGCGCGTCCTGATGTCCCGTTCCTCTATTTACGTGTTTCTTACATGTTTTATGCTTAATAGCAGCCCTACGTTCTCGTTCCTATTGTCTCGCATCCTGGCTTCGCGTGCTTGTCTCGTCCAGTAGTGATATAATCGCAAGATAAAGGGGCACTAAACCACATTCTGCGATAGCCTATTTCCGGTCACAGCGCAACCCACAAACTCGAAACGCCCTAAAAAAAAAAAAAAAATTACGATGATGCGTGGCCGATCTCTCTACGAAAATCGGCATCAAGGATCGATTACCTCGGATCTAACGCATACACTAGAGGGCGCCGTCGGACGAGAAGGGTGTTTGGCGTCTTAGAATGTTTAGAGCCCACCAGATTGAGCTATAGGACCATAAAGAGACTGTCGCAGAAAGTGGTTCAAGAAACGCACTGCGTGGCGAGTCTCTAGCACCTCATTATCGTTTCGCAACCAATGAGATTGCAGCGTTTCACGATAAGAACGCCAGAGAACCAATCACGAAGCATGAGCGTAGTAAGCCACGCCCGAAGTTATGAAGTTGCCGCCATTCATAGGAAAAGAAGGGTAAGGTGTGTCAGTCTAGGAGTGTGTATACGACGGCGCTCATTGCTGCGCGATTGGCTGCCGACTCGCGGATCGGGTGATGATGCAACGACTCTGCGCGCACGCACGACACCTTTCCCCCAAAATTGCGGACGAGAAAACGAGCGCAACACCGCCGTCTTCGTACAAAAAGCCCGTGGAACGCGCGAAAAAAAAAAAAAAAGTCGGAGAACAAACAGGGACCGAATCTAGGCGACGGTGCCAAATCTGCTGGGACTCTATATACGGTGTCCGGTAAGGAAACAAAAGTGGCGAACGAAAGCTGCGAAACGGGGCCAGCAACGGCACCAATGCGCGTCGCGGCGGCACAACCTGCCGAAGACAACGGCAGCGCCATAGTCTTCTCCTTGGTCCGCGGAGCCCGTCGCCAAGGGATGTGTATTCCCCAGCGTGGCAGCGAGAGACGGGGCCGATGAAAGAGGCAGGGTTGCACGCGCCTTCGCGTGCACCCAGCGACGAGTTCCAAGATGGCCCGCCGCCGCTGAACGGAGCAGCGCGCAACCAACCAACCAGCCAGCCAGCCCCGCCGTTTCCTGGATCTGCCTCCTCCAAAGAGCGATCTGCACATCTTTTTCATCACTTTTTTTTCTTTTCTTCTTTCTCTTTAATTCTTCTTTGGAAGATCTGTACGCGCCCTTTTATCCACCATTCGTCTCCTCTCTCTCTCCCCACAATCTCGTTTTGCTTGTTTTCTTTTGTTCCTGCCTCGAAGGTGCGCGGGGGCGTTTTCCTCTTGAGTGGAAAATTATCAGAGTGCGACTCGCGTACATGGACGGCATAGCGGGTCGTCGGGTCGTGACGTGCGCAGACGACGCGGCCAGGGCGGACGAGCGCGCCTGCGTCTTCGGGTTACTCCGGGCAATGGAACGGTCCGATGAACACCCGCCGAGCGTAGTACTCACGGCAGCCCTCAATGTGCTGCTCCCCCGCCTCGGAATATGGTGCACACATACACGGCACTGTGCCAGCTGGAGCCAAGCTCCAACGCACAAACACACACAAAAAAAAAACTTTTTTTTTTAATTTTTTTTTATGTAGCTTTAAGGTGTTATAAACTTCGAAAAAATAAAAAGCAACTACTACGTTTATTTTTGTCTGTTTTTTTACATAAAACTGGTTTAACAATATCGGCTTATTTCTGCAGACACAGAGTCTGCTTGGGCGTCTGGTTATTGTGTGTGATAACATTAAAAAAAAGACGGCTGGCATGATAGATTGTTTCTATTTCTGATCGTGGTGCCTCGGTTTGGATTTGACGACAATCAATACCTAAATATAAAAATAGTAAACCATTGCAGAGTCATATCTTGGATGATTTTGAATGATGAGAGTACACCTCCGTTTTACACCGTCCTAAAGCTAACAACATGCTTACCGAAAGCAATGAAAAGTTGCTTTCTGCTGTTGCATTTTTACAATGAGCAGGTTGCTGCGGATAGTGAGCTCTCGCGTTCATGTGCAATACGAAGAGACATGCACTACTTCGCACGTCCGGCCTGAGGTCACGAGACACATGGACGCCTTGCGTAACCGACAAACAAAGAGACTGACGTGGCGCCGACTGCGCCGGCTGTGTTCTACAAAACTGCACTCACAAACCGTCAAAGAACACGGTCAAAGACCGCGGCAAAAATAAATAAAAAAAGCGCATCGTCGCTATTTTTGTGCGCACATTAACCCGACACCGGCTTCGTTTTTTACTTGTAATGTACGGGGTGTTTGAAACTCGCCGTGGTACGCAACAATTATGGCCCATCTCCGTACCTTCGTAAATGTTCTGGGGCCTGGATGCAGGTCGCAGTACTGCAATCGACAGTACCTCAAACGGCGGCTGCCGCAAGGTGCCAAAGCGTCCGCGGATCTTCCATTGTCCGGTGGCCCGGGTGCTAATTGTACGTCATAATTGGAGAAGCTAGGGCTCCGTTCTACACGTTTTAACGAGCGCGCTGAGCCCAGGATGTGTGTGCGTGCGCGCGCGCGCGTGTGTATGTATGTCTGCGGGGACACACGTGAAATTCTAGTGCGTACGTATGCAATCTCTCTTTCCCTCCCTCCCTTTAACGCGGTTAGTCTCTGTGTAGCCGGCTTCTGGGCCGCCCTTTGAGCGGGGCGGTGCACGTTGCGTCGTCCGACAAAGTGCACGGCGTGATGTCGTCCTTTTGTCCTCGACGTCGTATGAACCGCGTCGTCGTCGTTCGCTTCCAGGATGACGGGCGAGGAGGGGGGCACCGCAATTCAGAAAACACGGAAGCGGACGAGACGGTGACGAATTGCGCGACGACTGCGAAGACCTGGTCGCCACCCTTCAGCATCGCGAATTCGCTTGGCACGGCTGAAGTTAACTGAAGCATGCAAGCGTGTGAGGAATCAAACCAGAAATTGGACTGTATGGTACACTACCAACCAACCCCCCCTCCCCCCCCCCCCACACACACACACACAACGGTGCATGTTGGTAGTATGTTTAGCAACTAAAAAAAGAAAGGACGCCAGTTGCTTGTTTGTTTTTATATGTCTGTATGGTGCTTTACTTTCATGGCCTATCTAGGACGTCACAGAGACCTACATCTGTGAAAGTTATTCTTCCATTAAATCTGACTTGCAATCTGTACCGGGTAAACGAATACGCTCGCAAACGTGTTAAAATTTCTTTGTGGTGACCACAGTCGCCAGGAGACATGTTTAGCGAAGGCACGTTCGGTGTGTTACGCAGTACTCTACCGAGAAGCTCAGGAGAGGAGGTCGTTTCGACCGTCGTCTGCTATCGCTGCCTGGTTCTCGTAGGCAGCATAGAAACAGATATCGTTTTTAGTAATTTTTCTATGCTTCTGTCGTGTCATTTTGAAGCACTGACTAGAAGGTTTTTACGTCGAAAAATTGCTTTGCTTTTATATGTGACACCGATTTTACGCTGCAGTCCTAGAAATTTATGGTGGTACGCGTGCTGAACGACGAAAACGACCTCCTGTCGTCCGCCATTTTGCCTGACCAACGCGCCCCCTATAGATCGTTGGAGTCGCGGTAGCGAGCAGAGGCCCGCCATCGCCCAAGGTTTCACATGCCAAAGGTAAGTACCAAAGAAAAAAAACAACATAACCACTATAAATAAAAAAAAACAAAAAAAACGTAAATTGCATTTTTGGATCCGTTTCGGTAATCGCAAGTTACGGTAAGCCACAGGGCCATTCTTACGACGTATGCGTGGTACGCACCGAGGGCAATTTCGACGACGTCCAGCCAGTCTCCCCTGCACAAAAACAACCCCTAGAACGACAAAAAGAAAGTCTAACATTGATCCCCAACACTGATTATACTCCCGAAAAGGGATAGAAAAAAAAAAAAAAGAAGCGACCTCGTGAAATCACCTTCGCCCTCCCCGAACGTCCTCCAAATCTCCCCGATATTTACGCGCACGCATTCCGCAGAATCTTTTCGCGCTCGACTGACTAGAACCCCAGCTTAGGGAGAAGAAGGAAAAAAACTAAATAGTCAAAAAGGGAAAAGAGACGAAGAGGAACAGCGAGAGAACGGCACTTCTGCCGTCACCGATATCTTACCCGCCCCAAACCCCCCTCGGTTTCCGGCCATGCCACCAAACTATGGGGACACAAATGCTCAAACGAACCCTCCAAAAGCGGAGCAGAGTTGCCTCCCGGAAGCGCCTTCCCCATCTTCCCCGCGCATGTCTACGAAGGCGGGACGGGGAAGGCTCCAAGGCGTCGACTGAGCTGGAGCAGGCCAAAAGCGACCGTGAAAGGCCAAGAATCCCAGGAGGGTTCGCTCGCTGTCGTGTCGTTTCTTGCTTTCACGTCGCTGCAATATTTTTGGCGCGTGTTTTTTTTTTTTTTTTCACCACAGGGGTGCGTAGTGTACATTTCTCGACTGGCAGCTAGGGTTGTTTACTTTTAGGGGGTCACTTTCGGTCCGAGAACGAAAGAATAGGCGGTATAGTGACGGACATGGCACGAAGGCAAGAAGTCTCCCCGAAAGTCGCGTCGGTCGGGTTGACACCCCTTTGAAATGAGAGAAGGAAGTCCAGATGGGACAGTATAATGTTCCCTGGCTTCGAATATTTTCTTCGCTTTCGTTTTTTAGTTGGTAAACGGAAGAGAAAGTCGGTTTCATGGACGGCAAAGGACAGGCGGAGAAAGTGAGAGTCACTCGACAACCTGAGGGTCGCCGACGCCCTGGGACGTCGGTCATTTCTCAGGAATGACAAATCGCGAGTGGAGGACTCGCTGCGCGCACGGCCGGGCTTCCACCGGAGGGGAAACCGTCTTGTCGGCTCCCCGGGAGGTTCGGACTGCGAGAGTCATCCGTTAGGCAGACACGATCGCTTGCACGCCGCCGAAAACCACTTTCAAATTCCTCCTCCTTCGCCAACTTTCTCCGGCTGCTTTCTCGGAAGGAAACAACATAGAAAACGTTCGACGCTACACTAAGCAAAGAAAATACGGAAAGGATTGGTCGGCTGTTCCGCTGCGCTGGAAGGACGGAAAACCTAAGCGACCGATAACGAGCTCGACAAAAATAAAATGAGCCGGGAGGGGGAGACGTGTGAGTACGCCAACACCGCGGCGTGCCTGCAAGACACGTCGTTTGTTTGAGCCTGGTCAACGAACCTCGTTCATTCTGAGATAAAAATGAAGGCATCTGGGCATGAGTTACGCGCCGCCGTCGCCCGTTCGGCGCAGCTCGATTACGCCGGTCGAGCCCCTTTCGCTTCGGCTCTTCTTCCGACCCTTCTGCTATCCGTTTCCTATCCGCGATGTCGTCGACAGCGCTTGCCTTCTGTCACGATGGCAACGGCGCTCGAGTGCGAGGCTGGAACGATTCCGCCGCTGGCGATAGACCAGTTAGCGTAGACAAAACACCGTTAATCAAGCATTGCTTTCATACCAAAGCCCGACAGGTCGACTCGGACATTCCGCTGACGTAGAGACGTGTATCACCAACGCTGTCACCTTCCGCCATCTGGGTTACTGACTTGGGGCAGCGCAACCTAAAGCCCTTTAATGAAGTTCACGCTTCACGCAAACAAAGATATAAGGAAGAATGAGAGAAAATTGCGCATCAAAACGGGGGTTATCTCGCCTTGTCATTTATTGTGCATTGTGATCATCACCGTAGTCCACTGTTTTATGACTGTGTAACAATGTTATTTTTTGTTTTACAATCTCTCGCAAGTGTTTTGAGTCATAACTATTGCCTATTGTCAACTCTGATCCACGATTCTCATTATAGTCTTCTGCCCTGTGTGAATACACCAAAATTTCTAAGCGCTTTGATATCTGCCAGGTGAGTTTTTTGGGCCTTAAATGTTTTGTAATGATATAAGTAGCAACGTAGCGAATTGAAAATGAAGTATTAGGCATGTGCGAATAGTGCATTTTGAGTTCGAAGCGAATAGTGCTTTTGACAGAATATTTTTGAATCGAATATCCAATAGTTTCTCCGAGCCTTTCACTAAAGAGCACCAGAGTTAAAATAAAACTCAGCTTTACTTGTGAAGGTTGTTTCTAACCTTCAGCTTGTCAGCTTGTATGCTCAGCTAAATTTAATATACTAGATAACTATATTTATTAACTGTGTGTGGCATGCAAACAGGAAATTTGTTGCAGCTATCAACGGGATCTATAAATCAGCTAGCTATATGAAAATGTTTTCCAAAATTTAATTTTGACAAAAAAAAAAAAAAAAAAAACGCGAATTATGAATGCTGGTTGTCAAGACATCGCTGCGTAACATATATTTTTGCATAATCGCAGTTGGTTAGCCCTGTTGAGTGCGCTTCTCACCGAACAACTCTGCACTGCGGAGAACCAATACCGGAGGGGCCCGTGGGTATTGCTTCCCCGCAGTGCACACGTCGTCGGGGAGAAGCGCACTCAGCGGGGATCATTCGCCGCGATCGACATTTCGAAAAGTACGAATATCGGAGTTCATCTCGAAGCGAATATGGATTGCAAATTAATGCGAAAGCATTATATGCCCCATTACGCATAATCCGGCGTCGTTGGTGGCGTGACCGAGTGATGGAACTAAAAATGGCCGACGGCGCGAAGAGTACTGACACGTCAAAAATACTCGGATTAACGTGAAATTTGTCAGGGAGGTCCTGTAAACAAAGTAAATGAATGGCTTTGAGAAGAAAATTTGGTACATTTCGGTCTGGGTAGGAATCGAACCAGGGCCTCCGGGGGGCGAGACGAGCAGGCTTCCCTGACGCCTCGGCGACTCCACGGTTCTGCCATTGCACATGTCACGTCGCAGCTAAAATTCATCGTTCTGCAGCAAAATGGTCCGGAAGTTTCTGGTCTTTGGCCAACGTACACGCAAGCACACACACGGAATCATTTTATCAAAGGGACTATCATACTTTCGCATTCCCACACGTAAGCAGTCTTAAGTGCCTCTGCCGAATTTTTTATTCGAAACTAATATTCGAATATTCGCAAAACTCTATTAAGTATAGGCATTCACTCATCTTAAAGTTCTTCTTTTTATATTTGTTTTAGGTTAAGTTCCTGTACTTAAGTGCTTACTTAGGTGTATTTATTTAGTATTGGATCATTTATATTCTCTTATTTATGTTCCAGCCTTCAAAACTGTCACAGATCCCTAATCCGGCCCTTTGACCAAAACGTTTGAAGACTCCTGCCTTAGTGCAATCGACCTGGCGAGCCCCGCTAAAGTGAGTGAGCATCGTCGACAGATAATACGGAAGTCTACCCACCCCGACATGTTAACCACGTCGCACCCGTGCTGTCAACGCGACCCGACTAAAGAGGTTTCGTTACAATGAACCTACGAAAAGGAAATGATGAGTCTTCTCCGATCTCCGTGTTCCGAATTTTCATTTCCGTAACACAAACCTGTTCCCACCTTTCCGAGAGGCGATCGGCGGTCCGGTTCTCAAGCAAGAGCAAAGTCGATCGTCCCCAATCTCGAGGAACTCCCGGAGGCTCTCTTCCTTCGTTTTTTGGAACGCGAAGTGGCCTCAGGGACGGCGTCTGCTGCCCGCCAAGCCGAATATTTACTAAAACCGGGCCCCCAGAAGCATCGCGACACTGTCCCAGTCAACGCGAGACCTGGAATCTCTAAAGCTAAACTGGGAGCGCCCTTACTAGAGCCGGATGTTCTCGTCGAAGCACGCGCGGAGATACTGGATAGCTTATCGCCTCGGCCAAGCTTGCTTGATGTCTCGCAAACCCCGTCTTCCCGTCCTTCTGTTTCTTTTTCTTTTCGTTTTGTTTAAGAACTTTCAGTTTAGAAAGGATAAGGCGGCAAAAAACCAGGTACCTCACTTTCAGAAAATAAACCCGGAGGTCCCCTTTTCATTATTACTCGTGGGAAAAAGGAAGGCACTCACTTTTGCCCCGTTACAAACACAAGCATCAAGTTCGACTTCTGTGACTCACGTATATACTGAAAAAAAAAAAGAAGAAAAAAAAAACAAGCATGAACGATATTCTTGATTGCCGGGAAAAAGAAACGCTGCCTGCAAGCGAACGTGTGGAGTAGGTAGCCTTGTATGAGGAGGCTCGCTCACCCCACGACCGGTAAAACTGATAATGAGAATAAATGTCCGAGAAATCGCTGCCCAGAATGCGGCAACCGCAGCAAACGAGTTTCAAGCGCGATTGTTAACACCGCCGAAGGGAGTCAAAGGCGGGTGCGCGCGTGAACTTTTAAAGCCCCCATCTTGGGACGGGAACAGGAGGAGAGGGAAACCAGGATCGATTGTTCATTCCTTTGTTCGCTTATCCCCCCCCCCTTTTTTTAACACATTTTGTTTAGACTTTTACGTAAAACCAGTTCTTTTATTTGCCGACTACATAGGGTTCGGCATTGGAGCTTACCAATAGAAAAACGGAGGGAAAAAGCGGGTCCCCCATATTTGGCGCCCAAACCGGGTGTGCGCATAGAAAGCAGCACTAACCTTAGCGATGACGGTTAACGTGCACAAACTTCCCTATTCGTGGTCTCTCGTGTCGTGCAGGAGATGACCTAAGGAATTCAGTTTTCTTTTGATAATTAATGAGAAGCTGCAGATCTCATTACCGCTGTGTCTGAAATGTTTAAAGGAAAAGTTCAAGTGCAGAGATAAGGGCGAACTGCTCGGATATTAGTGATAAAACTCTACGAGAATTAAACCGCGTTTCAATTAGCTCTTTATTTATATTTCCATGTACGACAAAAGAAAGATGTCGATTGCTTTAATTCTCTCATTTTATGCCTTCACGTGCGGGATGCTTGCATTGATGTCTCCACCCTACTCAGTTCAGATTCCACGTACCAGTCTTCTATTTCCAAGTTCTCAGTTACATTTGTTTCCGAGTAAGTATAGAACGTTGTGATGTGTTTACTGAAAACAGGAACTGCAAACGACTTCCAACCTTACATCTTGAAGGAAATATACATGTACCAAAATCCACGAACAACCAGTGGACTTACGCGAGAAGAACCGTGGGACACAAAAAGTACCTTACCTCTCAAACGGTGTTCCCGATCCTTCATGTTTCCAACAAGCGATGCATCCGGACGTGTGACCGTTCAAAAAGAAGGCGGGAGAGTTGACACCAAAAACCACTATGTTTCGTCGGTTCACAGCGCAACCATCACGACAGCACAGTTTGGACAGTCGTTTCTTCGCAGACAGTCTGACTCGTGGGCAGCAGCAGCAACGGCGAACGCGAGTGGTATTCCACCGTTCCCCGCGGGAGGGAACCGAAAACCGCGAGGTTGAAACGACCAAAACTGAAGTTTCGCGCCAGACACGGGGTCAGCTTCACAACGAAGACGACGCCTCTGGCCGCACCGTCACCGAAGGCATGCCGTCGCACCAGCAGCCGGCAGTAGTAGCACAAACACGCACGGCCGCGAGCTACGAGCGAGCGAGCGCACGCAGAGAACCAACCACACGCACAGGGGAGACCGCCGAACGCGACGTGCCGCACCGCACCGCCTCTCGGAGCCAACAATCGCTAAGCCCAGCCGCGTTTCGGACGACTTGTTGCGCGGGGTGCGACCTCCTCTCCACGTCGCTTCCCTCCCTCCGCGTCTCCTCCTTTCTCTCGCTATCAAAGTGCCAACTAGCCCCGCCTGGGGGCGAAAATTGAAAACCAGCTTTCTTTTCCTCGAGTCCCGAGACCAGGCAGGGGCAGCGCCCGCGGCCGAACGCTCTTTCCTTTTAATCTCCCTTCCCTTCTGACTCTCCTCACCTATTACGGGTAAGGACGTTGCCATCCTCTCCCTGCCCCATCCTCCTCGGCAATTTGATCGGTTTTAGCGGACTCTTGGCGCCCGTTTTAGTATGCATCTGACTTCGGTTTTAGCGGACGGCAGGGGGACTTCTCGTGTTTCTTCTTTCGGGCGCTCGAGCTTGATACATGATACTTGGTTGTTTATCGGTTCCCAGGAGGGGTAGCACTCCCGTTGGGAGAACCTCATCTTTGTGCTCTCGGGAAGATGGACTCCTCCTCCTCCTCCTCCGCCCTAGAGCCTAACCTACATTCCTAAAAGACTATACGCAGTCTTGAGAGGCTCGCCGCCAGGGCGCGCTTCGGCTGACGCGGTCCCTTCGCCGCCTTTGGAGCAAGTCTCCTTTGTTCTCGCTTTATTTTCTTTCTGGGCTAATTTGTTTGCCGTCTTTAAATGAGAACCCCTGAAAGTTGACTTTTTCTTTCTTTCTCTCTCTACGCCAGCCAGAACGCGTTGGTGTCGGTGGGCCCGGGCCCGAGTATCGTTGAAAGTTTGAGTGATTATATGACGACATTGTGCGCATATTGACTGTGCGATTTTCAACGAATAGGGGACTAGTTTAACGGCACATCAAGAGCGAGATATAAAAAAATATTCTTTGCATTGTACATTACAGGGGACTGAATAAGGTGAACAAGAATCGAACGATGTTTTGTTCGCCGCTGTGGTAGTCTCCAGCATAAGATTATATTTCTGCACTTCTGATAATGTCCCAAAGATAATATTATGTTTTTTTATAAGCACGTGTGCACATAAAAAAAAAAAAAGGTATTCTGCTTTGCTTTCTCTCGTAATCCATGGAGTACAAAAGAAGTTTTGCAGAAAAAACGTAAACTAAAGAGGCTTCGAAAGCGTCATTCTCCTGCTATCTGTGTGCAGAGTGGCAAGTTAAAAACATCGATTAAGCTAGCCAAGGAAACTCATTTTACAAAGTCAATGCCAGAGTTCATTTTATGCTCCCCTGAAAAGTTCTGGCGTTATCTCCACTCCGTCACAAACTAACATAAGTCAGTTACGCGTTAGTAACAACGTTGTGCACGTCTGAATTCAGTCACTATTTTCAGTCTGTGTTTACGCTAGATTCAACTGAATTAAGCAGTATTCCCAACGATGAGGGGTCTAACGTAAGTGGTTTTGTATCAGAACGAGGGATCATATCCTTATTGTAACCAATTAATACTAGAAAATCTCCAGGACCAGATACTGCACTAAATGAATTTATAAAAAAAGATACGATAAATGGTTTGCGAAATACTCAACAATTATATTTTTCAATTCCCTCCGAGACTCTGTTTTCCCGGACGATTGGTTATTAGCAGGAGTTGTGCCCGTGAAAGAGGGTGGGAAGAATTATTCAATTGATAATTATCGTCCTATTTCTTTGACCTGTACGTCGTGTAAGCTACTGGAGCACGTTGTGAATAAGCAGCTGGTTTCTTTTATGGAGGACAAAGGCATCCTAAGTTCCAATCAGCATGGTTTTTGGAAAGGGCTGTCAACAACCCAACTACTTGAACGCTATCATGAGATTTTTGGTATATGTTAATAATCGTCGTCAAGTGGATGCCATTTTTATAGATCTGTCTAAAGCGTTCGATCGAGTACCACACTGTAAACTAATTAATGTTGTAATTGACTAAGGTGTTCCTTCATTGATCATAAGATGGATTAGCACATATCTCAGTAATCGCCGGCTGTTCGTCGATGTAAATGGCCCCTTTTCAGTTTTGTTGAAAGTGTACTCAGGGGTTCCACAGGGTACCTTGTTGGGTCCCTTGCTTTTCTTAACATATGTCAACAGTTTGTTTCCTATCTGCGGTAACGGGCGCGTGAGAGTAAGAATGTTTGTCGATGATTGTATTTTATATGTTCCCGATTTCGTCAGTTAACGATTAGATAGAAGAAAATGATAGTTTATATCGCATCTGGTCATGATGTAGTAATAAGAATATGGTAATAAACACCCAGAAAACGCAATACATGCACTTGACGAATAAGAAAAATATATTATACTTTGACTACGAGCTTGACTCTGTCAGGCTTACTAAAGTTGACAGCTATAAATACTTGGGTGTGATTATCACTAGCGATCTGGAAATGGAACAAACACGTGGTTTATGTAACAAAGAAGGCAACTGAAAAACTGCGGTATTTACGAAGGAAACTGTGTAAGCCAGCTCCCTCGGTTAAGCTTGTTGCCTACAAAGCTCTTGTAAGGCTAACACTGGACTATGCTTCCCAGGCGTGGGATCCCTGGCAGGCCACACTTTCTAATGAGCTTGACAAACTTTAATCACTTGCGGTGCGTAAAATATTTTCTCATTTCAAAACTACGATGTCTGTAACGGAGCTAAAAAAAGCAGGCAGATATGCAGCCCTTGAAAAAAAAAAAGGTAAATATGCCAACGCCTGAAAAAAATTTTTTTTTTTTTTTTTTTAGATTTATAATTATTTTCTAAGAGTCGACAGCTCTAAATATGTGGCACCCAAAAGCCACCGTTCAGAGCGCTTACATCACCCGAAAGTGCTCGAACCCATGCACGCCCGTATAAATATATTTAAACAATCATTTTTTGTGCAGGCTGTAGATTTTTGCAACAAACCTGCAGGTGATGTTGTTGCTCTCGAGTCGATTTATGATTTCAAAATAAATCTACGTGTGTTGTTTCAATAAAAAAAAAAAAAAAAACATGCTTTTGTGTTTTTGGCACGCCTCTGTAAGCGGATTTGTAACACCGGCTTTTTTATTGTGTCTGTGTGCGACGTGCAGAGAACGCAGTGTACATTTCTTGTTTTGTATTATCCGCTCCTGCTTTAAGCGCGAAACACATGTACGACGAAACCGTCCGATCCGACGTGCGGACTGCCGGAATGACCTTGAGGGGAGAGGGTTTTCGTAGCATCGGAGAGCGTTGAAAACCCTCGCATCCGACCGTCGTATTGCGCGGTCGGACGTCGGATCGGACGGTTTCGTCGTACATGTGTTTCGTGCTTTAGCCCTTAACAGGGTGGCACTATTGCGAAATAGTTACTAATAATAATAAAAGAAAGAACTTGAGAAATATTGCATTGTGTATTACAGGGGACCGAATAAAGTAAACAATAATCGAAAGATGTTTTGTTGGCTGCTGTGGTAGTCTCCAGCGTAAAATTATATTTCTGCATTTCTGATAATGTCCCAAAGATAATGTTATGTTTTTGTATGTACGGTGTGCACAAAAAGCAAGAATTAAAAAGGTACTCTGCTTTAAACTTGAAAAATAAATCCTTGGACAAGCGAAACCATTGTATTCAAAAACAGTAACTTTTTTTTTTTTAACAGCAGCTAAAGGTATACTGGTGGGAAACAGTATCATAAACAAAAAAGCGAGATATACAAACAGTGACACCAAAAGAGAGAGAGAGAGAGAGAGGAAAAAAACTAGAGCCACCAGTTTTTTCGTTTTCTTTTTCAGGCGCCAAAACGAAATCAGAAACTTTGCACTCATTCCTGCCCTCGTGACCGAAAAAGCCTGCTTCCAAGCACCACGGTCTCAAAACAAATAAGTAACTAGAAGAAAAAAAGAAACAGTTCCAAAGCCCGAGATCGTGGAATTATTGGCTACGAAACTTGGTCATCGAAACGTCGCGATTTTCGTCTTATGATTATACATCATCGACTCTCTCCACTAGTCATGCGGATCAAAAAATGTTCGGTGCATTTTGTACGGATCAATTGCCCGGATTTATTTTTTTCTTTCTTTTTTTTTTCTTCAACCATATATATTCTGCTGCTATGACGTCCAACTGTATTCTCTGTCGCTGCACCAATTCCAAGTATTTCAGGTCCACTTATAATCTCCCTGACGGCTTTCAGCTGAGCTAGTTGGTTTTGCGCTATTTCTTTACTTTTCTCAGTGCACTGCTTGGCCAACATCCATGGTCTTTTTTTTTTTAACTGAAATATACACGGTCGATGACATCCTTTTCGTAAATATAGCCAATAGATAAAGAAAGAAAAAACACTTACAGTATCGCTGTCTATACATAAAAAATATAATAAACGTTCGCTTGGAGTCGTGTGTAAGGTACATTATTTTTAATGTGTCAATATCGCATATCGTCGTCTACTTGTTCATTCCCTATTCACCCTTCATACAGGTTCTTTTCTTTTTCTTAATTTCGTGAGGGCTACACAATAGCGGTCAGTGCAAGTGAGTTATACGGGCAGGCGGACATTATGTTTAAGAAAAAGCGCAACGAAAAGATGACAAAAAACAAAAAAAAAAATCCACAAATTACTTTTTAATTATACGTTTTAGGGCATATGTTTACAGTGAAGAAATGGAAGCAGTCAATGTTAAAAGTCAGCCTAGTTTTTTTTTTTTTTATATTTCGGATTGATCACGCAGTTGGAGGGATTCACTGTCAAATTTTGTTCTGGAAATCTGTCGATACCGCAACTAAACACGCGATGCCCGTCGGAAGGACAACCCTCTATTAACGCCGGAAAGTCACGTGTTAATGAATAAAATTGGCGTCACTATTTCGCGTCAGAGTGCAGCGAAGCTGATTGCAGTCGGTGCTCCGTGGATGGCGAACTAAAGCGACCAGCCACCTTATCGGCCGCGACAAGTTGCTTTGCTTTGCTGCGTGGTATCATTGGAAAAACAAGCCACCCTCCGCCGTCAAACGAGGGCATCGGGCGTTTGGTTTCGCTATCCGCAGATTTCCACAACAAAATTTCACCATGAATAACTCCAACTGCGTGCTCGACCCAGGATATATATTTTTACAGCCAAGCTGTTTATGGCTAGGGTTCCGTGGATTTTTCGTGTGCGTCAACAAAAACTCAGGTCCCAAATCTGATGCAAAATCGATTCATTCTGTGCGAAAGCTTATACCTATCATTACTTGGATATGCATTTTCAGTAGATTAGTTATCGATAGGCAACATTTTCACGATCAGTAATAATAAAGGTTTCTCAAAGATCTGCCGTTGTGCGACCTGCGTCGGCCATGATATCTGCATGATGCGGTAGATGGAGGCCCAGGTGTTACAGTGGAATCCAAGGACGGAGGCCACTCCAGGATGAGGGAGGCTCTTGCGTACGTGCAAACCGAGCGAGCGGAGCCTTAGACGGAGCAAATTCATTCTTGAGATGAAGCAAGCAGCCTCGAAGAAGGAAGCCGGGTTGAAGATCGGTGGCTCGCAGTTGGGACTGGGACGATACATGGCTCAGAAAAGTAGGTATGCTTGGGAGGAGAGCGTGTTGGTTTTAAGTCATGGATGAAGAAAGAATAAAACAATTAAAACAGGGACAACACAACCACATCTTTGAACTAGCAACAGACGAGTAAACTTTCAAACAGCGAGCAGCCGACTATACCCAGTAGGAGTAGGGGAGAGAAGGGGTAGAGAAGGAAAGAAAAGAAACGCGAAGTGCAAGTCAGGGTGGCTTGCACTTCGCGTTAGCTTCAAATTGCAGCACATGAGGCTCGGCAGGGCAGGGTTTCCCGTCGACCTTCTCCGATCTGTAATGGAAAGGATGATTCGCGGGCCTGATCGCCACTCACCAGCCACAAAAAAGAAAGCCCGATTCGCCGTCATTCCTTACGTACACAATTCAGCCCACCGGATAAAATCCATTGCCTCAAAGTTCGACACGAATGTTGTCTTCTCGTGCCGCATGCGTCTTAAACAACTATGTCAACAAGTGAGCAACAACCGTATTGCGATTGGCTGCACCGTCAAACACGAAAAGAAATTCATTCCATGCAAAGAGAAGAAAGTTTACTTCATCCCCTTGAGCTGCGGCCATCAATACATAGGACAGACCGGCAGATGCACCAATCACAGACTCCGCGAACATCACAACGAAGTTTCTAAGGCCTCTCCAGATTCTTATCATCCCATAGTCATACATGCCCGTTTGTGTCTGCGTTGTCATCCCCTCTTTGATGACACAAAAATCCTGGGGGGGCATGACAGCAGATTCGGCAGGGAAATCATTGAATCATTCGCGATGACCCCAGCAAAAAACAACGTGTCCAACCCTTCCCTCCTGCTGACGAAAACTGAGGTTGAATTTTTAAAATCCGAGATAACCCTTCCACCCTGACTTGCACTTTGCGTTTCTTTTCTTTCCTTCTCTCCCCCTTCTCTCCCCTACTCCTACTGGGTATAGTCGGCTGCTCGCTGTTTGAAAGTTTACTCGTCTGTTGCTAGTTGAAAGATGTGGTTGTGTTGTCCCTGTTTTAATTGTTTTATTCTTTCTTCATCCATGATTTATTTTTTCTTTTTAATTTGTTTTTGCGAAGAAAAAAAAAGTCCTATACTAAACATGGTCGATGAAAATCACCTTTAAAAAAAAAACAAAAAAAACGGGGATGAAGGAAGGACCTTGTGTACGGAACGCTGAAGTAATAAATTGAGCCTACTACATGTGCAGCAAAGTTTGAATTGGAATTTATTATTTCCATCTCATATTGACTTAAATACTGTAAGAAGTAATACAAAAAAAATCGTCTAAATCCCGCATTTTGACACGGGCGGCTGAGTGAAATGAACCAACTGTTACAATATATATTTAAATACACTTGCGCGGAATATTACGATTGAAAACTGTTCTAACAAACCCATACTATCTTTACTATAGTTTCGTCAGAAATCCGATTGTGTACTCTTGACAGCAGTTTTGTTTTGAGTGCCTCTTCTGGTGTTGCTGTTGAGGGAGAGGGCACTGTCCAGCAGGTTTGTACTGCTCCTCCCTCTCTTCTTGTATGAAGAGGAATAAAGAAACTTGAAAAATAGACTGGAGAGGCTATAGGGTTGAGAACTCGCAGCTCGGTGGATATTATCCGTCTCTGGGGCACACTCCTCGAGCAAAGGTAAACTACCTGTCGCATTAACCGATAAGTAAAATGAGTAGGCAGGTAATAAATCAGACAGGACACAGATGCAAAACTAGATCGCACGAGCCGTAACATGCAATCAAAGTCGTAATCGAGGATGCAACGAGTGAAGTAGCAATCAGAGACGCTGTTAGAGAAGCTAGTACGGTTGAGGCAGGGTGCGTTTAGGAGTCTACCCTTTTTATATATATATATATACATGTATAGATAGTAAAAGAGGTAGATGAACGGAGAGGGCCTCGTCGACACGAACGTCTCAAAGAGTGCAAACGCGATTCCAGGGTCGTCCTCTTGTACACAGGGCGAATTAGCGCGGAGCTATCCGCGTGCTTGCAGCAGCTTATCCGTGTACAGCCGACAAGAGACGCCGAGACTGCTAGGTGACGGTCGTAAATTTGGCTTCAAGGTCTTTTTTAGATCTCAAGCTTCAATAGAGGATAAGGAAGGAGGGTGACTGCCTTCGAGAGACGGCGACCAAAACATTCGTCGACTGCCCTCAAACTGTTCTCCTTCTCGTTCACTTTTTTTTTTTCACTTTTTTTTTTGTGCGTTTTAGGAAAAAAAAAAATCTATTCATCTGAATTTTGAGGGCGCCGGAGCGCTTTATACAAGTGGAGAGTTTCCATTTCTGGGCCCTTTTTTTCACTCGTGTGCATGTTGAAAGGCGGTTTCGGAGCCGGCCGTACCGTTGCCGCTGCGGTCAATGCACCAGACGTCGAGCAATCAAATGTGATGATGTATCAAAAACCACTATTCCTCCGCCTTGCGGTTCGTGTTGTTAGGTGGTCCTGCAGATTAGGAGGGAGTGGTCTCAAGCCAAGTTCGTAGCCAGATGGAATTACTCCCCAATCGCATCCGAACAACGCCTTATACGCTCGGAGTACGGCGAAAAAAAAAAATCAAGTTCAAAGCCCGTCTGAAGGAAGTCTACATTGACGGATAGTCCCGGTCGGCTGCACGGTCGAAGGGCGTCAGGAAGGCAGAGCACTGCGGCTGCTGCTTCCTCGAAACTTTTGGCGCACTTCGATCCTTCTGCTTCCGCCTATCTTGGTCGGTGGTATTCTTTGTAACGCAGAAGAAAAAAAAAACAAAAAACGCTACAGCGTGGGCCTGCAACAAACTCTAAAGAATCGCCGAGGTATACGTATAAAACGGCAGGGAAGTAGTTCGCAAAGGCTAGACACACGAATGAAGGTTCTGTTGTGGGAGTTGTTGAGAGAGAATATGAGGATTGATTGATTGAGGTCGATGAAGGAAATAAAAGGGGGTTAGCTTCCACGTTTGTCCTAGCCGGCTGCCTTGTGCTGGGGATAAAGGAGAGAAAAGGGCGCAGTAATGACGCAGCACGATGAAATGGTCATGATAACAATGGTGATACAATTGATGATGCGGATGGTGCTAGAAATACCTTCCGCACGTGCACAAAACTCTTAAAAACGTGATCGCAGTCCCGTACGTATACAGTAAAGAACAGTACCAGGCCCCGGGATGATTTTTATGATTGGCACAACGTGTCCGAAGCGCCAAGCACCCTGGCCCGCCGGATATGCGAAGCTATTCGCAACTCCGTCCGTGTGGATTTCATCTCCCTTTTTCTATTTGACATTTCGGTCGCCAGGTCGAGCCAGGTTTGCCCGCACACTGGGATAGGCTGTAGCTCCCCACTTCTCTCCTTCGCAACTTTTCTGTTGAATAGCGTCGCCTCCTCTGGAGCCAAGAATACCTTATTCATAAAGATAGAAGCCACACTATGCTGTTTCGCAAGTTGATGACTATTGTTCGACCCGTGGTCATGTTAGAAATCGAAAGCATCATGATAAACCGGTCTAGTATAGAAACATGCTCCAGAGTGCGCCGTTGTGTACGTTAATTACTAAATGTATTTGCCAACTGCTGCCTCAAGCAAATAAAAAAAGCTATTTTGATTTGGGTTTAGAAGCTTGTACTGTACTATCCCGAATAGATGAGAAACGCAAAAAGAAAGCAGAAAACGACAAAAAGCTTGGGAACGAGAGGTGATAAAAGGATGAGAACTCACATGTCATACGCAACCTAGACTGCTTTTTGCCGTTTGTTTTTTCCGTGGAAATCAGCGCAAGCAGCTTGAATGGGGCGTGCCATTCGCATATCAAGACCCTTTCTGAGAGACGACCGCATGTCCACGCAGGAGACGAGTAATAAAAAGAAGAAATGAAGAGGTGTCGACCGAATCCCATCGAGTAGCCGAGAGGTGCATGCCCTACGAGAAGTTTCTTGTGGAAGCCCCATTACCCGCGGATTATGTCGGTTCCCGAATGTGGGACAGGCAGCTCGATCACGCGGTTCCCGGGACACGACCAAACAGCCGCGGCGGCAAGTACGAGAGGCGCGCGAATTCGAAAACGCCCTCGGAACACAAAGGGAGTCGGCCCCGAAAAGAAACAAAAATGTGTCACGTCGGACAAACAGACAGAGAGCCAGAGACACTCCCAACGTAAGACGAAAAGCTAAAAAAGAAAAGAAAACGTCTTTGATTGGCACGCATTTAGGAAGTGAAAAGCAAGTCTCCCGTTGACGCCACTTCAATCGTATTAAGGAACAGTGGCGATCAGGATGCCGGCGTATATCGAGCTGGTCGGCCCTATATTGGGGCGGCACGCATACGCCGGCCCTATAAGCGCGGCCGGCGAGTTAGAACTGGGCGAGTAAGGTCATATATATATCCTTATAAGTTATTTGCCCAATTCCTAATATGGCCATATATGGCATCTCTGCGCGGGGAGGTGAACATGTAGACCCTTTTCTCGCGCACCAGAATTCAGACACTGTAAATGACCTTCTGTTGTCTCACCAAGTAGCCCAGCACTGACATTATAGTAATAGGGAATTCGCGCGATCCCCGCGTAGAAGAGAAGAACACTGGGATGTCTAAAAGGTCAAGAATCTGTCGCGCGACCACAGTGATAAACTTAAAGCGAGCGGAATAAAAGGAAATAAAAAAGATGGAAGGTCAGGTATATTGGCGCCCACGCACAGCTGCTGAAAAGCGCCTATATTTAATTATTTATCTTAAAGGTACTGTATGCTTCTCAACGCTAGCGCTGGCTCACAGCCCTGTAGATGTCAAGTTTCGAGCAGCGCCCCTCGCGAGCCAAATCGAATAACTTTATGTCGCGTTGTCATTGCACGTTCTTACGCTCCCACACGTTGCTGGGAGGCGCCAGGAAAGAAAACATAAACAAAGCAACTGAAAGGAATGCATTCTTGGTTTTGGTGATTTTATTTTTTTTTTTTTTTTTCGTTTAGGCGCTTGAACAGATGCTGACAGACGCTAGCGTTCGAACATGGCTCGTGATGCGTGATCAAACGTTATAACCATATACCACCGCCTTTATGGTCGCGCCTTGCAGACGCCGAAGCCAACATTACATGCTCGCGTCTTCTCGCCGAGTGCGACATCAAGTCGAGGAAGGCGGTACGTGAAGAACGTGCGTACGATTACAAACGTGAAGGCGAGCGCGCATCATGGCTCGGCCCGCGGGAAGAGCGCGTAGGTCCACTGGGTGATCCATCGAGCGATGTACGTCGCTCGTTCTCCGCATGTGCCAAACGCTTTTTCCGTGTCGCACACCCACGAGGCTGAGCTGCGAGGAGCGCATCGCACCGTCTCCGAGTGCCCAAGCCTTAACGTGTCCCGTGGCAGGCTGGCCAATGGAAATGAAGGCGCGTGATTTCAACTCAGTGGCGAAAATGGACCCCTTAATAAAGTGGATGACCCTGTTAAAGCCCTGATCCCACACATACAGCAACTGAGAGGAAAACAATATCAAGTAAACATTCTAAAACACTGGCGCTCTGGCCAGGTGTCAGGATGATTTTTTTTCTGCTTATACGGCTTCGCCACTTCGAGCTTCCTTGACCCACCTCTTGCCGAGGAGAGTTGCTCAATGGTCGCCTTATTGTATAGAGACTATACGATGTATCCACCATAGAGAGGGTCAAATTCGAACGGGAACATTTTACGAGTGTGATGACAATACATGTCGAGTCGTGTCTAATGGAAGCTCAATAAAACATCATCTGCGCCTCAAATCGTCTTCAACTGCTCTTGCTCGGATCCTGAATAAACTCTGGATCGGTACGATGCCACACTCAGATCGTTTCCGACTTGAGTAAGAAACAATAAGAAAGAAAGTTTGGGACCTTAAATTTGCCAAAGCACGGTAACAAGAACAAACAACAACCACAACACGAGAGGCATATATATATATTACTACAAAGGAAGGTTTCTAATTATGGCACCCGAACTGTGGTTTTAAATGAAACATATAGTTTCAAAATACTCACAAGTGTATAGAAATACAAATAAAAGGTAAAGGAATACAAGCACAAATCTTTCCTCACACACCGTGCCATAGTTCGAAAAAAAAATGTCCCTATACAACCACATCATCTGCGTACGTATGTAACCACTTCTTTTCACTATCGCACGCGTTTCCTCGGTTGGTGCTGCGAGTGTGACAACTGCGGGTTATATGGGGAGGCTAAATGCTGGTTCATACAGCAGCGTTTCCTATGCTCCAAACCAGACTTGTACGTAACGCGTCACAAGTACTGGATTACTTGTAATCAATTACATTTTACCGTAATTTTGTTACGCGCCAATCACTTTCTTTAATAAGTAACGATCCTTTTAATTGTATTATTTTTTTGCTGTAATCGATTACAAAATTACCCATTACGATTTTTCTCTTTTTCTTTTGTTGGTTTGGGGGGGAGTGGTTAGGTCTGCTGGAGTCACTTAGCTCTGGGCACCGGTCAATTGTTTCCCCCGAAACCATTAAGCACGTGACCTCGAAGATTAGTAAGCTACTTCACTAGGCTTCGTTTCCTAAGAATATTTTTTTTTTTTGCACACCGTAAGATTATAAAGAATGACTTTATCCAGCCCCTTGTGCGTAAAGTATTTAAACAATTTTTTTTTTTTTTCGAGAGGGATTGGGTGTGTTGGCTTCACTCACTCAGCTCAAAGAAAAAACGGTGAAGGTTTTTTTCTTTTCTTTTTCTTTCGGAAGAACTGAGCGCGAGACCCCAATGCTACCGTAAAAAAAAAGTTGAATGAAAAGTAACGTGGGAAGTAATCGATTACTTTAGAGTAATTTTTCGATTAATTTTTTAGGCTGTAATTGTAATTGGTTACATTTTACAGCAAAGTAATTGTAATTGTAATCGGTTACTTTTTTCAGTAACGTGTGCAAGTCTGCTCCAAACCCATGAGCTACGAAGACGCACGTCGCGCGGCGGTAACCATAGCAACCCCCGCAGACGCTACATCCGAACCGGTTTCTTCGCACTTGGGCCTCTTCTCATTTGGTTCTGTTCGTATTTGGTCCCGTTCGCACTACGAACGCGGCCCGGCAAGCGGGGGACGTACGAAGCCGCGCTTTGACACAAAGGAGCAGTTCGGTGTTTTATTGAACAGAGCCTGCGATCACATCCGGACAACCCAACGAGAGGGGTTCAGACCTTCGCTGCTGCACCTTACAAGAGCAGAGTGGACGTATTCCGGGAACCATTAGCCAAACCGCGGGGATGTGAGCGCGCGCGTGTAGGAGTAGGGGGGAAGAGGCGGGGACGAGACTTGAAGAAGCTTCTTGGGGATATGTGGTGACCAAGCCATAACACAAACACTTCGAAGTGCCCCCGTTTGATTTTTTTCTTACAGGATGAAACGTGAAGGATGTGACGAAAACGGACAAAATACGGCGGCCCCAATCGAGAAGAACGCTTTGAGAATGGTCCTTTTGAGAAGGTCGAAACGAGAATAGGCTCAAATAAGAACCACCCTCAGTGCTTCGTACGAACCCTCAGTGCAACCAGTTAAAGGAGTATCTTGGTGAGCGGAATACGAAGCAAGGATGTGCCGGTGGCTTGCGGTCGTATCTCTACGTAAACGTGCGTAAGCTTTGTAACGGTGCTGTCTGAACCAACTTTGACTCCGCTTTCTGCTCTCTAGGACAGGTCTCCTCCTTTTATACTATACAGCATGCCGCTTTGATATTTATGCGTGTCTTTAAGGTGTCAAAGATAGCCGAAGCTTCGAGAATTTTACCCTTTCCAGTGGACGTCTCGAGGATGGCCGATATTGACAAGTGCTCATGCATACACGGGCAAGAGAGCAGTCGAGATGAAACAAACAAACACGTAGTCGCATCTGTATGACTCGAAGATGTTAGAAGTTGGAACAGCAAAGTGGGCACTCCCCCACTCCTACGACACGAACTGAGTTCGAAAAAAAGATGACGTCACATTTAAGCTCATGCGAGGAGATGAGTCAATCACCAAAGCCCGCCCTTCACGGGAATGCGAAGGTCGAAACCAGACACGACGAATTCCGCCGGGAGGCAGGAAGAAAGTGAAAGAGAACCCAGCTTGGCGACGGGACAGACTGCGCCCATTGTCGAAGCACCCCCGCCTTGCGTGCACAGAGGGATGTTACTTGCGACCACGTCATGGCCGTTTAAACTTTTCGTTTTCTTAGCTTATCTTCAAGAAGAGTGTCAGAAAAAAAAAAAAAAAAAAGAATTTCCCGAAGAAAATATATTTGAAACGCTAAAGTGAAAAGGAAGGAGAGGGGGGGGGGGGGGGGGGGGACGTGGATTAATGCAGTTGAGCAGAAATGAGCTCAATCCTCAACGTCGAGTACAACGCGGGGTGCGAATATGAGCGTCTTTGGCGCTGTGCATGCAATAAACGTATCGCTTCTGCTTGCTTATTTCCCCAGATCTCTTACAATTATGTTGCTCTTCTTGCGTCTTTGCAGACAGTAAAATTATTTTTCAATGCCTCCAAGCACTGACGTTGCGTGTGATGGCGGTACGAAGATGTGCGGCGTCACACGCGGCGTCAGTGCTCGGGGGCATTGAAAAATAATTTTACTGTCTTAACACACGCAAGAAGAACAACATAATTGTAAGAAATCTGGGGAAATAAGCATGAGTGATAAGTTTATTTTAAGCACAGTGCCAAAGGCGCTCATATTAGATGAGGAACGCTTTCAATACAATTATGCTCCATAGCCATCTTGGTGCAACTGGTTTTAACGACCCTTTCGAAGCTTTGAAAGGGTCCAGAATGGCGATCAGCATGGCAACCAACACCGATGAGCCAATCACCTTGAGAGGTTTCGTCGTCTGTATGTTGGTATTTGTTTGTGTCTCGCTAGCAGGTTGAAAGGCAATGGCGCTACTTTCCCAGATCGAGTGACTTTAGCCACCACCAGGGAAGAGAGAAAGGAGGAACTCCCCTCTCACCGGGACTCTCTTTTGTGCGTCCGAATCGTGGCCAGACGTCGCTATTCTCCCTCTAGAGAACATGGAAGATGATTCCGTCACTCAAAGTTGGTACAAAAGCAGCTTTCCTCCCTCTCTCTCTCTTCCTTGGTGGTGCGAAATGGATGACGTGACGTCAGTGCAAGGCAAGTATTGGTGTCTGTCTGGCCAGGTGACATCGGCAAACGCGCATAACATCGCTTCACCGCTCCTTGAACGCTTCTGCACGCTGAACATGTCTAGGCTGCAGAACACTTCTTAGAACGTTTATGACGACATTTTAGATTGCATTCCCTTTAAAATTGCATTCCGACTTGGAGGCATGCGCCGGTACGACGACGGTCATCAATAAGCGCGAGGGTGTGTACGCTGTGCAACAATGCCCGGCGAACCGAACGAAACCTTAGCGGTCTTCGTATATACTTCTCCGGTAAGCAAAGACAGGGTTGGAAATATTTCGCATCTTTTCTTCGTCTCGGAGCGATTAACGCCGAAGGCGAACGTCTCACCCTGCAAAGCCGCCCTCCAACGCTCCTTGCTCTTCGAAGAAATCCTCGAGCGACAAATCAACACCGATGACACGGAGGAAAAAGAAAACCAGGGTTGTACAAGTGGCGAGAGACGTTCAAATTGGTAGCCGCGTGCCGCGGATAGACAGTGGTGGACATGCCCCACGAATTGTGCCGCTCCTGCTACGCACCGTTCACCCCCAAGCTGACAGTGCGTCCGGAGCTACGCGCTCGTTGAACCAATCGTAGGTCTCTTCTTTCGCTACGTGACCACCTTCTTTGCGCAGCTGTACGTGATAATGTGGAGACAGAGCAGTATGATTGGTTCAGCGAAGCGCGTGGCTTCCACTGCACTGTCAGCTTAGGGGGTGAAAGGGGTGTAAAAGGAGGCGCGCGTCTTTGGCGTGGACATCTCCGCCGCCTTGACCAGCGGGCGCAGTTAATGACAGTTCTGCCAATCGACTCTACCCCTTTTTTGCGTAAGCGCGTTTTAGTTTGCTGCGGGGTAAGACCTTGAGCTGCTGCGACGTCGCAGGAATTTCTCCATTATTTGCGGACGCCTTCTAAGAAGAGACGGTTCGGGCCCTTTGGCACTCGCCCGCCAGCTTTTGAGTAAGAGAAAATAAGCGGCGGTCGTCCTTGCCGAAGAACTTGATCACTTTCCCCTTGTTTGCGTTTAATGCTTCTTTTCTTTTTTTCTTCTATTTTATTGAGCACCGTTAGTTAAAAAAAAGGAAAAAAAAGAAAAGGTCTCGCGGGCCAAGACGCATTTTAGTCGGTGGTTCAACACAGGCTACGTCGCTTTGAAAGATTTGGACACGCTTGGTCGCACCAAATTGGCTGACTAGAACAGTTGAAACGGCTCGCTGGAAGTGTTGCTCGATGGTGTCCCATTTTCTGCACAACGTTCGGGATATCAGCCTGACTTGTGCGAAATCCAAGGTGCAGATAAATTCGACTCCAACGGTTGGAAGCGCTCCCTGGCTCACTCTTAGTATGAAGACACGTAATAAATAAATCACAAAAAACTCCATATTGAAAAAAAAAAAAGGCGCGAGAGCAAGCGTACTAGGCTTCCAACTAATGACGTATGATGTATAGTATTGTATCCATCATATATGAAGATACATTTACTATCGTTATAAGTATATTCGCCAGTGCCACGCCTATTTTGAGAGATAAGGAAAAGGATAAGTAGAAAAGAAGAGCTAATTTACTTTCCGATATCACACTCTCAATCTCTTTCTTAAAACAGATATACAAATTCATTACTCTAGAATTTTAGCTTCGTTTTTATATCCCAATGTTCTTATCATAAGAAATCCTACGCATTTGTGTAACCTGCGCTGATACGCACGTAATGCTGCGTGAATTTGAATAATAATTGTAAAAATTAAACTCGTCAACGTAGCAAGAGGCTGGCGGATGAACACCCAAACTCACATGTCACCGTAGCGCCACCACGCGAGGAACCAGGTCACATCTCGTTCAACTTACCTGCAAAGAGGAGAAAAAGAGCACACAATGAATGACAGTTTACGGATTCAATAGGCGGTCAGTAGATAAAGCGTGCAAAATATGATCGTTCTATTTATCTTCCCACGGGTCGATGTATCACGAAGAGCGATCAGCACTATCAGAGTTTACGGCGGCTGACGATAAATGAACGCGTTTAACTCGTTAACGATGCCGTGCTGACAGCCCATTTTGTTGGGGGAGGGGGTATCATACGTTGACGCAACGCGACATTTTAAAGGCCACAGAAGCGGAGCAGACCGCGGACAACAGGAAGTTTTCAATTAGCCTAAGGGGTAATTAAGTTCAATGGTTTACTTTCGTGCGTTCAGCCGTGCGTCCGGCCTCGTCTGCTACATGCTCACGCTATCGGCAATCGGTATCTAGCGATCCGTGTCACGAGAGTCGGCGGCAAAACGGTCTCAGATCGCCTCCCAGCGAGCGAGGGCTAAAATCAGGACGAGTTGGACGTAATTGGCGAACTCGATACGGGGCCGTCGACAACTCCATTAGTGCGTTCAGTGCGTCGCTACTGTACCACCAAGTCAATTTTTTGTTGTTGTTTTCTTTGGACGGTGTAAATGGTTTCCTTTGTCACGCTTCCATTGCGGAAAGTGTTTGTCTCCCCTGGCCTTGCGTGACGTTTTATAAAGACCTGGCTGGATGCTTTAAAGCCGTCTTCAGGGCCGAATACTTTCAACGCGTCACTGTCAAATCTAAGCTCGCAGAACACCTTCTTCCCAGAGTTTTGTCACAAAAAGATGCAACAAAGGCGCAAGAAAAAAAAAAAAAAAAAAACTATCTCGATAGTTGTTGCTTGCTTCGACAAGCCGATTTGACTCAGATTAGGGGAAAGCTCTGGCTCCCTCATTTCGAATGCCATTTCAGCAAGGGACGCAAACACGACACCAAATACGTTAGTGGATGGCGTGTTTAAGATAACCAGTTTGTGTTTTTTTTGTGAGTGTGCGTGTTTTTTTTTTTACGCGCATGTTTGGCTGAACTTCAGGCAATACTCAGAAAGGATTAGAAGCAAAATCCTTTAGCAGGGACAATTTCCCTCAAGACCTGATGAGTCGTCCTTCAGCGACTACCTATCCTTGAGGTGACCAGGTTTCGGTTTCACTGTTTGGACGGTTCTCCCCGCCTTTGCTGTTCCCGACTGCATTTGTGGTTAGTCACGCTGAATTAGACAGGACCTGAACCTGGCCAGTGAGCTTTTAGATAAAATCACCTTGCCCCCAGACCGGCAAGCCTTGAGAACCACGCGGTGACACCAGGTGTCATGGGATTTCCAAACACGCGTATGAACTAAACACCGGTAATTTGGTGTGCCATCAAGCCGTTAGACGTGCGCGCTTGACACGAAAGCTAAAGTTATTGGCGCAGGATGTTGTTGCTTGATCGGGGGTGAATCACGATCATTATTGTTAGTCATACCAGTGACGCATCAGTGGCATCTGACATATTCAGTCGTAAGCATGGGGACGAAACATAAAAGACGTAAGATCACGGGATGAAGTAAGGCGACAAGTAAAGCTTTCGCAATGTGTACTTATCATATTTTAGAACTTTTCCCTAAATGAAGGCAACTGAATTAAACTGTTCAAATGAAATAAATGAAAATGTTTGAAACCTAATCTCTTCTTAAAACGGGACTTTGAACCCTAGTGTAGGGGTGTTGACTGACTGCACAAAATATATAAAACATGGACAACGGAAATGCGTATTTACTTTCGTATAAAAAGTGATCCTCCCAAAAAATGTTAATACTTTCATATCGCTTTTTATTTTATTTCTACACTCCGCGACATTATTAGCGTAAACAAAGGTATTAAGCCTCTTACGACTGCCATTACTGCTGTGCGGCGTGGTCATAACGTGTTTAACCATCTTGTGACGGACCGGATCCGCCGCTGCGGAGCTGGTCCTACGTCGTCGCGAGAGGCTTAAAGCCCGGTTTTGCCTCAGTCGGTCCTACTCGGTTGCCAGCGTGTGAACGGGCCTTAGACTTGAGGGACTGTCATCAAAACTGCAAGTGCGATGGAAAGTGTTAATACCAATGCGGTAGAATTTAATGCCCTTTTCAAAGCAAAATGCGAAAAAAGCGTCGAGGTCGTGTTGGTGCTAACAGTGTCGCACATCCCATGTATGCCGTAGTCGCAGTGTACCTTCAAGATGCAGATCCACTTCATTAAGAGCGAGAAAAAGAAATAGCGAGGCGTTAAAAGATAACCGTAGGTATCATTTAAAAATCTGAAATCAAAGTAATTGATGTTAGGCGAAAAATTACACTGGAGGTCACATCTATAGACTAATCTTGTACATGTGAAGTATGTTCTTCCATGCAAACAACTAAGTTACAACTGAGTTATGTAGAGTACGTCATAGACAGGGAGGATCCGAGTGCTTAGCCTCTGAGCACTTGGGTTCGTGAGGCATTCCAGTGCACATTATACTGCGTGCGCAAACGCAAAAGGTGCAACGTTCTGGAATGTTTCCCAGTCTTTGATACCGTTGTCACTGAGCAGTCTACATTCCGACAGCGAGGTGTCGTAAGACAATAATGGCCACGATACGAGCTCCCCGGATATTATACAGAGATAAGAAGAAAAAAAGCATGTTGCCGCTACGATGTTTTTTTCCGTGCTTCTACGAAAGCTGTTAACAAAATAAGGACAAAAAGAAAAAGAAGGAATTCGGCATTTGGAGGTGTCGCGTGGCCTTGTAACTCGTCCGTGGATAGCGCGTCGTAGAAACGAGTGAGCAAACGGACGGCTTCGGTGATATCGTCATTTCACATGCCAAGAAAAAAAAATAACATCGAAGTTTCAATTTTTAGCGAAGCAGAACAGGAAACTTGGTTTTGAAGGAGTGTTATCAATAGCTTTGTTGCTGATGGCTTCTCTTTCGGGGCTCGTACTCGAACGAACTTTACAGCATTGTCTGAAGAAGCAATATGACATTGTCAGTTGCAGAGGGGTGAAGACATTCAACCATGACGGTGTTGCAACAGATCCTGAGAAGTAAAGCTCTAGATGTGCCAAACTAGTAAAATAAACTAGACTATGATTGCCATTAAGATGGGATGCAAAATTAAAATTGATATTGTAACAGCAGACTCAGTGAGAGTTTGAACAACTCATTGAAATAGATCCGTGAGACTTGAACGAAATGTTGCGAAAGATTCCGGAATTTTACAGGGCAGCAAGATTGATGTGACATTAAAATGACAAAGAAGTTGTCATAAATAGAAACAACACCCCTCCCTCCTTTCCACCACCAAAGAAAAAAACAACGGAGAAATGCTTAGCATCCACGCCTAACGCCGAAACTTTCCGAAAAAGAAAAACAAACACTTGGGTGACCTCTATTCCAAGGATTCACGCGGAACGAAGAGACGGGAGGACCTCGAAAGTCACAGCCGATGCCTTGTTCAGACACACGGCTGCCCACAGCTACAGACAGCCACAACAACAGGGGACATGATAGATACTCGCCGCGAGCAGCGTGAACTACTGGGCGACATCTATCACGACAGACTCGGCGATACGTCACGCCTCTCCACCCAGCGTCGAGAAATTCGCTCCGAGACCTCGAGCTCTCAGCTGGACGTGTGCGTTACCTGCAGCCACGGGATCCGGCTCTAAGCGAACGAATAATTTCAAAGATTCGGCGAAAGCACGTCAATCTCTAATTCACTCTTTCGTTCCGATAAGCGCGCACACTCTCGGTGAGCTATCGCTTCCTCCACCTATAGCTTGGGTTTCGTAAGCTGTCTCATTTCTTCTTTCTCCCTCTTTCCAGGGAACGTAGAGAGAAAAGTGCGGCGATAAATAACCAAAGTCAATCGGATTCGTTTGGAACCCAGAAAGAAAGCGAAGGCTGTCTCGCCGGGCGGCTGACGCGGAATTCCTCAGAGCGTAACCCCGTTAAATTTCGAAAATAGCTTTCACCCTATTTCGTGTCGAGTCCTAAGGCTATGTGATTTCGGAAGGTTCGGCAACGGCGGGCCATACGGGTCGAGCATACGAATACGCACACGCACACACACACACAGACAATCTTTTCGGCGGACCCCGTAGGAGTATAGAAGGTAAGCATGCCGCCCGGTGTGTGTGTACAGTGGATTGCTATCAAAGACACTTTACGATGCTCCGTTCGGGTTCGGTCCACATTTTCGAAGCCTCGGACGTAAGAGCCGCCTGGCTGAGTTGGAAGGGACCGCGTGCCGATTGACTAATACCACTGGGGACGGCAAACGGCGTCTTAAATCAAGCCCGAAGGACCTTCTCTCGAATATAAGGTACACCCACTGAGGAGTGGACCCGAAATGCTTTTATACGTTTTTCTGCTGAAGCTCTGTTGGTTCATTTATTCGAGCAAACAAAAGATAAAAAGTGCGGTATGTTATTGCACCATGTTTTCAACAATACCATTCCTCCTTACTAAGTAATTTTGAAGGAAAAAAAGGAAAACAACAACAGATGTATCGATACATAAATTGCTGCAACACTCAAGTTCCGACAAAGCGTTTCAAAGTGGAGTTTCGCTAGGAAGCTCGATACTGGTATGCCATTTAGAGAAAGACCGTCGATAAAGGCATATGTATTCTTATAAAATTTAATGAAAACGGGCAGGTAAATTAACTGTTTTGATCAAATGGGAATGAAAATTCGAAAACCGCCGAAATACGATAATCGGTGGAGCCGAAATCCGAACCGGAGTCTCCCGATTGATAGGCAGATACGCTAAGCGTTGCACTGATTAGCATATCCTAGGATACCTGACCGTTGGGCTAACCGGTCGGTAAAGGATCGTCATAGTCGAGGTGAATTAGTTTGTTAATGTGATCAGCACTATTTTTGTATATTTAGAGGAGGGAATGCCGCCTTCAGAGCTCAGCCGCGAATCGCCTGTATGGAAGTGTTGTACAGGACACAGCAATCTTTGTCGATGAGAGACTGATGAATTGCAGTTTGCACAAAGGGTCTCGCGGAAACTTCCTGCAATGTCAGTCACCACCGGGTTATATAGCCGATATATAGCGCCTAAACCAGGCTCATCACGTACATTACGATTGCGGGCATTGAAGGGAGACTGCCGCGTTTGGCTTTTTATAAAAGGAGCCTTTTTCTTCTTTTTTTCGGGTCAGACTCAAGAAAGAAATGGCGGTGGAGTAGAAAGGGGCGTGCCTCGGCTGACGCATATTGCACGCTTCCGTGAACAAACACTCGGATAGGCCAAAGCATAACAAAAATCAAATCCGATTTCTGGCGCAATTTTAAGTTCAACTCTCCTGGGATGCGCGCCCGTGTGTACGCAAGAAGAACGAAGTCGTTTGTATGACACGGAATCCCAGTTTGCAGAGAAGGACTCCTCGCTGTTGGCTTGGCTCTTTCTACACACTGTTTCCACGGTAAACATTGACTCTGAAACCCCCGAGTTCGAATACTTTTTTTTTTTTATGGGAAAAAAAGCAGACATAGGAAAGAAAGGAGGCAGAAGTAGGCTACGTGTGGGCGGGCGACAACGCACAAAGCATACAGGTTGAACAGTCTAAGGCTGGGGAGACTTCGAACCTTGCGCCTGACTGAGCGTTCGATGGTGCCTCGCCGCTGAATATTGTTGATCGTAGCGTGACGGACAGGTATGAAAAGTTGAATTGATAGTCTCCAACGCCGTCTTTGGGTTCTGGAAAGTCGTGGGTCTCCACCCGTCAAAAGGATACAACGAAAACGCCATAATCTATTCTGTGCCTATGGAAATGAGAGGCGCTCCTATCGGCAGAGGAGGGCGTTAGAGCACTGCAACTCGGAAAATGTAGAACGAGAGCGCACCCTACAGAACTCACGCAAGCAACACTCCTGATTCCGGACGGTTTTTATAAAAACATGCACTGTATCGGCGTTCTGTAGTGTAGTAAACACCTGCGCGGTTCACGTTCAAGATCCAAAGTCTTGCAGTTTTAACGCACTGTCAAATTTTTTCTTTAAGCAAGGGAGCCACCAGTCGCCGTTTAAGGCAAACAATGCATGTGCAGTCTAAACCTCCATACCACAAATTCGGCCCGGCGCGCAGTCTCCACAAAATGGCATACATGCGTTTGTCTAAGGCCACCCATTTAGCAAGGCATCCGCACTGAGTTTTCTACGCCACATATCTCCCTCGAACGCTCAATCGAGGAAGACCTCGTAGAAAATCCAGTACAGAGGTCTTGCTACTTAAGTGAGAGTGATTTGTCACCCCGGAAAAACCTAACAATTACTATGACGCGTACTATGTTCGCATTTTGTTTAAAGCGGCAGAGTCGTAGGAGTACGATTGTATGAATGGAAGGTTAGGCGCCGTCGGTTTGGACTAATGAAAATCATCTAGAACGGCATAAACCAAGCTTTGAAATTTCCTGCTGATTTAACCAACTGCATCACTCTGGAGAGGCTGAAGTGCTGACAACATATGTTATTCCTCGGAAACAAAAATATTGATTGATTGGTTGATTGATATTTGACACAGGAGAGCCGCGGCGCCGCAGAAAGATAAGTTGCCCATACTGCGAAGGCGTGTGCGGCGCCGCTCTTAACGATGATGAAATGGTATTGTACAGATGCATTGTGTAGACGATGATGATGATGATGTGTGGGAATGCGTGTAACTATATTGGTAAAAAAAGTGTAAGCGAATACGTAAGTTCGAGTGGGTGCGATGATACGAGTCGGGACGAGACTTCCAGGCGCGTGACGTCAGTTCCGTTGTTGCCACAGCTGCACGTTCTCTGGCTGCTATAAATAATCCTAAGACGCGCCCTAATATGGTTATGAACTTCCCGTGTTTTGCTCCAGCAGCTCGCATCTGGCAGCGGCGGGGGATGCCGGGTCGGAAATACGCCAGACTGGCACGCCGCTGAGCGACGAGAACGTCCCGCTGCCGGCTGCAGGGAGGCCCTCAAACACTGGGTGCCGGGATATCTTCTATAGGCTTCGTTTATTAAAGGATGAAAGAGCCGTGAAACGATATTGGATTGGAATATTATGCATTTCACTCAAGTACACTCATACACGAATGACACGAGCGTAGTCACGCGCTAAACCGGAAGCTTCTTTGTCGGGGTCCGAGTTTGTGGACAGAAGCGGGCTCTATTGTCAACGATTTAATTTTCTTGATGAACTATTTTGCGAGTCGCCACTTAAAAAATATTGGAGAAAAAAAATAGACTCGCGTATATATCACTCTGCGGTAACGAATAACCTATCAGCCCGAGTCGCGAAAGTATGTGCCCGTGAAATATTCCCGAAACCTACACTTCACCAAATGCGCAAAATATTAAACTCGCAAAAAGAAAAAAGAAACTTTAACTACGGTATTTGTTTTGGTTTCTCCTTCGCAAAGCTCGCCGGCGTAGTAGGGTGATCACGACGATGACGTAGACCCAAGGATCTCCCCAGCGTTATGATGGCCACACACGGCTCAAGGACTGCAGCACGAGTACTGCATGAGTACTCGAAAAGAGCACGCGTTTCTAATCAATGCCTCGGTAAAAATTGAGTTTGGGGCTCGTTTCTAATCGCTGCAGTGATGACGAAAGCAGACAAAAATATTTTAGGGAACAGCGCGTGTCCTGTGCACTGCCAACTCTACTGCATGGTTATAATGAGCATTGTTGGCATATGATCGACACCTGGCCAAGTGGCCATACGTTTTTGTTGCGAGTTCGGGGAAGGGTTAAAAGCTGTTTGTTTCTCCCCATATTTTTTTTACGATTATTTATTGCGTGGGGAGAAAAACGAGTGCATGTTTCATAGGTGTTGGACGTCAAGGATTCATGGGGTATTTATCGAAAGTCAAAGCAGTCTGACTCCGTAGATCACTTCCTTTTATTCTGGGGTGACCAATTCGTGATACAAATGTAACAACGAGATGTCCTGTGCCCTTCAGATTTGACGCGGTCCACGACACCGTTTATTCCAGTGACATCGAGCACGACCGTACACAGGGAGCATCTCATGTCCAGGCATCCACAAGCAGAGACGAGCACTGACTACTTCTGAAGCCGTTAAACAAGCCTATTATTATTTACTGAGAATGAAGGTTAAACATAGAGCTTCACTAAGATAGATAAAAAAATGTCACCTACCTTTATGCTTGCTTCAAAATAATAAAACAGATCTAGCTACTTAAAAAAAAAAAAAAAGCTATATTTGCTCAAAAGAAATGCACTCAGTCAACCTTTTAATGAGCTTCTGCCCATTCCATCCAAACGAAGTGAGGCAGAAGATTTCATGACATTGATTTCACTTAAAAGGCGTCTTAACGCGGTGTAGTAACAGTCAGGTGAATTTTGCGTTCCCAGCTTATACATTGACTGAATGGAAATATCCTTTTAATTCTGAAATACTTATTACGATCCCTAGTAGATCATTAGCCTCTAGCGAAAAGGATGGGGTATGAGGATGAGAAGGAATGCACTAAAATGATTAACTTGGACGCCGGAGCTTAAATGCGGACGTACATGGCACTAAGGTTTGCATCCTTACCCCAGCTGTATTCGGCGCGACTGAATAGTGGAACACACGTACAGTTGAACAGTGCAATCTCCTTGTCCTGACGAGGGAGCAAGTAAATGCACGCGCCATACACTTAACAGCACGGTAGCGAACCAACCTTCGTGTACTTTAAAAGTGGACGAAGGAGTCAACATAGAAGAAAGACTATAGCGCACGCGAGGTAGGAGAGAGAAAAAGAAGAGGCGGTTGTAAGCAGTTATAAGACAAGGTAGCAAAGACGAGGCGGGGATTACTGGAAACGAGACTTTGCGGGCGGCCTCCCGAACGCCGATGCCTTCCACGCAAACGGACGGAAATCCGCAGAACCAGCACGCAACAGCGAGTGCCGGAAGTCGACGAGGTTATTATGTACGACCCCGACGCGCTACGTAATGCAACACGGCACGTACAGGCCACCCGTGGGACTACAGTCATCGTGTCGCAATAGGATTTGCACGGCTCCCGTTGGTATACGTGTATGTCGAACGATAGATGATGGGCCGAAAATTAAACTTTCTGCTCCGAAAAAATAGGTGCACCCCTTATTGTTCCAGCACGCCGAAATACAACCCATCTAGGATAATAATTCTGGAGGCGGGAAATGTTTGTGACGTGATTGCTTTCCTAGTGCTCACGACCCGTAAAATAAAATGAAAATATCGCGCGACGTTTGGCTAATTATGACAACTTTGTGGCTTGGCGATAGGGGTAATTTTCTTTTAAATTAAAATGTGAGAATTATCCCAACGAAATTAAAATAATATAAAAAAAATCTGTCGTTGAAGTTCTACCATTGAAGACGAACGTTTGGTTCAGATAACCTCGCAAGTCGCGATAGTCAAACAATCGCCTTTAACGATCTAATTTTTTTTTTTCGAGGAATTTTTTGTTTTAGCGAACTGCCCCAGATTAGGCGCCAGAAACCGTGCTGAATCAAGAGCCTCGGCAGACGCCGGCAGAGCTCTGCCCGATGTGACAGACATTTCAACCGTGTCGACGACTCAGATCTCCAGTTAGCGTAAAAGGAATTCTCGCGTCATACAACACGTACAGAGGCCACCCGCAGTTTCGCCGGGATTTTCCAAAAAACGGCAGCATGGGGAGGGGGCTGCGCAGTCGAGATTCCGGAAGCACACCTCCTCCGGAAACCGGGATTATTTCGGCGCAGGAGAGGCAGGGCGGGAAGAGTCACGGAATGGTTCCACGAGGGAAGTCGTCCGCGGTGCGCCCTACCCTTTTCTTTCGGTGCCACACTCGTGGCCCGTGTCTGGCGCCTTTTGTGGCCAGGACCGACGAGGCGTGTCTCCTGGTTGCTTGGCGGACCTGCGCGCTATGGGTCAGCTGACGGCCCGGCACTCGAAGCGGCCACTGCGTTACCGCGCTGCTATACTCTTGGGACTGCCTGCTCGAAAGGTTTCGTGCCGTCGGTGACTTTTTGACGTACCTCGGGTGCTAATTCGTGTTGCAACTTAATTATTTGGATGTCCTGAATTCAAGACATCGCTCTTCTCCCAAGACAGCAAACAATTAAAAAAAAAATTTTAACACTCGCTTGTTTACAAGTAAAACACTATGAATAGAGTCTAGAAATGTCTTCAGTAGAATTGAGGCGAGAATGTTCAGTTAGGCGTAGCATTACAGTGCAGTGTACTTAGGAGTCGTGCGATGATGGTGTCTGTGCCGCTTTCGTCTCGTTGACCGTGATTGAACTTCTATTACGTGATTCTTATTATACGACTAAACTCTCTTGAATCTCCGCAGAAATTAAAATAATATATTTTTACAAGAACGATTCGAAATCTGAGCTCCAGATGAATCCATGAACCGTCTTCTTGTTCTAGATCTTCTAGATGCCACTAGAACATTCGCCTTACTCATCACATTCTTAGAAGACTCTGATCTAATAGACCGCCTCTAAGGCATGGTGCCATGCGCCCCAAGCCACTAAACAGCAACAACCTAAGTGTGAAGTCGGAGCCGCTAAGGTGTCATATCAGAGCAGATGGACCGAATGAACGGTAAAGGTGCGAGCGCGCACCAAAGACTCCGCAAAGGGGTTTCGTATTAGACTGAGTAACATGCCTGACGAAAATTCCATAGGGTTCTAGGAACCAATCAAGGTGTATTAAGTAGACAGCATTTAAGCTGTCTGCGTAAGAGGGGAGCGTGTTTTTGTATACGTCACTTCGGTACAAATGGTCACACGTGCTAAACGAAAAGCGCCGAATAAACGGGGACAAAGAAGCACAAAAAACCAAGTGCACTCTCAAATGGAGGTTTAGTCAAACAAACACACACAGTAAATACTATATTTCTGGCTATTCGTTTAGAAAATAAAACTATATATGTCAGGTGCTTTGACGGGGCACTAACGCGCTTGCTTTCCCTTTACGTTCTGACACAGAACGCATCGTAAAACTCTAAAACAGTTTTATCTGCGTATCCCTCGAGAATTGTTGTTTGTGTGAATTGTTGTCAATTTGGCAGTGCACTGGACATCTATCCCAGTGCACGGCCAGACTGCACGGCGGGAACTGTTTTATCGACCATGCATGCTATATCGCTACCATGCATGGCCATGCGTGTTAGCTTGCTTGCTTGCTATCTTGTTATCAGCGGCCCATGCAATGTTTGGGCGGAGTGCCGAAAATAACCCGCGTCAATATGGAGCGCAGTCGCGAAGTGTACCATTAACAACTTTAGCTGTAATATCGCTGTAAAAAAAAGTAGAAGATGGGATATTTTAGTGGTGAACGGCCACTGAAAGAGAAATCGATATGTCACCCACCTTTACAAGGTTGGTAACAGTAAAAAGTCCATCGGAGGGGCATATAATTAGCCTTGTTTGCTCGGACGTGCCTCCTCACTTTCGTCGTGGAATAGAGGCAGACCGTGACGCATCCATCCTCGAAGTCACTAATAAAAAAACTAATCGACGTCATACCGCGACGTGAAGAGCACTGACGACCCACGCACGAACGAATCATCACGAGAGAAACAAGCGCGCTAAAAAACATGACCAGGAAACCGAATCGAAAACAAGAGAGCGCCAACAAGCGTCTACAACGAACCCAGAAAAGTGTCAATTTCAACGTAAAAAAAATAAAAAAATAAATAACTATTCCTAGAAAGTAGAATGACCACAAACCCGTTCCTCCCGGTCACGTGGTTGAATTCCACGGCGGCATAGAAGACGACAACGATTGTTTTGGAAGGCGAAAGTGGACACCCAACAAACACGGCGCGGCGTCGGTCGTGCCCAGAGGGACGGGTGTGCGGGGAGGCGAGAGAGAGAGAGGCCTCGCCAATTATACGCGGGAGCGAGCTGACGACTAATTGCCCCCACCAGCGCGGGGTTACCTAATCCCCCATGAGAAGAGAGGGTGACGTCGTCTGCAATCCCCGCAGTGCTACGCTCCGCTCTGTCTTGCGATGAACCTCAGCGGACGCAACGAGCCATCCCCTGGCCAATCCCATGCCGTGCTAGTATCACGTGACCTTCCGGGGCGTTTCGTTACGTGATGCGTCCACAGCGCGGGACTGGTTGGAATGGCTAGTACAGTCCGCCGCGGTCCATCGTAAGCTGGAACGAAGTAGTATAGTAGCAGAACAACATGCACAGCCGCGGCTACGCGGCCACCGACCACAGTGGCAGCGGCGCGTTCGCCCCGAAGAGCCGAAAACAAAAGTTGCGGCCCAACGCCAGCCTCTTTTCTTCTTCTTCGGCCGCGAGGAGGAAGAACGCCAGGCAAGAGGGTCAACGCCGAGGGGGGAGGGCCGCATTTTACGGACCTCGTATTAGGCGCCTGTTGTCGAAACAAATTACCATCGCCGAGTCTCTCGTATCAACCAGCGGACGGTGTTTTGTATGTAGGGAGACCCCAACCAGAAGCTGCGCGGAAGCATCACGAGAAAACAAAAGATAACAACAACAACAACAGAGGAGACGGTAGGCTTGCTTCGCGGGAATCGACTTTCCGCAGGCGCGATCACGCGGATAAGTCAGCGCTAATAGCGGGAGAGAGTCAAAAGGTCGATCGGACGGCCTAAAAGAAAAACAACAACATCGGCGGCCAGTAAGGATGCCGATGTGTTCCTAGACAGCGCTGCCTGCGGTGAGTCCATCCACTCGAGACCGAGCGACGGATCGACGAGAGCCGACGTACAATTCATTTCCAGCTCATATATGCCCACTACCGCTCGTGCGGTCACGGCCGCTCTTGAATGTCGTTAGGTACTCGTAAACACAGATTTTTTTTTTCTTCTCGTTCTTCTTTAGAGTACGAGGAAATTGGCACTTTTTTTCCTCGTTCAGGATTTGTTGATTTGTTTGATGCGGGGATGCGTTTGCATGTTGTCCCCGTTTCCAGTTTAAGTCTTCCCTGTCGGTACCCGCCGTTCGTTTGATTGCTGAATCACGAAGCTCAGAAGGGGGCCGACTCTCTCGAGACAAGTCGTCAAAGGTTTTAATTGTGCCGGATGAGTCTTGGGAAACGGCGGCGTCGAGGAAGTTTACCTTTGCCGTGTTTGCGAAAGTGGTCGTCTCTGTCGAGGCCCTCTACGCTCGTTCCACCTGATTGCTAGAGGCTCGATGCTCTTTTGCTCTCTCAGAGCAGCCTTTTTTTATGGCGTAGTGTCCTCTACGCAAATTTGCAGGGCGCTGCGGTGCAGTGACCATTTCGGAAGATTTCTTCCTGGTCGTTCGGACACAAACAACAAAAGGAAACTTAAACCAGGAACGGGTCAATTTTAGAAATAGAATCATTCTGGTTCTTAATCTAGACCGTAAAGCTAAGGCACTCCAAAAATGACAGGTATGTATTTGTTTAAGCATGTCTTTGGAATCCCGGCCGTGTATCGAGGTTTAGATTGTGTATGTCACTAAAACTCCTCTAAGTTTCGATTCATTCCTTCAAAATAAAAGCTCATTCTCATAGTGAAATGTATGTTGCTCACCGTCTCGAAAGACCCTAGTTATTCCTAGCTAAAAAACTGGGACCGGCAAGCTCGAAAAGGAGAGCTTGAAATGAGGTTAGAGTGGCAAATGTCTCTACACCTCGTGCGCGCATGCTTTCAAAATGCAATGAAGCACGAGTGGATAAGACAACGTGTTTTGGTTTCCCATCATATTAGCACGTTTAGAGGAAGCAGCTCTAAATGACAAACTGGTGCGGAATGCACGCAACTGAAACGGTTTTACATGTACAAATTACGTTTAAAGCCATTTTTAGCCCGAGGTGGCATATGCAGAACAAGAAAACTGGGGGTAAATGTGCAAAAACGTATTCTCATACTCAAAGTAGTAGGCGACTCCCCTAAAGATGCAGAAAATGTATCATTTTTTATTTTATTTCGCTTAATGAAGGAAAGAAAATATTTACGAGAATTTGTTCAACATCATTTATTTCAGGTGAGCCCTTCCTCCCTTGTTCCCCTTCTCCAGAGATTATTATCGTCATTTTTTTCCAGCTCGCTTGCACCTTTACATTCACTGCAATCATCAGAGCAACCATTAAAAGGCGTTCAAAAAAAAAAAAATAAAGTCAGTTGAAGTTGCCAAATTACCAATTTACCAGAGGTCAGCCCATGCGGTCCAGCCAGACCGCACTGGCCCCTCCTACCGGTGAGCTTTCCCTCTCATGTTTTTCAATCGCGTCGAGAGTCCCAAGATATTTCAGCGTAGAAGGCAACATAACGCGGACCACCAGAACCGGTTGCTCGAGTAACACACATTCCACCAAGACGAGACTCAATTTCCTTCCAGGCGTTGCGCAATCCATGTTTTCGAATCGATTCTCGAGAGACGTTCACACAGGGACCAGTCTCCGCCTCCGGGGATACATTCATTTACGCACAAAATGCCGCGGCGGCGTACTACGCGCATCAGCGTAAGGGCGTCCGCCCCAAGAGAGCCGAGATTTGAGAGAGGGCGCAACTGAGATCGTGAAGAGCGTGAGCAATTTAATGGCGGACTCCTTCTGCCAAGACTTGTCACAGGAAAACGCATGCGTTGCGTTGTCCCATGGAGACGAAGAAAGTGGGCGGAAAGGCCGAGACGCTTGCAGAAACCAACCAACGCTATCATCCAGGCACATAGCCAGGGGAGGGGGGGGAGGGGGTCCATGGGGTTTGGTCCCCCCCCCCTCCCCCCCCCCTCCCGAAATCTTTCATTTTGCCGGGGCCTCCTCTCCCCCCTCCCTCTCATACAGCATTTTGTCATGTGCGCCCCCCCCCCCCCCATCCCCCCTCCCCTCCCCCCCCCCCCCCCCCCCCGAAACAAAATCCTAGCTACGTGCCTGCTACCGTCCCATTCGCACAGCATGTATTGTGCAAACGCGGCCCCTAGCCCACGTGAACCGATCGAGTAGTTGGAAGCACTTTGAAATCTTGACACATCTCCCTGCTACTTGCGTCCATTGGCACGCGGCGTAGATTCCTCGAATCAGTGCACGCCGGAGCCACGCAGGCTGCGGAAGCCAACGTGATCGACGTTCCTAACTACGACGACGCTATCCTGCCACCTCATTACTTAAGAACACACACACACACACACAAACATACGGGTCAAGCAGTATACGCTGGAGCCGCGCATTCTTTACGTTGTTGGGCTGCAAATGACTGTCGTAGAAATTTCGATAACAGTTGACGCTACGTGGAACGACACCGCGTCACTGGGGGCCATAGAAGGGCTCTGAACGATGCGTTAATGAAGGCGCTTCTACGATCGCAGCGTTGGACGTCTACGCGTATCGCATTTAAATTCGTTTAAATTCCTTCGCGTGATTATACTATCGAGGTTTCTTTATTTTGCGTGCATCGACAAATATTAGCGGCATTTGTAATACAACTTTGGAGTCCATGCGAGAAATATACGAAGATAATCTGAGGAAGAGGAGAGGGGAGCAGGTGGAGACGTCAGAGCGGCGATGTCTGATTGAAAGGATGGGGGTAAAAGCAAAGGCAAGCTGCCTTTGTCTTTACGCCTTCAGAAATAGAGGGTGTAGTACCTGCACCCTTTGTCCAATATATAACACCCCTAAACCACAATTTGACGTTCAGTCCACTGACGTCAAACTGAAGATACCAACTTTTCACCGAGCGGCTTCATAGCTGCGTGATATAACTTACTAAAAGCTAATGTACGTATCAAAGACTACAAAAAAAAAAAAAAAAGATGAACAATACTGCGGTTTTGCAGCAGGGCCAACAAAACCTCGCGTGTTTTCCTGTAGTCTTTAATGCGTATATATTAGCAATTTTAATAAGTTGTATCACACGATTATCAAGCCGCTCGTGAAAGTTGGTATTGTCGGTTCGACGTCAGCGGACTGAACGTCGAATTGCAGTTTTTGGAGAGTTATCTATGGGACAAGGTGTGTAAGTAAGGACTACATTCCCCGTTTCTGAGAGTGATAGCAACTCCCTCCAACCAGAACAAAGAAGAGCATCGTCTGCTCCTCGCAGACTGCATAATCTTCCGAACGCTGAACTCCGTAGCTCGATGTACGAGCGACGGAGTTCCCCCCCGTCACCCCCCGTCGTTCGACGAGCCACGGAGTTTGGGGGACGGTGGCAATGGTAACTGCAGTGTACCATATGGAATACGTATGTTTCGAAGCACACCGTCTAGATGGCGTTCCACCATACTTTATGGAACACACAGTTTTGAAACGAAAGTCTAGATGGAGCTTCAAACGACGGGAGGCGGATTGAAGTGAGTGCGGCTGGGAACTCCCTCCGCGGGAGTTCTTCAACTGAGGTTATCTCGTAACGATGACACTGACTCAACTCTGTGACGTCGTGCCACTGCGATGGTGCTGCTGCCGGCACTGCGCAGGAGCAGTTCCTTCATCTCACGCAAATCTCATTTCTGCGCAAGCGCGGCATGCTACTTCGTTCAGCTAAGTACAGATGCATCCGAGGGTGTACGAACAAACGGGGTCAGTCAAGCAGCATCAAAAGCGCATGACACTGGGCCTTTTTTGTAGATGATTGGTTAAGCGATTATAGAACACCATGATCAGGCACGTACCAGTGGGGGGGGGGGGGGGGGGCATGGGGCCCGGCCGCTCCCCCCCCCCCCCCCCCCCCCCGAAATCATCCATTTTGCTGGGACCCTCCTCTCCCCCCCTCCCCCCTCATACAGCATTTTGTCATAAGCGGGACCCCCCCCCCCCCCCCCCCCCCCCCCCCCCCCCCAAACAAAATCCTCGCTACGTGCCTGACCATGATGGTGCACTTTTCACGCTGTTTGATTGGTTCCGTCCGCCCGTAGCGTCGGCTACGTCTGGGCTTTGAGGTACAACGCAGTTTAGCAGACTGCTTCGAATTTGGAGGGACCCTCGTCGACACGGCTCGCTAGGCTAAGCATACACACAGAAATAACGGCGGCGCGCTGCGCCTAAACTGGTTAGGGTTCGTTAACTCGGGATCGGTCGGTGTAACAGTTTCACTGGAGCGCGAAGCAAACTTTCACTACCACCGGTTTTTGAAAGTTGTCTGGTCGAGCGAAACGGGAACGCTGCATAGCTCGTCGGTTGCTACAATAGATCTCAGAGCTCGCCGTCAACGAGCGTGTTCCTTTTCTTTCGGGACATGCAGTATGTATACCCGTGGACAACACTTTCCAATTTTTCTGGGGTTTCCTTTTTTTTTCTTTTTTTGATGTACTTTTATTTTCTTCAAGCCCTCGTCGGGTCGTTGGCCCAGAAACGGAGAAAAAAAATTGAATGCGGAATGAAACCTCGTTGCATTTTCTTCGTTTTTTTTTTTGTATTTTTTTCTTCTAATCTTGACACACGCACACACAAAGAAAGAGAAAGGCAGTTCCTATGGAATGGCGCAATCAGATTTCAGAAGGTCATTGCTCGAGCCTGAGTGCTATATGGTTCGCATGCCGACCGATTTCTTGACTTCCCTATCCGTATTATTTTTGTCTTCAATTCCGCTTCCCTTTTTTTTTTTATTTTTTTTACAACCTTTCGTTGTGCCATTGATCGGCACGGAGTTGCCTGATTTGGACGGTTCAGCGTTTTCCAGTTCTCAATAACAATTCTAGATGGCAGGTGCAAAAGGCAAACCTCTCTGGTTTCCAAGTAAGCATTAAATAGTTTTGAAGTTTGCAACATTTTAACGTATTTCAGTCGCCACTAAATCTGCTCATAAATTATAGTACAAATTACCATGAAGTGTTTTTTTGTCAATAATGCTAGAAACATCCGACCCCAGAGTTATAAGGAAAACATAACTGATCAACGGTTCCCTAGGAACTCTGGGATGACTCTTGATGAAGATCCAACTATTCATACACCCAGCGTAAGAGGCTTGAGTTCGAAGTTCTCAGATCGGTTTCTACTGCGAGAGCTGTAACGCGAGATCAGCACGCGTAGAAACTTTGGCCTCAACTGTCCTGCTCCCCCCCTCCTCTCCCCCCCCCCCCCCCCCCCCCCCCCCTCGGGCCGCTTTAAGCTTCCAGACAACAAGCTGAGTCACAGTAAAAGTAAGTTTCTAAAGTATCGCTAAAACAAAAATGTTTGTGTTGTAGATTAAGACTGCTACCGTTTTCCACGACCCTCACATCTAGGGGCAGAATGTCGACACTGAAAATGTTGGCAACAACATAAAAAAGAAAACTGAGGAAAAAAAATGCCAGAAGGCGCGGGTCACGTGCCTCTCCGCTAAAATATCCTAAACCCCGCTTTTTACGGCGGTGCTGTCCTTGGGAATTGAAAACACAGAACGGGATGAACGGACTCACAGTGGTGACCTTGCCGATACTTATCGCGGTGAAGAAACTCCGAAGACTTCGGAAATGAATCCATAAAGTAGTCGCAATCTCGGTAATGTTACACCTGATAGACGGAACATAATAAAATCATTAAAAAAGCCTCCAAAAGCAGCGGGGCAGATGTCTTCCATCAGCTCATGTCGCCATCTTCTTCTCTGCGACCTTGAGCAAGAAAAGCGTCGCACCATTCGCCCCACTCCTGGCAATAATTATGAAAGAAAAATCTCTACATACCAAAAATGACGTACGCGCCCCTCGATATAAACGGCGCCTGGGGTTCATGTTTTGTTTTTCCCCCGATATTTCTTAGTATTAGGGGAAAAAGCAATTATTTTTCTTTCCTCCTCTCCTTTAAACATATAATGAAAACGAGCAACTGGAGAACGAAAGGAGGAGAAAGAGAGACAGGGAGGGGGGGGGGGGGGAGGGGCGAGGAGGAGGCGAGGGAGAAGGCGCTTCATCCTCAAATGACAAAACCGTAATGCGACACATTCCACCAAGCGTGTCCTCTCCTGTACCTTCTCCAAACAAGGCGAAGGAAAGATTGATTTCAGCATTTAAGTGCGAACGTTTCATCAGCTATCTTTTTTTTCTTTTTTTCAGGCAAAAGGGGTCGATGTGATATCCTCACCACTCCTCTTTCCCTTCACTTTCTCTTTTTTTATCTGTTAAACAAGTAAAAAAAAAAGGAAAAAGAAAACGAGGCGGCCAAAATCTTTTCGATTAATGATGCCGAGAGCGTTCCAAAAACAAATTGCGACCTTGAGTTTCTCTTGGAGCGTGTATAATCTAGGATTAGAACACCTCAACCCTCCATGTTATACGACATAGATCAGAGCGTCACAGTTTTGTTTTTCTTCTTCCTCTTGCTTTTTTTTTTTTTTTCCTTTGATGTCGGGGATGACGCGCGAGCGCGTGAGCTTAAAATATATGACGCTCTCAAAGCAATTGGTCGTCCTCTGTTTTTTTTTTTTTTTTTGCTTTTGTTTTATTGGACCTCTTTAAGATTTTGGCATGTTCTTCGGGATTGGTGTTTTGAGAATTCCCGGTTTGAGGCAGAACCTGTTGGGTTGATTCCAGACGTGCTAGGATCAACATAAAATAAGTTTTATAGTCACAATCACAATACTGAGGTCGTGGCCTATTATGATGATCACGCACTTCTTACTTTCTAAATTGGTTCTTCGGTGCTCTTATCGACGAAGGCCATAATCGCATTGGCCGCGAACCGATAATGAGATGCTTGGAGCTCGCCACGCCCTACGTTTTTTCAGGTATCGGCGACTACATGGACGAAAAACTATAACTTCAAAGCCCTTGGCGTCGCGTTCGTAAACGTTTTTAACGCGATAGCGTTACGGAGTTCGTGTCGCAAAAAAGCCGGCGTCCGAGTGGGTGGCGTTGTGACGGGAAACTCCTGATTGGTCGATAGGGTCATGACGTCACAGCCACATGACCTCGCGCGGAAATTTCGAACAACCCACAACGCTCGAGTGAAACGGGACGTCACACGTGGAATGAAATTGATTAAAAACATGGCATGCAATGCGAATTAAAGGTCGCCGCATGTCTCAAATATTTCACTTTATAAAGTGATCCATTTGTCTTAAACGAAAATTTGAAGAACCTTAGCCGGGATCGAGACCCTCGACCCTTCGGTTGCGAGCCAGGCTTGCTCCTCTTCAAGACAAGCGTCAGAAAGCACGTCAGATGTCATGTATAGTCACGTGCGCTGCACACTTTCTGTCGCAAGCAGGCGTGTCCAATGTAAGCGGTAGTATCGCAGATACACTTTTCGTTCTTCATAGTTACTGCGACCACGATGGCGGGCAATCACGTCAACGTCAAACCACAGCAATGCCACATAAACTACGCAGACGCCTGTTCATATATATATATTATAAACGGGAAGTTGGTCTGTTTGTTGACGCAGTTTAAGCGTGCTCAATGTCGGGCATTTCAAAGTGCTTATATGAGATATGATGAATTTATCCCGAGACTGCGGCAGAGAAGAAAAACAAAGTTTGACAGTGGTAGAAAAAACGAAAACAGGGACAATCAACGTCTGTCTTTGTTGTTGTTGTTGTTGTTTCCTTCTTACATCCCCCAAGTAGTTATCTGTTATTTACATGTCTTACCTCCGGGCCCCGGCATTGCAACGCCAACGCGCCGGAACCGGAACGATACTCTAGCCATGGAAGGCAACCCATTGCCTCGTGAGTGCCACGTCACTTCCGGGAGGGCGCGGCAAGCAACGCGCCGGGGGAGTATAGGTACTTGCAACGTTCGTAGTGCTGGACTGGCTGGGACGGCTCGAAACAGCCGCCGCATTCTATCGCAAGGTGAAACGGAGCATAAATATAACCACGAAGGCGGCGGCAGTTTTATCTCCTATTACGTTTTGCAAAGGAGCGTGTACGCGCCGTCTATTGAGTACGAGCTTACGCGGGTTACGGAGAGAGCTCGGGCAGCGAAAGCGCAACCCGATAGGGACCGATTAGATTCGCCGATTCCAGAGTTTTCCCTCTCCCGCAATCACAGCGCGCGTGCAGACGTTTCAAGTTCGCGTCTAGCCCGCAGCACGAGCGGCGAATTCCGTCTGGTCGTTTGGTGTAGCTTGCTGCTCACGCGCCGTTGTCTGAACTGTTTCGGCTGCGGTCAGTCGCGCGCTATCACGCGCATTATCGAGAAAAAACAAACGAAAAAACAACCGATAGAAACAAACGCTGATCACGCCCTCCGCGGAATAACCCAGGAAGATGCGCCGTACAGACGTGCACTTAGGCTCGTCTCTTTCTGCATGCGTTGCCCTTTTGTTATATTCGTCCCCAGTAGTATTGGTTTGCTTATTCGGTGTGCAAGTCGAGTCTTTGGAACACTGGAAAGCAAAGAGTCGGCGTGCAAGTGTTCCGAAACGAGTCTTTGGAACACTGGAGAAAGCAAAGAGAGAGGCGCCAATGAAAGGGCTACGTAGAAAAGGTGCGGGGAAGGCGTGACGACGAGGCAGCCGAGCACAGACCGTCATTGGTTCAGGTCGGATGAAAACAAAGTCACGTGGGCGCATTTGAAGGGCAAACAAACGGGCGAGGTTTTGATAGGAGCAGAGGAACTTGGGCACCTCGTTTATATACGAAAATCGGTCTCGTCTTTCATGGTTAACATTGCTCTATGTTGCAATTAAGGTATTCGTCAGATAACGTTTCTGAGGGTTCCTATTGGCGATGACGCACAAAACAGTTACAGTCCGTATTTCCCGTTATTGTTTCTATACATATGTGCTTGTGAGTAATCGACTAACTCGGAGCACTGTTTCTGTCTTGATGTATAGACACCCGAAGTTGCCTCTGATGTTCATGGTTTTAATCAGGCGCGGGGAATGGGACTCCCTTTAATGTAGAGTACGTTTCGGCGAGGGTAGCTTTGTGGAAATGTTAGGGCGCAAAAGCGAGACGCAAAGGTGAGACGAAAAAGTGTTACGACCGAAAGAACAACATGGCCACCGCAGCAGCAGGGCTTCCTCACAGATGGCTCCGATTCTGCATTGTGCATAGCCCATGCCATCCCGCCCGTAACTCTGCAAGCACTGAAGCCCAGTTGTGAAATAGAGTATAGGAGGTATTAACTGGACGCCATATTTGAGGCCGCTGTTTAGAACGAATGCTGAGAACGATCTCAAATAAATAGGCCGCGAAGATGGGCAACCTTGACGGTGTGGAATGCACGTTGTAAATGAACTGTGGAAGCCCGGGAGGCACTCACTTGATCGAATGACGTCTTAGAGAACGCCGACGTTTCACCGAATGACACTTTAGCGAATAGTTTTGGGTGGGCCAAGTGGGTTAACATTTTTTTAATGAGCCGCCGCAGACTGCCGCCGCCAAGAGAGGTGCAGAGCGAAGGGGGGGGGGGGGGGGGGGGGGAGGGGGGGGGGGTTGCACGCGCTTTCGTTATTCGCTAAAGCGTCGATTCGCTAAAACATCGCTGTTCGCTAAAACGTCATTCGCTCATGTGATATGGACCCGTGGAAGCTCGTCGTTCACACACGCTCAGCAGTCGTGCGCACAGCTATGGCAGCCAGTGAATACTCCATATAGCAGTTCGTGCTTGCGCGTTCATTGCATTTTCAATCATCCCCTGCGGTACCATCAATAGATCCTCGCGGCATTGTCCACAGAAAACAACAATTTAATAAAATAAAGCACATGTGCTAAACACCAAATGGCAATATAACGTACACAAAGTACTGACAGAACGTCGCAAGTTTCCAGGCAGCATTTTCCGGATTTATTTATCCCTAATTATTAGCGCGACCCAAGTTTCGCGTGCTCAAACTTCTCGACCACAAAAAGTGAGTATACTCTACAACCGATCTCCACAGAAGCTGACAGCTCGTAAAACCCGCTTAGCGACACGGACGTGGAGTAGCAAAGCTAAATCCTTGAGAAGCACAAATTAAAATATGGCACAAAAGGTTTTCCATAACGAGGAGTCGTATTCGTTGTTCGTAGTCCGATAGTACCCTTCGCCCCCATCACATAGAGACTTAAACAAACACCACACAGACTTTGTAAACAAGGGGCGTGTTGATAACCCTTCGAATCAAACGGCTGATTGCCTAGTGGTGAACGTGGTATGACACGCTCGACACGCGATGGAATGTGCTGTCTTGTCTGCAGTTCCCAACTTCACGCACTCAGCTTCCTTAACTTGTCACTTATTTTTCGTAGCTCGTACGTCATAAATTGGTAATCACAAAAGTTGCCAAGTTATCATGACCATAAGGTGAAATTGCATTACTGTTGTCGGTCTGTAGTTGCCAGGCGAGCAATTCCCAAGGTATCAAGCCTACAGCTTTTCCAGCTTCTATCGTTGTACGTTCCGTGCTAGCGAGTCGATTGTTTCACAGAACTCGACTGAAAGTTTTTTGAAATTATCAATTGAGGGGAGAATGCAGTAATTCTTCAATGCAAAAAAAAAAAATAATTTCGGCGTAGTCATATTGCACTAGAAACACACAAAAATAAAACGTAGAATGTACAAGCTCTACACTTAAAGCAAAAGCTTTATTCCTGCCGGAGTCAGTACTCACGCGAACTATCGTTTCGTTTAAATGTTGGGAGAGGCATATACGTGCGGACAACTTGCTCTTACTTGATTTGTATAAATATAAAACCAGAAAACTCCGACGAGGGTGCTGGCATAGAGCGTCCCTGGACATAAATCTCGCGAGCTCGCGATGAAGGTTGAAACTTGGAAGAAAAGAACTGCAACGAACTACCGCATCCCCTGAGTTCGGGCAATGATAAAACTGCTGCGGTCATCGACCCGAAATTCGCGTAAACCAGTTTCAGTTTTAACACCCAGAATACGCTAAATCAATTAACGTAACGACAAAATGATACATACTGATCAATTAATTCTACCGATAAAGACCGGTTATATGTTCTGAAAAATTGACTACTGCAAGACGCACCTAGAGAAATAATTATAACAAGAAAGGTCAGTGTTGGAGGTGTGTCCACTGTCCACCAGAAAACAAAAATACAAAAGCACACACACGAGCGCTCACAGCCCCCGGTCCAACGAAGCAGCCTTCGCCCGCAGTGGTCACGAATTTCTCGCCTCTTTATATTTATTACGGGCTACTTCTATTTTTGTTTTATAACTTTCTTCCTCCTATTAATTCCAAAACACACACACACACACACACACACACACACACACACACACGCACACACACGCACAAACACACACAGACACGCGCACACACACAGAGAAAATATTAATAATAATTTAAAAAAAAGACTAAGCCAAACTCCGGCTTTTAATTTAATCTTTGCTTTCCGGTGCCGGACTTCAAAGTTCCGCTCAACGCTGCAGTTCTCTTAGTCATTACCATAAAAAATTGAAATTCCGCCCTAAGGGCGTTGTTATTTTTATGATTGTTGAACCCACTGTCCCGCGAATATTAGTTTCTGAAGGCCGGAAGCCGCAGAACAAATTTTTGAAAGAAAAGGAATAAGAATAAAAGTAATGAATGAGGCCTACATCGTTACCTAGGTACATTGGGTCGGAAGCGCTCGGTGGCGTTTGGAAGCGGACAAGCAATTCATCAGAAGAATCATCAGAGGAAATAAGCTCTGCATATGATAGTTTGGGTAATGAAAATTAGAAATTCCCACCCAGCGAATCAAGCGAGAAAGAAGAGACGCATTTTACATTTATTTTCTTTCCTTTTCGTTTCACATATGTAGAAACATTGTTCTTGGTCGCTCCAGAGCCAGTTCTCTGGCCATCGAACCAGTTCTTCTCGTCCGACACAGAGGCAAGCTGCATTGTAATAAAAGAGGCAGAAATAAAAATGAGGCGACCTGTCCTCTTCATGGTTGTGCGCACAAACAACTGAAGGGACATTATCAACCACACCAATATGAGACGCATGGAAAGGGACTGTATAATTGGGCACGCCCCGTGTGTCTTAGTCTGTCAGTGGTTTGCGTACATTTATTATTCATTTTCTTCTTTCACGGTTCAGAGTGACAGGCGTGACAATCGCAACCTAATTCTAAACTCCCCCCGGGGACGCCGGCATTCGTTGAGTGGGACTTTCACGCAGACAATGTTTCAAAAGGCACGGGTAGAGTTAATCAAAATTAAAAGGCAGCGATTCACGCGCTGAAGTTCCGTGAAATAAAAAAAAAATAAAAAAAAACAATAGCCAATGAAAAAGTGCCTGACAAAAAGGTGTTGTGTGCGTGTGTTTGGGGGGGGGGGGGGAGGGGGGGAGAGGGTCGAGGACTAGGAGGGTGTCGCACAAAACGTGCAATTCTGCGAACGCGTGCGTGGTCGCGGATATCCCGAACAATTATTGAATCGGAAAAGTCTCATGTCGCTTTCCACATGAACGAAAGTGGACATGGAAAAACTTTCGCAGCAGACGGCAAGTTGGTAGGTTAGCCTGACCCTGAACGCAGTTGGGCGACTGGCCGTCTTGTGACCATGAAGGGTCGGTCGGTATACTGCCTGCTAACCGGACAAGTTCGCCGTCAAAATCACACTGAAGATAGTGTTTCTTTTTAGTTGAAGAAAAATCCCACCAAGAACGTATAGACTGACAAAAATCTAGATTTGCTCCAGCCGCTACTTTACAACAAATAGCTCGAATGACTAATAGGCCAAGCTTTCCGTGGCCTTGGCTAAAGCCGAAGGAAGTAGCGGACATTCCAAACAAGCGGCGCTGGCGATTGCTCAGCTTGACCGGAACTCGGCAATTTGACGCTGGACTGGAGTTGTTGCAGACCATCGATGTAATTTCCGCCTTTCGGGCAGGTTGTACGATATTTTTAAGTCTTGATGCTTAGCCGTGTGGCATGGATCGTATATAGTAGGAAAGTCTGTGAATATACAGTGGCATGAAGCTGCAGCTGGAACGTGGAAGCTACTACGAGGAATGTATGTAATTTATAGTTTTTATTTTTACTTATAGATCAATAGATTCCAAGGTATTCAAGGGCCCGAGTAAGTAACGTTGATGCAGCTGGTGGAGAAAGGGGGAGCACTATCAGACAGGTGTCATAAAAGTATGCAGATACGTTTGGACAGGCAAGAACATAATTAAAACAGAATGGTTTTTTTTTTTTTTTTTTTGGGGGGGGGGGGGGGAGTGGGGGATCATAGAAGGTATTGCCGATCATTTCCGTCGCACAACTAAAAGCTGCGAACATCGGAAAAAAAAAAAAAAGAAACTCCAAGAAAACGTAAAATGTTCTTCCAGGTTTAGACTATACAGCATACTGCGGAACCAAAAATAAGATTGTGGGTACATTATAGGAATCTAATAAAAAATGTGAAAGCCGTTTACAACTCCCTGTAACGCCGAATTAGAACGCAGCTCTTGGGGAGGAGTAGGCAACGGTACTGACGGGGGGGGGGGGTCACGTTACCTGGGGGGGTCACGTGACCTGGGGGGTGTCAGTGACCTCCCCGAGGTCACCGAAGGTACCCGAGGTCCTCCCGCAGAAACCTGAGGTCCTCGTGGGGGGAGGGGGGGGGGGGGGGGGTCGCGGTTACGCCGACGGCGACGCCGACACCGGTCAAGCTGGAAACGGGCGCCGAAGAGCTGCGTTCTAAAACAAGCCTTGTAAACAGGAATCGACCCACTCAGGGTTGGCTCGCTTGCGAGTTACCTTTACTAGGCTGCCTATGTAGTATATCACAATTCATGACAGACGTCTATTCCAGCGCGATGACATCCCTTTACTCAGTGCTTCTCTTTCTAGGCAAACCTGGGTAATCGTCCCGGTTTGCACAGAGAAACCGACCGGGATAATTACCCAGTTTAACCTTTCTGTTTTTCTGTTTTGCCCTTCCTTCCCTTCGCTCTTGTTAGGCCTTTGGGGAGTTCACGCACTCTAACATTTTCTGTCATGAACCGATCTTCTTCGGATACTGCTTTGCTCCTCATTTTGCCTCGCAACGTTTAGTGGAAGTTTTACTTCGCAATGCACTGCCAACTGGTGACCCTACAAGGGGCTCCTTCACCCTTAAAACTGACCGATGGCACGAAAGAGCAGGATGCCTCCAGCTGAACGTGGGGCACATACTCCCCTTGCTCCGGCCCCAACAGTCGAAGAAGGGACCAGTCCACGCACCGACCCGGGGGTTTGACCCCCGCCCAGACACGTCGCGACACCCACGAAACCCGAGGAAAAGGGGCGGAGGAACCAACAACAAAGGCCCCCGCCGAATTCCGAGCACCAGCGGCGATTCTATCCGACCGACGTGCGTGACCAAAGCGGATCGGTCGGCCGGTCCGCTGCAAGGCCCACGCAAAAGGCAGAGCAGCGAGAGGGACGGGCCCGTCTAGCTCGCCGGCCGGACCTCTGCTTCATTGGCTGTTTTATTTTCCTCTGCAAGGGAGAAGCGCGGCGAGCGAACTTTATGGGCTCGGCCACCTCAGCTCTTCTTCTGCCAGCCCGGCCCAGGCTTCTTCCAAGTTCAAGGTCAGTCAAGGGCACGCCACTTTGCCGCTGCTGCTTCCCGCCGCCGGTTCGGCCAGCAGTGCGATAGGGAGACGGCGAAAGTGGACGATGCTGCCTTCGGCTGAGTAGGACTTGTGGTAACCCTGGCAGATGCCGGTTAAAGTGAACACGGCTACTTCAGCACGGGCTCTTGTTATTTGCTGGAACGAAGGAATGCGGACGGGAAGCACCGCTTAATTCTCTAAACATGCGACGCATCGGTACGAGAGGTGTCGAACAAGTGCATCTCATGACAATTTCTCTGTAAGGACAGGAGGTGGAATTACCCTCGTCCTGTCCACGTAGCCTTCGTAGCCATTCAGCGGCTTCGGCGACAATGAGGACAGAGGCTGCTGAAATCGTTACTGCAGTCATGTCTTTACTGGCCAAGAACATCCTGCAATGTTAAATCATGGACCTTGCCAGATTAGGACACTGCCGGCTTTCACAGCCGGCTTCCGTGGTGTCACAACAACAGCAAACCTGGCGTCCTCTGCTGAAAATAAGTTACTGTACAACCTTGGAGATTTATCCTCGCAGTGACCTTGCAAAAAGTGAATGCAAGAGTATGCTAATACTTGCAACATCAGAAACTGCGCCTGAATAAGTTCGACACGCGACTGTGACCGCAACTAGAGACATTATGGGTGGAGAGTTACCATGGCAGTACACCGCAACCAGAAGACCCCAGCCTGACCGACGAGCAAGGGGACCCCTCGCCGCTGGACTCCCTCCGCCAGTTTTGGGAGATGGCCCGATTTTCTGGTTCTTCTGCTCCCCTTGTGCGCGTGATGTGCCGGAAGGATTAAATTATTTATCCAGCGTTTTCTAGGCGCTTATTTATTCGGCTCCAGGCTTCAAGCGGTGAATGTGGAGGGCTTTGTTTTATGTGCCCGCTTATTCTGGCGTGCATAAGCCATTTCGATTTGGCTCTTCGCGGGCAAGGACCGAGTGAAAGGGTTGCCATAAATTCAAGCGTGCCGTCTGCGCTACAAAAAGGCACGTTTCCGCCCCATGAAAGGATCCTGTGTACGTTAGCTTTCCTCTATTGGTTTGTGGCCGCGATCTGTGCATTGAGAACAGGAATCTCAGCCCTGATGATAAAGACAAACTAGACGAAGAGTAGTTACACGGTAACTTTGTAAGCCCTGGGATAAGCGCGATAACGCTGTTAAAGACTCGAAAAATGCGGAAGAATAGAAATAAGCTCAGCGGGGAACAAAATCTGGATATTGAGTATTTACGATGACGCTAGATAGCTAATTGTTGATTATAAGGGATTCCCGTCAGGTTTGCTTTTCGTTCTTCACTATGCTTCCTAATTGAGTGCGTAACATGTCATTATATAAACACGCCTTAAGTTATTGACAGTTTTTTTTTTTTTTTTTTTATCGTTGCCAGACGACGAGTGTACCCTAAAGAAATCTGTATACGCGACCGCTGCTGCACTTTGCATTGAATTCGTCGCTGTCAATATGCTCGCGTCAGAAAGATGAGAATTGATCATACTTGTCTATTCAGTTGCACTTGATTGCGCAGCACACTTCGTTTTAATGTAAATGAGGGCGTATTACTGGATAAATAACGTAGTTCCAATAAAAAAAAATAAAAAAAGGCGACGCGTTTTAACGATAAAAAGAGGCGAGGGCATCCCCACTTTATCTTCCTCCATGCTCCAAACAGGTAGACGCGAGAGAAAGAGGTGTGCGCAGAAAAGAACAAAAGAAGAAAACCGGCTGAAAACGATTAAGGATTTGGCCTTTATAAATTGTTGCGACACCCGCGTTGTCGTGAAAACGTGAATATCAAGAAGGAAAAAAAAAAAAAAAGAAAAGAAAATCAAGCGATTGAGTAATTGATAGTTCGAAGTATTGCCTTCATTATATCCCCATTATGCACGCAATTTGTACGATCAAGCGCAGATTTGAAAGCTCGGTGACGACCGAAAACCGAGAGCAAGCCATGATGCAGGTAGTGTATTACAAAGACGCGGGCTTTAAAATTTCTGCCATGTTGTCCCTGTTTTTTTTTTTGTTTTTTTTTTTTTTGTTTTTTTGTTTTTTTGCGGACGCTGACGCATTCTAGCCTCGCCGTAACTATCCAGTTCCACTCGCCTGTAAAGTAATAGCTTCATCCCGCACACAGCCGTCAATCAGCGTTCAAGCCAGCCGTCGGAACCGCCCAAACGCTCAACGGAGGGCGCGGTTTCTTCGTTACGCGCACCTTTACACACACACAGCCTACCATCCCACCCAATCCCCTGTTCCACGGCGACTCTGGCGGAAGCGTGACAGGTTTATACAAAGAGCATTGTTCCTTTTTCACAAACCGTTCAACGTTGATTAGAGACCGCTCCTCGCAGACGCGAGCGGCCACCAAGCTCCGCGGAACCTTTGAGTGGCTCGGCCTCCCAAGTTTCGCAAGCGGCCCGCTCGCGCTCCCGAAACTCCGGCCCAAGGGGAGGCGAGCGGATGAAATCTGACCGTGCCTCCGCCGCGATGGCGACCGATTAATTAGAGAGTCCCAGCGCTCCCCGAGAGAAAGAACCAGCGCCCCGAGCGAGTGAGTGCGCGCACCCAGCCCAAAGGCAGCGGCTCTGGGATTATGGGGCACCGGTACACCGGTAATGGTGTCTTTGAACCGGGCCCGCCTCGACACCAAATAATCGAAGCGAAGAAACAAACGGGGAAAAACAAGCACGGAGACGTCTTATGCACACCGATTACCGGCGATCACGCGGGGCTATCCTTCGGTTCCGATCGAAAGGGGGTCTTTTCAATGTGCGTGCTTGGGGACGAGGAGAATGTTGGCGTCATGGGGTGCATGCGCACACACGCACACATGACCAGCAAGGTCGGACACTACACGAAAATGAGCAGCGCGCATATGCGAGCGAAATCTCCAGTCGGTATACGTACGCATATACACGCCCCTCCGCCACACACGCTGTTGTTGCTGCCGCTGTTGCTGGTGTCGCTGTTGTATTTTGTTCTTTTGTTTGAAAGTGGGCTCGCAGTGGCTGACCGGAGAGATAGAGATCGTAATGAGATTAGTACGCGGGCGTAGATGAGAAAGTCGGCTAAAGAGAAACAAGATTGACGAGAGTTGGAGTAATCAGCGAGTCTGTTTTGATCCAGGCTTCGTTAGACAAGAGCACTCAGCTTCATTTTTTTTCTTCTTTTTCTTTAATGATTTATTGGGAGATTTTGATCATGGGAGTAGGCGTAAGTGAGCTCAATGCGAGCTGGAAAGAGTAATGTTCTCTTGAAACGTGTTAATGTACTTTGCTTGGGGAAAGGTTAAGGAAGGCAGTTCGAGCGGAAATAACTCGCTGATGGCATACCGTCCCGGTTATAGGGTGCTCGATCATCTTCCGCGGAGACTGCTCGTGTTCGTTCATACGCGTCCTGTTCGACGAAGAGATGGGCCCCTCTAGAGACCTAAATACGCCTGAATTTTATGCAGAAATACCTGAATGGCAAGAGAACAAAAACATTTGCTAAATTTAGTTACGAGAACACGAAATGGTCAGTAAATTTTGTAGCAAAGAAACAAAAACAACAACACGAAAACGGCTACTTATTTTTAAGAAGAAACTCGCCCTCTCCACTCGCGCGATAGTTCATTTTGGAAACGGAAAGTGTCCTCGCTTTGATGGTACTTGTCGCGTATTTGACATCGAGTTAACCGCTCCTGTACCGTTTCTGCAACAATTGGTTCCTAAGTAAGCTTAATTCTGCTGCGCGCGTAAAAGAAATGCAACACCACGCAGTATCCTATATTCTACAATAGTTTGGTGGTTCAGTATAAATCCCTTCACCAGCACTTCTGTGTCCTTACCCTCTTCACATATACCGAGGGGAACAATAACTTTTCAGACGTCAATTTATATTAGCTTGAGGTAATAGTGTATTTCATTCAGCAATAAACAGATTCAATAACCATTTTTGGCTCTAGAAGTGTTCATATGTCGCACATGAAGTAGAAAGAAAGCGTATGAGTAGACTGTTAACGCCAGATGAAAATAATGAAATTGTATAGAGTACCTCGTTTGTTATTCCGTTTAATATATTTGCGTAGATTCTAGCCTAGTGTGTGATGAGAACACACGGGTGGCTCAGGGGAACAACTATGAACGCTAGGACGGCGCAAGAGGTTCAAAACTTCAAATTTGCTACCTTTATGTCAAAAGAAGAAGAGCGGAAACTCTCTTCTATCTTCTGCAGTCTTAAATTCAGTGTTTCTTTACTCCATTCATTCTTAAACTGAGAGGGCATCTTATGCTATAGGAACCGTGTTCTTTGGGTTTTTGTGTGAGAACCTATCGCACGAACGTTCGGGCTTCGAAATCCGTCCTCAAAGCCTCGATATTGGTTATGCAGCCTTCGCTATACCATCGCGCGTGCCACTAAGAGGCACAGCAATAAAAAGACCAGCGCGTGAGCGGCAAGTGTTAGAGTGAAAATTTATATCCCAGGAGCAATCACCTTTCGCAACCGATACCTGAAATTTGTTACAGCATTGTTTTCAGTAAATGGCACTCAAACATCAAATAATTAGCTCCCACGCTGGAGCACTAACCCAGTTCGAATCTTCCAGCTTCAAGGGGAAAGAGCCGCATAATGATGATGATCACCGTCATTATAGAAGAAAACCTTTATAATCGTGTAGCTCTCGCTCGATTTGTGGGCGCCCCCAGCTCGGACCCATAAGGTACATAAATTCAAATTGAGTACGTAAGTGACAGTAAACCACAGTCAACTGTGACGTATTCGTGCTAGGAAATGCTATACAAACAAACAAACAAGCAAGCAAGCATACAATCGAGAAATAATTGAGACGATCAGCTATCACCAACCTATAAAAAAGTCGCTCATGTCTGATCTGAAGGATCCCTATGTACACCAAAGTCCACACAGCGCGACTTTCACAAGTGGCTGGCGGAGCTGGGTTCGACTTTCGTTACACGTACGAAAACCGGCTTTCGTTATAGCTCGGGGCATTTTGCTGTATAACGAAAGCTTATAGACCAACACGCGGCCCTGACGTCACGAAGCTGCGGTGGCGCTGCCGACGGCACTGCGCATGCGCAAACGCTTCACTCCACCCGAATTAAGTTTCTGCGCACGCGCAGTGCCCACACCTTGTGTGGGCAAACGCGGGCTTGTTTGTAAACAGCGTGTCGGTGTATAGCGCAGCTATGCTCCGTTTGACCTTACGATGCTCAGCAGAGGTATACGCGCTACAAGTTCCCAAAGCCATTCAAATGCTTTGTGAGTGTCAAGCAATCTTCGGAAGCGGCGCAGCGAAGCGCGAGGCACGTTGTCACGTGGTACACGTTCCCAGCGCTGGATTGACTAAGGCGGCTCGTCGCGTCCGCTGAGGCCCATCGTATGGTGAGTCGGTGTATATAGTCGACCGCGATTTACAGTTTGCGTGAACCGAGTCTGGCCGCTGAAGAGCCCAAAGAGGACGCCGTTGCCAGTTCGGCTACAGCTAGGCTGCTTCGTCGAGTGCAGACTGCCGAAAGGGAACCACAGACTAACAGAAACATGCAAAGAAGGATAAAAAAAAAATAAAGCACGAGACGAGGAGGCCCAAAGAGCTGGCAAGTTTGCATGCACGCCAGCGGATCAACCGACTGGCCCGTTTCGGCGGCGAGGACTCCTTCCTAAAGATTGGAATCGCGTTCTCTTCACCACGCCCGAGGTATAAAAGTGAAAAAAAGGGAAGATACAGAAGCGAAGGGAGGGGCAAGAGAGCCAAAAAGAGAAAGGAATCGGTTGGCGAAGTTTTTCAGAAGGAGCAAGAACTCGTCCGCCATTAGCAGTCCCGTGCCGGCTTTGATATAGAAAGAGCCACTCACTTGATCGCGGCGTAGACTTTCTAGAAAAAAACAAACAAACAAAAAACCCGTTTTCTTGGCTTTTATGTGTGTGTGTTCGTTTGTTGTATTGTGATTCTTGCTATTCCGACTCAGCCAAACATATAAACCCGGGAGACCCTCTTAGCGGGGTAATGCGTTTCGAAGATGTTTTCTGATAGGACGGTCCGGGTCGACCGACTCTTCCGAGAGGAATTTCGCTTCTATCATTGCCAGTACGAAATAGACTCCCTGACATCGCGAAGCTGCGGAATCCGACATTGCAAGGTGGACCACACGTTTGGGGAGATGTCTGCGCGTGTTCGGCAGCACGTCTAGTCTAAAACCATTGTTGTGCGACCAGCCCTTCAATAAACCGCAGGACGCTTTTAAATAAAATCGGGAAGTTCGTGTGCCGTCCCGCTTTCCATCAGTGCCTTTCCGCCACTTTTGGAAAGATATCTACTATTCACACTTATCTGCGCGACTCAAAACCATAGAGGAATCTCTTCCTCCTACAACATAATCAGTTCTTTAAATTGAAGCGACGAATGCAATTATGTTTCAACCCGCACGCAGAATCAAGGTCCATGGCGGAGATTGCGGGTAGAACGGGAAACAACGAAGCTAGCCAATGAAGGCAATGGCGTGCACTGGTATTGCCAGACATGAAGGCGGCATTCTGACTACGAACGTCGACCGTGCACCGCGCTGCACCAAGAGTGGCGCGCGCTGATTGCCCGATCAGATAATGTAATTCCACGAATATTACATTAAAGTTTGCCTTGTTTTGACACTTTTGTTGTTTTCGCGCCTGAAGGTACGAAACTGCTTTTTTTTAACCATGAAAGCGCCATCGTCGATCGATGAGCACATTGATATCGCTCTACGCTCACAAGTGAATCTCACCGTCGCTATCTTAACCGAAGACTGTCGGCGAACCGAGCCCTTTTCTTTTTTGTTCTTCACCGTTTTCTGGCTGCGACGGCCGTTGGCGAGTCGTCCACGCACCATCCTCTTTCGCCCAAGGGCCCGCTGACACTTTCACCCCGCCTTCGCCACCGACGGAACCTGGGACCCGAAGCGGTCCCCCGGGGAGAGCTTTCGAACAAAAAGCTCGGCTCTCCGGACGTGATCTACGCACCCTTGATGTATCCGCAGGTATCGTGTCTTCAATTTGCATCGGCGCTGCAGCACAAAAGGCGGCGGTGCGCGAATCTCAGCTGGCCGACCTTATCCCCCTGACGGCCCTAATTGAGTTTTCCTTTTCTTGCTTCCCTTTGTTTTCGGTCGTAAGGCACCCCCTAGACGAGAACCGCGATGCTAAAGCGACGCTGCATCGCGGCGGCGGCCGGACGAGCATTCATGACACCGTCAGCCTTGGCGTCCGCCGGCTCTCGGCACGACCTTCTCCGCGGCTCCGGGCGCCGCTTAAGGAGCCATTTGTTTAAAGAAGGTCAAGAGTGAGACCCAAAGCGAGCGCGAGCGGCTATTTCTAGTGTGGCTTCACTTTGACTCTCGCCGCTTCCGAGCCCGCGGGGGAAGCCACCTTTCCGGGTGATGGACAACGTGACGGCGCGGCGCTTCCACAAGATCCGCGTCGTCGAATGAAAACAAATGGAAAGGCGATGCATCTTGGAGGCTATAAAAAAATGACACCCACGTGTTGCGAAGCTCCAATTTAAAATGAAGGAAGAAAAAAAAAACACATAAAAACAACTTTGAAAATCGCCACTGCACGCTCTACTGATGCTCAAGCGAAGCAACACATTTCATTCTGTGGGTACCATTTGACCACCGAGTTTCGGTTATTGATTGGTCAGCGCCAGTTCACGACATTACGTCGCAACAAAATACGCTGCTTGCGTTTCCAATAACGCATGCTTCACACGTATTTTTAAAGCTTTGCTGGGTGCCGCGTACCTTCGGGCATCGCGTCAGCTTTGATCATGCAAACGTCGCTGAAGCAACATAGTGACACATCGGTCGGCCATAACGCAAAGAGTAAAGAACGAAAAGGCACGTCGCCTACATTCGGTCAGTGGCTGCATCAAAAAACAAATATACTTCATTATATTTTGCATTTTCTGGGGCTCCCACATTGGCAGGTGTGGGAACATGAAGAAAACACATTAGTTTGTCTTAGCATGCCACATGTAAATCACGAAAGAAGCAATCGCGTCTACAAAGCCGTCAAGTGAGGGAAAGGTCATCGTTTATTTTGACACGTAGTTTACATCGTTACTTGCACGATTAAAATCAAAATGTCGTAACAACAACAACAACGTAACACAAATTGCAAGTGCGTTCTCAACGACTACTGCGAGTTTAAAATAGACAGCGCTCGTCGACACCTTCGTGGACGGCGTATTGGCGGTCGCCCGGTGGTCGGCTCGGGGGTGGGGAGTCCCTGACACTGATGGACAGACAAAGACCGACACTTTTCTTCGAAAGAGCGCCTTGTACCCCCGTCTGCTGACGCAGACGCAGTCTCGCAATGTCTGCGGAAGCCAGAGGGAGTCCTTCGACTGGGACCTGCGTTTGTCTGCAGAAAGCGCCGGGGGTCTCGGCCACTCAAACAACTGCTTGCGGTGTCGCGTCACTTCTTTAAAAAAGTGCTGTGTTTCTAAACAATAATAATAATAAAAAAAGCGTCAAGCGACGCTCGATTTCACCAAGGCCGCACGTTTCCATATACCCGAAGGCGTGAGCGTATCACGGCACCCTAACCTTCGTAGGTCACGCCTGTGGGGGCTTAATTGCGTTTGAGAGGCGCACACACCCATAGAGAATCTTCGTGCTTTTTTTTAGAAAGCAAAAATTGTCAAAAACGGTGGTTTACGCGAGAAAAAAAAAAAAAGAACAAATGAACAAATGAAGGCGCTTATGCAAAAGAAAGGCGTAGAAAAAAATAAAAAAACGCGGATGTGCTGAGGGAATCTGTCGCGGAAGAAGGGGGATATTTTACTGACCAATGGTCTTCAGCATCTAAGATTTTCGGTCAGGTGTACAAAAAACCTAATGGAAGTCGTGATATTTAAAACCCGAGATTGTGGTGAGGGAGAAATAGGAAACTTTGAAGTCGAAAGTTAAAACGTACTCTCCCGTGCCGTTTTCTTTTTTTTTTTTTTTTTTCGACTTTAATGTTTTCTATTTTTCCTTCACCACAGTCTCGAGGTTTAAACATCATGACTAACTATCACCAGCTCGCCTGCACACTCACCGTCTTTTCACTGATGGGAGCCCCAGAATGAAAGTCGGCATTTCGACTAGGAAGTGAAAATTCCTGGCAAAACGTTGACTAATGAGAAGAAACAGGAGAGATGAGGGTGGGTAGAGTTCTCTTAATTCTCCTTTCCACCAGCTAATGTCCTGTTTAATCTGGTATTTCCCAGATGAGAACCAAACACGAACGGTCACATCTACTATAACCACATTAAAAGTTGATCAATTAATAAACTAATCACATAAAAAAACACAAAAAAACAAACAAGCTGCATACTTTCGAAATCTAAAGTCTAAAGCAAAGAAAAATTCATTCACCACTCGTGTTCATAAACGATAATATTATTCGCCCACCAAACAAATTACGAATAGGTTACGGATGGCACCGAACGACCGAGATAATCCCTCGTTGGGCTAGATCAAAATGACGATCTGCCACAAACCAGGTTTCGTGCGTGTGCTTACACCAAATGATCCCTTAGCCACACACAACAACTCCGAGCAACGAAGCCCACAAAACACACAAACACACGCACCAGCGTATCGACAAAAAAAAATTATCGCCACGTATCAGATTCTCGTAATATACGCTACCGACGCCCCACAAGAATTCAGAGAGTCACGAGATCGAGTTGCAAGCGATTTCCATAAACTCGTAAGCCGCACGCCGTAACCGATGTGGCGGCCTGTCATACATTAGGTGCCCCCACCGGTGCGTGGCAGCGCGGTGTGACTCTCAGGAACATGGGTCGAGGAGGAGCCAATCCCCCCCCCCCCCTCCCTTCCCCCCCGAAACGTCATCATAGTGCGTATCCATGCAGCGCCACTCGAGTCAGCTTCATCGCCAGCGCGTGTTGCAGCGTGTTCCAACGAGCGCAACGCCAAGATTCTCGCGTCATTAAGACTTCCGTAATAGGAGATCTTAATGGCATCTCGCTGCTGTGACTGCATTCGTTCGTGTCCGGGCTGTCACACAATACATCGTCCCGTCGCACGAAGAACCAGATACACGTCACGGGTTTTCTATATTTTATTTTTCGTTCATCTAACGTGTCCCATGTTTCGTGAACCTCTTCCTTCTCTCTTTCTCAAGATGGGTTTCGGAAAAGTCAAAAAGGCTTCCAGGGCGTATACGCTTCTCATTCCAACCGTCGCGGCGGAACGCGCGTCTCTCTCGCATAATGCTGCGCCGAATTCCTGTCGCGTTTGGACATCGATTGCCGAGAAGAGATCGGGGAACGAAGGCCTCCTTCACTTCCTACCGAAGACGATCTCTTCAGTTTGTTCGCTTCATATTTTGTATATACGTAGTCGCATGTTTAGAATGTTTGTAGAGATACTACTCTTCGTGACTAGGCTTCACATCTCGGACGCAGGAAAAGTTAACGCAGACAGCTTTCGTTTTGGCGGCAGTGTGTGCGTGCGCTACCACGGATGTTTACTACCGAGACACTGTTTTATCGAACGCGGCAGTGATAAGCCTCTATATGGGTGCAAGAGTCGGTTGCCCGAGATTCCTTTCTTTATTTAGCAAGCGGCAAACTCGGTTTCCTGCTTCTGGTAAGCGCCCACTGCCCGATGCAGTGGGCGCGAACGCGACACCGGCGATTTAATTCTTTTAGTCGTGCAGGTTAGCGTATGCCTTCAAGCGTTTACGCCTTAGGTTGGTGTATCGCCTAAGCGCCTTCAACAACAATAGTATAGTTTTATGAGAACCACTAAACCACGAAGGAAAACTGGTGAACACCGGCGATCGCTTGGCTCAAGCTAACTGTGTCCGCTCTGAAATTTCGGTGAAGTGCTAGGTTACCTGTAATCCAAACTAGGTAGACTTTTCGCCAGGAAGATTTCTTTCCAAGATCAAATGTACCAATGCGGAGAGGAAAATCTAATATTTAGTACTACGTGCTGATCTTGGGGACCTCTGATGAACGTGGAGGGAGACCGTGCATAGCTTTGAATTTATATGCGTTCGAAAATTTAGAAGTTGTCGCGCAATCTGGAGACCCTGCAGTGAATCGCATGTGCAACAGAGAGTCGTCTCCGATATTAAAATAAGTAAAAAACAGAGGGGTAAAGAGATACGCGTTTCGAATCCTTCTGCCGGTGCCGTTTTTTACAGTGGGGCCGTGGTCGTTGTCATCTTCTAATTTGCATGGTTCTCCAATGCTACTTCATAAAATGGCTGGGCTACGTCGTCCGTAAAACTGATTCGTCCAAACGGGGAGCAGACCGCAATAAAAGGCGCCGTTTTCTCGTCCATCGTTCAAAGAGCTCGCCTCCCGCAACATCGCCCGCGCTTCCCAGATCCTTCAGCTGGTCATGATCACAGACCACCCGCCGTCTCGCTTTCCTAAAAACGCGACCGGAACATCGTTTCTTTCAATTGACAACCCCGCCAAAAAACACTTCCAGGACGTACGCAGGAACCACGCCAACGCGGAAATGCGTGCTGCTGTGACCCCGCGCGAAGAACGGATCCATCTCCGCGGACAGAACCTGGCAATTTTCGCGCCACCCGAACACCCAACGCGATACCACGTCACGCCACAAACTGCGCGCGCAACTGTACCTAGTCCGAACGTTCGCCAACACTTGCAAACAAAGCGCAATCGCCCGGGCTCGAAACGGCGCCCAAATGCATGCATAGCGAGCTCCCCGGGCATTGTATACGTGCAACTCGAGCGAACGCGAGCGATTAAAGGACGCCCCTTCTGAAAGTCCAGACGCGTGCTGCTCCGAGTTCCTTTGAAGAGCCGTCTTGTCTGCAGATGGCGGTGCTAGGAGGAGCAGCGGCAGAAAAGGGGGGAGGGAGAGGGGGGGAGACGCTAGGGTAACGGCGAGAGAGCTCCAGCTGTGATGCTCAATGACCGGCTATTCTTCTTCTGATACGTGGCCATTAAACCGCTATGGCGTGCTCGCCATTATGCTCCGTTTTCTCTTACGGTGTACCGGAACGAATTCTCCACGAGGAACCGGAGCCAATTAATCTCCCAGAGCGTGTCACGTGAGTTTCCGTCTATAGGCGCAGCGACGCGTGGAGTGTGAAGTCACGTGGCACGCGTGCAGCGCTGTGATTGGTTAACATGGTACGTAGCGTGCGTTGCGGTACATCCCTCGCAAGGTAAAACAGAGTGCGATGGTATCCTTACGAGCGCCCTGGAAAGGCAGGGTTCGGACTTCAGACTGTCTAATGGAAAAATTACGAATCTATGTACAGCTTGTTTATTGACGTAAGAACTGATTGGTTCACTATAAAAACAAGATCAGAATACCTACATTCATATTGTTTGAAGTTCTAAACGCAAACAAACAAGAAAAAAAAAAAAAAACGCGAAGAGTACAAAACAGACTCGATATTGATGCTGACATGTGTTCATCTTGCCTTCTTTATGTTCTGAACCCACAAAATACATTAAATCAACATGGTTCTCCAAACAATGAGTTATCTTATAAGCGCAGCACATCGGACTACGATAATGCTTCATGTAGCGTGCGCCAGATAAATGTAAAAAAAAAATATATATATATCGAATGGAACAAAATTGCTTATACGCCCCCTCAAAGATTCGGCCCTGCTAATCCGTAAACGCCTTGAGTACCGACAAAAGAATAGGAAGCGCTTGTAATGATGGCGTAAACTCTGTGCAGACTTGCACCGCGGCTTCCTATGCGTTCTGTCGAGCATTACATCACATGACAGGGAACCTGTCTGTATTTCGTATGCTGAACCAATTCGGACAGCATTATACGTGGCAAATGACAAACCGAGTCACTTCCAAAAATGTCAGGTTCGATCAAGACTTGTAGCCACAGTGTACACATCGTGGAGCGATTCTGTAATGTGCTGTGCCTGGCTGTCATTCGTTACGGCGATCATTATTCAGCTGCAGCTGCGATCGAATCGGCTCGAGAAGAAAACAGAGTACGGTTGTGGCAGCTTCTAAAAGTAGTCAAAAAGATCAACAATACAAAAAGAAAAGTCGTACCGTTATGGAACATAGAAAACGCGGTCGGCACCGAACCGATTTTCTCATCCATATGTCATTCACGCTCGCTTTGTGACTTTGCGGGCACGACCGCCTCAGGTAATGCTCCAGCGAGTAACGAAAAGGCCCCGGGGCGTCGCAGACAGTTCGACCTACATCATCTGCGCTGGATGCTGCCTCAAAAAAAATACAAAACAAAAAAGCAAGGCCGGACCAGAAAGAAAACCGCCAATTTCGCCTTCCCCAAATCGCAACACGCGACACGCCGATTTCTCGATCCAAAATCTCGAATGGAACAGCCGCGGCATATCCAATGCTTAGCGGGTCGCACGAAGACGCAAACCGTCGCACAAACCACATCGAGCGAGCGCGCGCGAGCGCCCGATCTTCTATTTTTATTTTCGTTCCGATAACTGCAGCTTCGTGCTCCTTACCATAGAACCCAGAAAGATAGAAGCGGCACGTCCATGCGCGCGGCTGTTTTCGGAATGGCGTGTCCGTTTCGGTAGTTCAGACGGAGCATTTTTCCGCCCTATCCCCAAAAGATATCGCGCTGTGAGGAGGCGGTTGCAGCCGCTATAGCTGCGCGACGTTTCCGCGAAGTCCTCTGAACATTCAAATCACAGGCTGCCAGAAGAAGATCCCTCTTCCTTTTTCTTCTTCTTTTTTATCTGTACATAGATGCGCGACCGATATTCCCCGAGGGGCGGGAGCAGTGTCCCCGCAGTGCGTATTTCCGGGATCGTGGCTGGGGGATTCGGTGGGCGGTAGCCAGCGAAGCCTACTCAGACACCGCGTGGAACAACAAAACGCAAAAAAAAAAAAAAAAAGAGACCAAAAAGAAGTGAACCAGACGGACCAAAGTATATAGTGCACACTACCAGACGCGGCGCACACTTTTTTTTAACGCACCAAAGTTCAACGTGTCACTGAGTCCGTGCACGCACAAAAAAAGCTCCCCAAACAGCGCTGCTGCTGCTCCTGCATGCTGTATGAGCGGTTTCCATCTGAGTCGCAGCGGGGCCTTAGCGCGCGGATGGTCAATAGTCGAGGTGTTATAGGTCTCCTTGCGGGTATACTTGTCCTAGATCGGGAGAAAGTTTGTCCCCATACTCGACACCGCCACCACCCGATGTTTGCGCGGATCGACGAGTTGCCGCCACGCGATTACACAGACGCACACACACACACACACGCAGCTCCTGTCGACCGCAAAGTATGTGCATGCACTTTGAACTCAAATCTGGGACACGCGAGCGAGAGAGCGTCTCTTGAGAGCGCGCGGAGGGGAAGGCAAAATACTGCGAGAGTCATCATCTGTTGACGGTTTCTCGAAGAGGTCGGCATATCTACTGCGGCGCAGAGGTCAAAGTACACCATTTCCCAGCACAAAAGCAAGGGGGTAATACGCCGACGCATACCCCGAGTCGTCCCTCCCCGCCATTCTCAATTTAAAAAAAAAGAAAAATATATTCACTTCGCGGAAGCGAGTCTCATCTCTTAGCCTTATTCAGTTTTTCATCGTCCGCTTTCGTTTTTTTTTTTATTTCCTTTCTTATTTGTCTGAAGACAATGACCTCCGGGTGGTGATGGTCGGGTTGGGGTGGTGGTGGGGGGAAGGGGGGGTTGCTTGTCTTTGCTGCGCATTTAGTGGCTGCTGTCGCAGACTGCCCTCATTACGTTATAAATAAAGCTTCTAGGAAGGAGGAATTCCTCCATCAACTTCGCATAAATCAGCGCGGCAGGAGAACGTATTCGCGCGGGACCCGTTGAACCCTTTCGATGTTTCGGAGGGAGACGGTGCGCATAAATCAGAAGATTCGCCGAGACAATGGTCTACCGCGTGTGCGCCTTCTTCTTCCGCGAGGGCGCAAGCTCGCCTTCCTTTAGGAAAAGGTCAAATTCGTCGGAGTTTGACGAGCAGTTTGTAGAAATCATTCGTATCGGACGACGCAGAACAGAGAAACTTTCCTACCGAAATATTGTGTATGGGCTCTTCGGACAATTGTTACAACCGAGCCATCTTGCCGGCCCGAAATAGAGAGCCGTTTCGTCGAAACATTAACGTCTGCTCATGATTTGGGGCGCGGTTCCCCTCCCGTGGGGTTAGCGGCGCTCAGCTTCCGCGGTGCAAAAAAACGCCGTTGTTGTTCCATATGGAGAATTGATGGGTGCAGCGACCCAGCTGTGCGCCGTTAATCACCGCTAGCTTAAAAGGGGTCAAAAAGAGGACCCAATTGCGGAGTATTGGAGTTTGTTTGGACTTTGGTCTCGAAATATCAGTCAGAATAAAGTACTAAATCCGGCCCGCGTTGCACAAGGGTTAAAAAAAGAAATAAGAAATAAATGGTCCAGAAACCTCAACGCTGGTTCACTAAATAGGTACCTCCCAATGTAATTAATTGTTCTTCCGGAAGAGGAAGCACGTGGGTGTGGTGTGTTCAGCTCTTATCAGCACTATATCTTATCCCTCTTTTGCAAGATGAGGTTGCTGTCTTGATTGGGTATCCACCATGATCCCCAACAGATTAAAAACACAGGGCGCGATCGCTCCTCACAAGGTTGGCTAAAGAAGTGTAAAGTTCATATATAGTACAGTGGACGCCGCCGTGAGTGGCGCGAACACGTATCCATATTTGGTTAGAAGTCCACGTCCTTGCATACCCAAATAGAAGAACCATAGAAGCAACCGGAACGAACTAGTTGCATTCACGTATCGGCACTATCCACTGGCCGCCATAGCTGTATCAGTTGGTGGTTGGGCGCTCTCTGATATACTGAAGGATAACTTTCTGAAGCAATGCACTGAAAGGTGTGGAAACGCGTACAACCGCGCACCTTGAGCGCCGGTTGAAGCTTTGGAAATACTATCTTTAGAAATCGACAGCGTTTCCAATTCTTTTCATGGAGTTTTTCCCTCACATCTGTCGCTATCTATGGGCGTCCACCACTAATCAGGTGGCGCCGCGGTCCTTTACATGACGGTGTCACCTTCCGCTACATGTTTCCACTCTTGGGGCCATTGCTTAAAGGGATACTCCACCGGTTTTTTTGTTGTCTCCGATTTGCGTGAAATTTTGCTAAACTAACCAACAAACATTGCTAAAATAGTATCCCAAATATTAGGTCGAAATATTGTTTTTTCGCGAAGTTATTGAATTTACAGTCTTGGTCTTCACCATGTTTTCAAACTGAAAGTCTCTACTGGCAACAACAACAAAGTGACGTCAGTGGAAGGCAGGGGTTAACTTTTTGGACTACAGAAGTTGTTCCCAACGTATTTGAAGCAGTTTCTTGGTGTCAAATGAGTGCTTTGGAAGCTCGCTCCCGTATCCGCGCTCTAGCACGGAACAAATGATTGGCATGTTCTATTTTTAGACTACTTGCTCGACTGGCAAGCCTGCCTGCCACTGACGTCACAGCACTGAAAAGTGCGCGAATATTTGAATATTGGTTTTTGTACCATTTTCATTTGCCGATTTCACAATACCTATTATGAATTTCGCGATGCTAAATAGCATACCGGAAAGGCTAAAGGCCGGGGAGTCAAAAAATATAGCTAGTTGAGGTAGCTCGAAAAATCGGTGGAGTACCCCTTTAAGTGCCGCAACACTTGTATACCATATAATTTTAAGGCTTCTAGACGTTAAGAAAGAGTTTCCATTGAGTAGCTGCTGAATCTTAGAGGTGACCAGCGGTTATATTTTGCTCTGTCAGACACAGAGAAACAGCATAATCATGTCAAAGCGTAAAATTAGCGCATACCGTCAAATGACTTTATTGGTTGCTAGACTGACGGCACAGGGACGCCACAGATGGCTTTCTAGAAACCATTTTTGTGACGACAGAGAATGGTGTCCGCTCACTGTTCACAAAGTTAAATGCGGTTCCCTTCTGTATCATCAGACACTGGTGGTTAAATCAGCGATGAAAATCAAAGCTTAGCGACAGCGTGTGTTAAGACACACTGCGATCGCTCGGTATGAAGAGAACTATGAAAGGTGACAGGTTATGAAAGCAGTAAAAGTTACGTTTCTAGCAAGCGGATGTTGCCTTCCGTCTTGCAAGGGTGACGCGCGCTCATGATGCACAGGAGTTTCATCGGTGGCGGGAAGCTCACACTGTAGGCGGAGCCACTACTGCATTGCTAACATTACGCCGACTATAAGCCAAGAATAAACGAAATTAAGTTAACAGAAAATCAGTAAACGCAAAAAAAAAACTAAAAAAAAACTTGCATCACAGATAAGTGGAGAATGCGTGCCAGCCGGGACAAGCGGAGACAACATGAGCGACCTGGTGCCTAGACGGAAGGTCGCCTGTGCGCCTCTGGAGCGTAAATATCGCCTCAGTGAGTGCACAAGCGTGTTCCGCTTCCTAGAAGCTCGCAAGTTAGAATATAGTGCGACGGGTCCCCGGTGTGATGGATGTGCTCAAGAACCTGTGCCCATGTGGTTGCCGGCGCGCGAATTCCCGTCCCCGCGGATTTCGACACGTACGATTTTGTCACGCACAGAGCATGGTATCCGTTTAACGTACGGCGGATGGAGAGGCGCGGCGCAGGTACTGACAAACAGAAGCGACAGATTCGACATATTTCGCGCAGGTGAAAGGCTTCAACGTGGAGTGTACAAACGAGAAAGCCAATGAGTGAAGCAAAAATAAAAGCGGGTGTGTTGTTTGTGTCAAGCCCCGTGCTCAATCGCTGGCTTCCGTTTCACTTCTTGGTCAATGCGTGAAACCTACGACGTCCTCTCGACTCGAAAAATTATTCGTAACCAACACCGAGCGTAGAGCGAACACCTGTAAACGAAGAAGGAAACAGCTGCGTTTGCAAGAACGAGTAACGAGCTTGTCGAGTTGCATTTGCAGAGTGTTGTGGCTTCAGAAGCACTATAGCTCGTCTATTGATCACTTCACAGTTTGTTTCTACAACTCCGCTTCCACGGAGCTAACGCAAATGCTTTGGAGCGCGAGCATTTTGTTTGATAAAGAAAAGAAAAATGGATTAAGCCGTTGCGATGACCGCATTAAGAACTACCTGCCGACTTTCAAAAGGTTTATCGACGTTTTTGTCTAGAATTACCAAAATATTTTATTTATTTCCCGCTACGGTGTCCAGTGGCTCATCTTGATGTTTTCTTTTATTTGTTCTGCTGTGCGTATGTCAAAATGCACTGCAGTCGATTCATACAATACATTCTGCTGTCTCATGTTATTTTGTTTTCTTGTTTTGCCACACTCGCTGCTGTCTGACAGTTTTATCATAACCCTTCAACTGCATCACGGCATCCTTAAAACCTCTCAGCTAAAACACACTCCCAAACTCACAACAAAAAAAGAAAACATAATTCCACGTTATTATAGGGACTATGGCCACCGAATACTCGAAAACTGTGGACTAACAACAAGCGCTGACCTCCCTCAAATGATGACAGTGGAGCTGACAAAACCCCCGCTCGCTCCCACGCAAACTTCGCGGGCGACAGCACACGCTTTTTTTGTTTTTCCGTTTTCACATTTGTTTTTTCTTCCAAACGGTTCAAAAGTGAGGCGTAGGTTCGATCAGAGGCCGCTATACGACAGCGAGGAGAACGGTCAGTCGTAATGACAGTTCGTTAGCAAACTGCCCCTACCCACACACCGAAAGCCTTCCGTGGGACGAGAGTCGGGCCCACAACCGCCCAGCAAACGACGTGTCGACAAAGGAGAACCCCAGTTTCAAATGCAAAGAGACCGAAAAAAAGAAAACAACATCGTCAGCTTTTCGTCCACACAGTCCAGGAGCATTGGAGCGCTGCTTGTCATGCAAATTGACACGTTCCGAGCAGGTTCAAACGAATGCCTTTTACGCAACGCGGCGATCAGGGCACGCATGCCACGGTGGCCCTAAGTGGTGACTAGGGTTAATAGCTTCCCACTACAGGCGCCAACATGCGAGTGGAACAAAGAGTGCTCCCTGGTCCGTCTAGGGGCAGGCACTCTAGCTGACGTCCTCCTACACACACCGTGTGGACCGAGGCAGATGCAGCGACGCCGCCGAACGAGATCCGGGCTGTGATAAACGGTGCGGAGGCAGGCTCTTCAAAAACGAACCGGGACGAGCCGTGGAAGAAAGGGGGCCGCGATGGCACCCGTAACGGCGCTCGGTGTTACGGCTATTGTTTCGGGTGTTGGGGAGCCGAGAGGAACCAAGAGGAGGTGGGCCGCACGTCCGACCTTCCAAGGTCGATCGTTCCGGATCATCCGTACGTGGAAACATTGTGGCCCGTTCCTGCTTGCACGCTCCCCTTCCAGGATCTTGTCCACACATCCGCCACGGGTCTCGATCGGGCAGTTTATGACACGTGTGGCGGACAGGTGGGCAGCGGCTTGGTCGACGGAGGCTTTTTAGGGTCGCTCAAGTTCTTTCAACATCGGTACTATCGGAAGAAGTCACGCCCGATCAAAGTATGAAACGGTCAGGAGCAGACGTCTTGCGCACGTTAGAAGAGCAGACCGCCTCAAGTTCCGCGCCCCAGAAAGTTCGTCAGCGTTGCTCCATTTGAGAATGGAAAAAAAATAATAATATAGAAAATTTTGCCGCCCTTGGATGACTTCAGTGCCCTTAAAAGCACGATTCGGGGCGCCGTCAGTTTGACCCACACCGAAATACCCGCTGAAAGCCGGGGGAGCGTCCCGATGACTCCGACAGTGCCGCACCTCCGCGGCCATTGCGTGCATGGGCGGACTACATGTTGCCGCCGTGTTCAGATGCGCCTGGATAAGGATCGCGGTTCCTCCGTATCGTTTCCGCCTGCCGTCGTCTTTTCCGACAGGAACCTGCTGCGCTCTTGCTGAGTGCTCGAGACGGACGGGAGCGTGGCACAGTTTCACGAGGATGGCGTGCGCAGAGCCGGATGCTGCCGACAACCGGCAACGGAGTGCCAACGCGCACTCATCTTGTCCACAGGACTAAACGTGGACGTTGTAGCACGGTATCTCAAGCTAGAAAACAGCTATGTATCTTTCCGCCATGCAGGCTGCCTACTCGTCTTGCAAATCGAAGGGTGATTTTGGAAGCGATTGCTTCAAGGAGCTCGCGTCGCAGAAAAGCCGGCGTCGGCGTCGGCGTCGGTGTCGGCGTCGGTGGAACCGGAAAATCCGTATTGGTCGACAAGTAAATAATTTCCCTTAAAGAAAAAAATTCGAAGAATTTCAGGCGGAGCGAGACCGAACCCCCGACCCTTCGAATGGGAGCCAGACAGTCTTGAACGACTTGGGATCGGACGGGATTTATATTTAAATATCGCGTTCCACTCTTAAAGGCGAAGCTTAAGAGTCCTCCTGTAATTTTTTGTTTTGTTTCATTTAAGATACGGGGAATATGTTTGTTTTGTAAGAAATGTCATTGAACGATTCACGCAGAACTATGTTGTATTCCAAGTTAACGTCACCGAGAAAAAACACCTCGGTGTTTACCCCCTGACGTAATTGAGACTTTTGAGCAAGGTAACACGTGAAGAGTAACCAATGAATGAGTGGCCATTTTTCTCTAATGGGTTCCGTTGTTTTTGCTTTTGTATTGATACTCAGCGCGCTCAGCTACGGCCCTCAACATAAGGAAAAAAATGTTCTACACTAAAACTCGACGCTCCCTTAGGATAATGATGCAAGCTACTTGAAAAGAGAAATGTAGCGGTACGCGTTATGTTTAGTTTATCAGAGCCTCGCGGCGACCGGGTTCACAACTGTATGACGCGAAATAAATGCTAATAAACAAAACTAAAAAGAAGTCAATAATGATTTCCTTTGACCCCTCCTCTTTGGTAAATGTTGACCGTAGCGGTGATGAGCAAAGGAAGACGCTGACTATCGTATTATTCTTAGAGACTCCGGGCTATACGCAAAGCTTCGTCGACTGCGCATTTAACGTAATAAAATAAGCGAAGGAACACACTGTTCGAGTCGATATCCTGCGATGACGCATGGCTCGAATGCACGAGCTCGCCACGGCCTTGGAGCAACCGTTCGGAGTCTCTTCGCAGGTACAGTAAACGGCAAACAGACTGACCCTTTATTCGCGTACATCTGCGCGGCGTCGCGGAGCGAAAGGGCTCGACCGCCTCGTGCTTCACAGTTCTCACTCTTCTCCGCGGCGACCCCTCTGGCCTCACGCGCGGCTGACAAAAGCCGTACGGCTGTTTACAAAGTTACAACATCCCCCACTGCGTTTGCCGCGGCGCAAAAAAGAAACGTCAAGGCGGGGACGACGCCTCAGGTTCGACGAACGCTTCGGCCGTTTCGAAAGGCCAGTGGTATCCATACTCGGAGAACACCTCATCCCCATCCTAGCTTCCACCGTGATACAACCCCCTACAGAAATAAAAAAGCGGGAGAAGGACGATTCAAAATGCACACTTTTACGCTTCGTTTCTGTCCTTTTTTTCTTTTTTTGTAATTCTAAATATTTTGTAGCAAGCAAAAAGGCTTTCACGTCAGCGTTTTTCCACGGTCCGCTCTTTGTGCCGGATCAGAAACGGCGATGACGACCGTTATCGCGCAAAAAGGTTTTACGCATTTTTCTTTTGTGTTTTTTTGTTGACAGCCTTACGCGCGTACCGATGCCTGGCACGTATGTAAACTAACGTAACTTCGCGTATGACTAATATTCGTGGGTGCCGTAACGCGAAAATGTTGCTGTATTCTTTGTGGCGGTATCCACTCTCGTTGCCTTCAAATAGCGACATGATTAAAGGGAAACTGAAGCGGTTCTGTATTTGAGTAAAAATACTTAGATCGTCTTCGTTTGGCCTCCAGGATTGCGAATATCGAGCTTATCTTTCAATTAGGTACTCGGACGTTGCGGCAAATCATTTTCAAACTACTGCTGAAGCCTTCTTCCCGGAGCGTGACGTCATCACAGGAGGTTTCGGAATATCCGCTCTCGCGCTTCTTCAGCGCCTATCAAAGCTATGCACGCGCACTCCCGCAATTTATAAAAAAAGATCAGAAGAGGACGTAATGACTGGTGTCAGTAGCTTGCAACAGCACGCGCTACCCACACGAGCGACACGCGCTTGGGGGCCGAAAGATCCTAACGTAACTACTGGTCGGAGACTTTTTTGCGCGTTTAGTTTTATTTTTGGTGAAAACGAACGTGATTTTTAAGATTCACGGGATAAAAATTCTCTATAATTTGCCTCTAACTCGTTTTTTTTTTTTTTTTAAAGAACACCTTCAGTCTTTTTTTAACGATTTTTTTAACTCTGCATGCTGACGGTGGCGTATAGGGGGTATTCACTGAACGCCATAGTTGCGGGGGATGTATAGAGTGCATGCTCAGAACGAGCTTACATTAATAACGTACTAAGACTGGCAATATTGAACGAAGGCATATTTGAGCAGTTTAATGTAGTCTATGTAGGTAAGCACTCGGCACCTAACAGCTGCATCTTGAGTGGTGGCACGTGGACATTTTCAACCCTTCACTTGCCATGGAGCAATAGCAAACGTTACAGTGATGACCTAATCGGAGCACATACGCAGGGTTAGAATCAGTCCTCCTACACTACACGAAGCAGTCGGGACGCGGGAACATAAACGTGACGATGAGTGTAATACAAAGGCCTCGCGATTCACACTTGCAATAGACTGACTTTATAAATAAGAATTTTCGGGGAACATGAGTAGCCCAATAACATAGCAGGCACACACTCGCTGCAGCTTCTTGTGGCACACTTTCCGCAATTGTTTTTATGGTTATTGCAAAGGAGTCGCGAGGGTTCCCCCCGGGGTGCTCCTTCCACGGTCGCGCGGGGGTGCGGGGAAGCAGGCACACCCTCGCTGTTTGTATTTTTTCTACTTTCGACGGGTTGACCGCAGTAGGGGCGAGGATGTTGTCTCATCTGCGAAGGGGGGGGGGGGGGGGGGGGGTGTTTTGCATGTGCGCGTGTTTTGTTGTGTGCTCCAGCGTCCTGCACGGTACGCTGGTGACGACCAAGTTGCGGACCAGGAGCTCTGGCGTGGCGCCACTTTATCTGGAACCCAAGGCTGCGCCAATGTTACGAAGCTGTCAGCCGTGGCTGTTGCAAACTTTAGGCATGGTAAAGTCGGCCCCCAGCCGACCATTGGAGGGATGACGTTTGAAAGTATTGGTTGAAACCTCCCTGAGGGACCAGGGAGTGAGTGCCTTCAAAAGCCTCGGACGGGTAGAGGGAGGGGAATTTTGACTAAATTTGGACATCTGTTAGGCCTGTTCGAAGCCAAAATGCCGACGTTCCCTACTTTATACAGATGTATGTAGTTTGTAAAATAAATTAGGTCGCCAAAGAACTCGCCAAGTCTCCATCGCCTCCCGAGGACTTTAACGATCGTCAGCCTGCCAAACTCTGCATGCCCAAAGTACCACCAACGTACGAACGAACCATCACCCTTACTAAAATTACTTGCGCATCCGGCGACGACGCAGTGACAGCAGATACAACGATTGATTTTCGGAAATTGTAACACGGCAAAAAGAAGCACTCGGAATTAACTCACGCACGACGACCGTCTCTAAGTTTGTTTACCCATACCCTCTGTTGTTGCATACCCTGTCTCAGCGGGCAATCCAACAATCCACCGGGTCGAGGGTACGTCAGTTGCGCGCTGGTATAAGGTTATGCAAAAAAAAAAAGGTCTATAAAGAGTATTCGCCGGCGGCCATACTTGTCCACGTGGCTGTTGAGCGTGTGCTGACGGCAAGCTTCCGCAGTTCTTTTTTTACGTCCATACCGCACCATCGAAATTGCTGGTCGTGGCAGGAAATTAATGTGAGCTCGTTCTGAATATGCGCTCTAAACATCGCCCTCGAATCGGTGTTCAGTAAATTCCCCCCATAGTCTCACAACATACGATCGGCAGTAGACGCTCTGCTCGCAGCGCGACCTTTCTGCCTTCGAGAATGCTTCAGCGCACGCGAAGCACTCCGGAAGGCAACGAGCGCGTGCCCGAGGCGAAGCATCCACTTCTGAGCTATACGTTGCAACAGATTATTAGCGCCGAGACGTTACAGTGGCGGCCTTTAACGGTTTCCGTCCGTGACGCCGTTATGTCACGAGTTTCGAACTACAAGTTCGATGGTGTGTCTAAAAACCCGACGAAAGCGTCCTTAAACCGATAACATCAAAGTTTACAGTCTGGCCTTTCTTTTTAATTTCGGGGATGACAGCAAAGTTATGTCAAAGAAAGTTGGCCAACAAAAAATAAAGCGTTTGGCCAAGCGCGAAGGCCCGCCACAGGGACGCTTATGGTCGTGCACGTTGCCGATAGCCACATAAATCCCGATCCAGGTTACGCAATTAAAGCTAGCGCTAAAGACGAGGACAAGTAGAAGACACAGACACGGACAAGCACTGTCTTTCACTTGTCCTCGTCTTTAGAACTACATTTAATTGTGTCATGTATAACCAACTAGCCCGTCACATGACCTAGCATACCCGATTTAGGAATTGTGTATGGGTTCAGAAGTGGAGGTTGACGGTTCTACGAAAGATTAATTTATTGATCGATTGATTTTTGCGCGAGTATATAAATCGGCTGCTTAGTGCTGTCACCTTCTTAAAGCTAGAATGTTTAAGTGAGAGTCTACGTTGACGTCGTCAAGAAACAAATCGAGAACCACTTTTCCTTATTTCTTCCGGCTGTACTGTATATTGCGAATTTACAATTGGACTAGAACGTTTTCGGTTCAGATATCAAGTGCGTCTGACCCTTTTAGCTACATTTGATAACTTTTGTTTCTTCTTTAGAAATGAAAGTAAATTTCTGCTGCGAGATTTGGTATTCATGGTGGCCGAAGTATGTCATCAAACGAGCTTTTTGAAAGGCATTAAAGGCTAGTTCGTGGGCTCTTCCAGACTAATAAAGTAAGGCAACTGAGAGAAAGTGACCCGTCCTTCATTTCGCATTCATTCCTATTTCGTCTGTATTGAACGTCCCTGGTGCGTACAAGAGAGTCAGAACTAAAGCCATTGCGAGCTCCGCCATGTCGTTAAGATGGCGGTAAAATGCTTTTATGACGGGCCATTACCCCAAATTCCACTTTCGTTTCTTTTATTGAGTGCTTTCGATTGCTATCACGACGCCTGACTTTGAAGCCAATTCGGCTGGCCGGCTATCGTACGCTGAATATGTCGCGAATAACGTAATACTTTCTTTTGTATACATTCCGAAGTGAAATGTGTCTATTGTCACGCCGGTGAAATAAAACGTCCTGCCAAGTCACTGTGTATACAAGTTCGTGGTATACGTCTGGATAACACTAAGACCCCACCACTGCACGCAAAATATAGATAACGATGTTTAAGCAGAATCTAAAGTAGAAAACAGAACCAGGCAGTGTAAACTTTACTTGACGGAAGATCTGCAGGTGCCGTGGAAGAGATATAAGGCGCTAACACAAACGCGTGCCAATTTAATTGCTTGACAGTCAACGCTGCGCTGTTGGCGCTGGTGGCAGTGTTACGTTTACAAACGTTCGATGCCACATAGTGTTGCCCAGAGGTGCACAAAAGCTGTCACAGTTTGGGCGAGATTTCTGGTGGCGTCTTGCACGAGACGTTTTGTCTAGGCACATGGGACAAATATAGCAGCGAGCCGCTGACTAGGGCGAACCCCACCCAAAGGAGTCTAATTCACGGCGACGTTTATCCTGAGACCAGGTACTTCTTAGGCGAATCGTAGAACTTGACAGAAAAATCTCAACTCGAGTGTGTGGTAACACCAGGTGCCAGGCTCAACATATCTGGCACAATTAAACTCTCCTAACTTCCTTTCTTTCTGTCTTACCCGTACCTTAAAGTCATGCATATGAATTAGCGTTCCCGTGTCGTTGCCTGCATTAGCGGCAAGCGTAAACAAGATAGAAAAACTATAAACACAGCCAAAACAAGAGAAGTATCCAAGAAAAAAAAATTAAGAACGAGACCTTTAAGTTTATTTGAATATATATAGATTTTTTTTTTTCCGAGAAAGGGGGGGGGGGGGGGGGGGAGGAGGGGGGGGGGGGGGTCTCCCTCTACTCAATATGCGCACGCAAAACGAGGTGTCGTGTGCCCCCGAAATAAAATTATGCGCATTTTTAAGGCAAATCTTGAAGAAAAGGACACATCGGCGGGCACATCGTAAAAGCATCACGTGGCCTACCACCGTCGCGCTTCGACAAGCGCCCAAGTAGCCTCCGTCTGCTAGCCAAAATTTGCGAACGGATAACAGCACAAGCGCGCACACGCTCACACACACACACACACACACACGCGCGGATTCGCGGCACCAGGTACGAAGTCCCACACACCACACCAGGCGATATAAAAAAAAAGGAAAACAAAATTAAGAAAGAGGGGTCCCAGACAGCGACGACTGATTTGGAGCCGACGGCGACGTGCCAGCAGAACGCCAACATTCAAATGAGTCGGACGCACTCGGAACCTAGAAAACCAAAAAGGGTAAAAAACAAAACAAAAAACACTTACAAAAAAATCTTTTGCGGTGTGGTTTGGTGGAGGTTATACGACATCAACAACCCGCCATGATAAGAGGTCACTCGCTGGGAAAAGAGAAAGAGAGAGAGAGAGAGAGAGAGATGTTTGACGCTCTGGCCCGAGTTGCTCACTGCCAAACTTTTTCGGCGGGCCATCCAGAACCACCGCGGTATCTCGTGCCGGCGGTGGCATACTGGGCGCGGATCGCGCTACCAGTCATTTGATATGCGTAACGACGCACGGAGCGGAACCTCTGGCAGAGAAGTTTACGCATCAAAACGACTCGCAAAATGTTCGCATGCGGCGTCGTTCAAGCAAACGCGCATTACCTGAACGTCGGAGACGAGCGATTCAAAGAACAACATTTCGGCAGCCGTATTTTTTTTTTTTTTTATTTGATTAGTGAGTCGGTAGCCGCGGCAGGCAGCCGCGGCGGTGTTCGTTGATTCGGCTACGCCCAAGACTCCGCGGCTGCAAAGGATGGAGCGACAGTGCGCGCGGGCGCTCGCTTCGTCGTTTGTGTGAGCACGGTGGCCGGCATGCAACCGCGCGCGCTGACAACACAAAGGAGCGTGGTGGCGGCTTCATTGAATCACTGCCTCGTTTGACGCACGGGGCCATACCGCAAGCGAGCGGCGGAGTGGGGCACACGCGATTTCGTTTGTTTTCTTGATGGCTGAACCCTTGCTTTGTTTGGAGTCATCGATTGAGTGGGTGTCGCCGCCTTAACAAACACTGCCGTTTCTTTTCATCGTACGAGTAATCTGACACGTTCTGGTAGGCACGACGATACGGCGATGCCATCGCTAAAAACAAAGTGACTTTTTTTTTCTTCAAGCTTTTGTCTACACAGGTTGACGCACTGATCGGCGTCCTGACTTTGCGGGAGAGTACGCAAATACATCTATTTACCTGATTTGAAAGCCTAATGCAGCCAGCGCGATCGGGTTGTAAAAGTACTTGTTGTTGGGCTAGTTGGTTATGAACGTCTTATGCCATGGTTGAAAGAGCTAAAAAGACGAACAGAAGAAAGAAGACGAACACGGGCGCTATACTCACAGCTGTATTTGAAAAAAGAAAGTCTTTCTGCCTATATATATATATATATATATATATCTGACAAGAAAAAAAACCCTTGGTAAAAACAGCAACAACGGACGATTTATCCTTCGACGTTTCGGCCGAAGTCCGGCCGTCGTTAGGAAGAACTGAGAAGTGAGAAAAAAGTTCTTCCTGACGAAGGCCGAACTCCGGCCGAAACGTCGAAGAATAAATCGTCCGTTGTTGCTATTTTCACCAAGGTTTTTTTTCGTCTCAGTTATATACCCACGCCTTCGGCCTCCCGCCACCATGCCCGTTGTATGTATGTATGTATGTATATATATATATAGGCAGAAAGACTTTTTCTTTTATATATATATATATATGTACCTATCGTTAACTATACGGTTGTGCGCTCAAGCTGATGAATATGGGTCCCAAAAGACGTCTGAATCGTTCTGATGTGTCGGCACGACAACCTAAGGATCGTAGGGCGTTCCTTGAATTGTGTCATGCATTCGCATCACAGTTACTTTATCCTGTGTGCTACAGCGTTATAATAAATATAATAACGATACACCTCGTCACGCGAAGTGTTTTTTGCGCTGTATGGTGCTGAAATGGCTCCTCCAGAAATCATCCTCTTAACATTCAAACAGCTAAACTTTGGTTTGCTGCAACACAATAATAATAATAAAAAAAAAAGCCTGCAGGATATTTCCCACTTAAGAATTCCCAGGGGAAAGCGCAGCGGTGTCACTACTCTGGAAAACCAACATTTTTTTGTGTAGTAACAACTTAGTAATTGAAAACGCAGCCAATGAGATTGCGGCTTGAACGATAAGAACATAGAAGGACGAATCATAAAGTAGGAATCGTAAATATAATAAGCCACCCCTGCGTTTCTTAACTTGTCTGCGACTGTAATTTAACTGTATACGAGTGTTGCGCGAATATTCGAATTTTGGCATAGTGGTTTCGAATAATACGCTATTCAATATACGCTTCCAGGCGGACGGCGATATTCATACTTTTCGAAGTGTTAATTGTGGCGAGTTAGGCGCGTTGAGTGCGCTTTGTACCGAGCACCAGTCTACTGCGGGGAAGCAACACCGGCGGAGCTCGGGAACTCCGCGTGTCTTGCTTCCCCGCAGCGCAATAGAGCTCGGTGAGAAGAGCACTCAACGGGGCTATCCCGTCGCAGTTACGGCAGTATAAGTTCGGCAGCGATGTCTTGACAGTCAGCGTTCATCATTCGGGCTTGCTTTTTTTCTTTTGTGTGTGTGTGTTTATGTCAAATTCGAAATAAAAACATATTTGCATATAGCAAGCAGATTTATAAACCCCCTCGGTTAGGACAGCTGGAACAGTAGTTTACATGTCAAAGTTAATAAATATAGTAATACTAAAATTAATTGAACTTAGAAGTGGACAAGTAGAAGGTTGTAAACAATTTTCACGGGTTCAGCTAAATTTTCGTTTAAGCGTGGTCCACGGCAGTGAAACGCTTGGAAAAACTATTCGATACTCGATTCAAAAATATTCGGCCGAAACCACTGTTCGCTTCGAATTTCCTTTTGAACTCAGAGTTGTTCGTATATGATTACTGTATACATAACGAAAATAGGTGCCCTTTTTCGAAGGTTGGAGCGCGCAGAAAACTCAGTTCTTTAGATGATGCCTAATGCGTTTCGGCGCATTTGGCATTGAATGGAGCCTCAGTTTCTTTGCGCGAAGTCCCTTTTGCAGTTCTTATTTTTCTACATACTATACAACGATCAGCCAAAACCCACCTAATTACGTGTCGATCCACCTTTGGCACGCAAAGCAGTTACACCTCGTCTTGGCATGGGTTCTGCAAGTCCTTGGCAAGTGCCTTAAGTAAGATTGTACCAGATTTGTAAGCACAGGTAGCACAATTCCTGCATATTACGAGGAGGAGGGTGGTGATCACTGAGCTTGAGCCCCATCACATGCCAGATGTTGCAGATTAGGATTTATACATGACGTGTTGAACGTCAGGACGTCAACTGGAATTTATCATCACGCTCCTCAATTCGCAGTAGCACAATTGTGGCCTTGTGACAGGGAGCGTTGTCCTGTTGAAAGGTTCTAGTTCCGGTGGGGAACACAAGTCACGAATTGGTGTAACTGGTCAGCAGTGTTCTTGACATCCACGATCTGTTCTTTGTCGAACCCCCTTGAATCAGAAGCTTTTCCCATTATGCGTACATGTACTTGACAGAATGACCCCCCCCCCCCCCCCCCCCCCCCTCCTACCCCCCTGTATTCCTGGCAGCCGTTAACAAGCATCTGCGTCAGAAGACTGTAGATGAAGCGGATTGTGCGTCAGCTAGGCGCGCTCATTCCCATCATGAATCTTTTGGCTGATCCATCTATAGTATGCATGCATACTAATGATTTACGAAAAAAAAAAAAAAAAAACGGACCATAAAGAGAGAGGCAACGCAGAACAAGGCCTGCTTTCAACTAAAAGATTTTTAGACGACACATGCAAAACATTGCAAACTGCAGATGCGCAAGAGGAAAGGACCCAGATTTAAAAGAAATGCAAGAACTAAAAATCCAGACAACACTAATACAGGACTGAGGATTTGCTGATCTAAGCGTGCTTCTTATCAGAAAGGGCTACAGAAGGAGCGCTTATACAGACTTCACTAGACGTCAATCCCGTGTGTTCTAATCGCGAAGGCTTCATAAATTTCGCGTACTAAATTTGTTCCGAAGTTCCCCACCACTTTTGTGCCATCAAAATGTGGGTTACAGTCGCATCGGTCACAGTGTACAGCTAAAATTAAAGCGCAAAATTCACGAAGCTTTTATGATTAGAACACACGGGAGTGACGTCTGTCGAAGCATTCCTTCTCTAACTCTTTCTGACAAGGATCACGCCTACATCAGCAAAACCTCAGTCATGCATTATTAGTGTTGTCTGGCTTCTTTCCTATGGTACATTTTTGTTAATTTTTTTTATCTGTGTGCTTTTCTCTGGCGCATGTGCAGTTTGAAATATTTTCACTTGTCGTCTAATAAACTTTTAGCTGAAAGTACGCCTTGTCTTGTGTTGCCTTCCACTTTTTTTTTTTCTTCTTGTCCGTGTTTATTTCACGTCAAACCTCAGTAGGCAACATAATCAACAGCCCCAACTTGCAGTCTTATAAAGTATGATCACTGAGCGCTTCAGCGTGACGCGGCGATGCCAGCACCTTAGTATCACTGGGAAGTCTTATCAGGTCGCAGCATCATCCAGTCAGAAGAACCAGGAACCGACCGAGATGACCAAAAAGATGTCATAATAAGCCGCGCATTACCGTTTATGAGATACCAAGGGCTTAAGAACGGTTTATTTGGTTATTGCGAGAGAGGCAATACCGAGCAGTAGGATAACCATTTCTCTAATCACATTAAAATTACAGTCGCCGACAGCGTAAAAAACACAGGGCGTCGTTTATTATGTTCACTCCTCTTGCACTTCGATTCGTTCTCCGGTGATATTATTGGGGAATGCTTCACTTCCACTGGCGGCAGGGCGATAATAATATGCTCAGAACACGCCACGCCTTGCGTTTCGTAAGCCGCAAGTGACTACAGGAAGGCTTTCTCTCGAGTACGTGTTACGAGGGTAAAATTCAGTTTTGTAATATACAGGGGAGGTGGCGTCGCCGGCCCGCTGTCTAGACAAGACTGCACGCCGGACCACTGAAAGTTTCCCCACGGCGCAGCCCCTCTATACGCTCTCCTTTGGAGGCAAATTTGGTCGCGCAACAATACGACCCGCTGTTTCCTCCATACTGCAGGAACAGCCCGCGGCCCAAAAGAATAGGGTCCACGTGAAAAAAAACCACACCGAGCGGCCTATCGCCGCGAGTCAAAGCGGGCCGCCTTCCCTGTATGCTCGAGAGCGCAACGCACTTCGGCGTCCCCTCCTCGGTGGACTTCCAGAGCAAGCGTTGCGCGCTCGAGCGGAGATTTTGAACCAAAGATAAGCGGCCGACCGCGCCGACCCTCGGACGATGCCGCCGCCACGTTTGCTCGTCCCTTTCTCGTTTTCGGCGCATAAGAGGAATCCACGCAAGAAGACGCGCGAGGTAAATGCAAAAATCATGAACGGTCTGAAAAAAAAAAAAAAACGACAAAAAAGCAACAAAGCCATACGAGGAACAACGGCCAGTCGCGGGCACCGTAAGCCCGTGGAAGAGGCAGCGGATGAGCTCTCTCTCTAGCGGCCCCGGAGCAGTTCCTGGAACTATTTCTATCCCAGTCTCGAGGCAGCGGACAGCGCATACTCGTCACCGATGTCGAGATGGCATCTGGCGATGCATCAACGTCCCGAGGACGCCCCGCCCGGGGGCCATAACCGCTGCAAAGGAAGCCGACCGGGGAAGTCGCGAAAGCGAAAACCGATTTGCCGATTCCTTTTCTTTTCTCCTCTAATCCCCTTACGTCACGGCCGCTCCTAGACGCATCGACAAAAAAACGGACTGACCGTTACGTAAGTCTGCGGGCGGTCGCTTCTTTTAGGGGTCCGTTGTCAACGGCGTTGTCCCTTCCGCGGCGCGGCGTGCCGGCATCCCGGTAGCGGACATTTAATTTTTTTTTTCTTTTTCCAGCAAGATAAGCGAAGAACTTTTCGGAATTGCAGCCGCGATCCCTTCCGTCATCTAGAAGCCTCCTCTCCCCTTCATATGAGCTTCACCCGACCTCTGCAAAGTGACAGAAGGCCGCCGTCCACCGCGGCGGTACAGAAATGCATCGTGGTGCCGGCCGGGTCGTCCTTATCTCCGCGCTACGAGGATTATCGGCCCCCGGAGAATCCCAAACGGTTTCCCTTTCGATTCGCTGCCGCGGGGGACTGTCGCAACAAGCACGTCCGTATTTATGCGCCATCCATTTCGCTTGTTTCTTATGCCGCGTCGTGCGGCGCAGGGCGAGCATATATTGAGAGCCCGCGAGCAATGACACTCCGCTCTCTGCCCGCCGTGCAGATAGGCCTCCTTGTTTATTAACGTTTATTTTTTGCTTTTTGGCCCGGGGAAGAGGCAGCGTGCGTTGCTCCCGGTCGGACCGTGTGTGTCGGGCGCGTCTTTGGCGAAGTGTGCCTGTGGGCGCAGTCACTGCGAAAACGATGCGATCAGTGCTGATACACTTTTTGCGGCTTGCTAATGGCGTTACCTTGCGCCTAAAACGCCACGGGAAGCTCGAACGTCCTCGTCCATTTCTCTCTCTTTGATGGTCTCCGACACTGGGACGCTCAGGCGACCGATATGAAATGTAAAAAATCGGTATCATAAAGACTTATCCTACGAAACACTTCGTTCTTGACGTGCACCTCTGCAGTGCGCGCGCAGCAACAATACCAACGTTCCTTTTTTTTTTTTTTATTGCAGAGAAGGTTACACGGATTGTGCTGAAGGACGCACCTCGGCTACACGAACTAAGAAGCAAATTCAAAAGCGCACTTGCATACATCGATAACCGGCCCTTCTCTGTGGCAAAAATGCTTAATGCCTGGGACGAGCCACACAAGGGAGCAACAGCCACCAAAGCTCTTGCTTGTTTCCTAAAGGAAACACACCTGGATTCCTGCTTCCAGACGATGAACCTCGGTGTTCGTGAACAATGCCGTGTTTACGGTGTTCAAGACGCAGTTTATTTTTCATGTGTTTGTATACGAGAAAGTGAAGTGATAACTGATTATTTTGTGTGTGTGTGTGTACCGTGTTTCGATGATTCAGTGGGATGTGAATGTTTTTCTTATTTTGTCTGCTGTCCTGGTGTAGCATATCATTGAGTTGTATTCCCTATTTTTGTATGTTAATGTGTAAGTCAACCCATTACGATAATGCCCCATGGGCAAACTGTAGGTAAGAAATAAATATCAAAACTAGATATAAAAAAATAAATCAAGAATTCTACGCATTTTATTTTCTTCATCCTCTCCTCTTTTGACCTCTCTTTTAATCTCCCCACCCCCCTCCCCCTGCACAGAGCAGCCAAATTACCCAGGTTAATATCTCTGTCTTCCTCTTCTGTTCTTACGTCCTTCCCCACGCAGTAAGAACCACTATGAGCTCGGGCCTGTGTTGCAGGGGTTTCCCTAGGATTCTAATCAAGGGGGGGGGGGGGGGGAGGAGGAGGAGGAGGAGGAGGAGGGAGGCGATGGGAGGCGAGGCTAGATAAAATATAGAACTCTCTTTTTTAGTCCACTAGCTAAATTACAGACGTCTATTAACCAAATGCTCATACCCGTGATGTATGTTTCCCTTTCTCTATATATACACCTGAGAGGTAGTGTTTTCTACTTAATCTGAAAAAAATAATTTTATTTTATTTTTTCCTTTTTTTTTAGTTTCAAGGGGGGTGTCCAGGAAAACTAGGGGGGGTCTCAACCCCCCTAGGGGGACGGGGGGGGGGGGGGGGTCTAAGGAAATCCCTGCTGTGTTGACTTTTCCGGGATATCCCAGAGGGCAATCCCAGACTGCAACGCGGGCAATTGTGGGCTTGTTCCGGTGCACGTCCCCGATGACCCGGGCGCTTCGTATACGTCCTGGTTATTATAGCACGACCTATTCCCCTTTAATCCTTGCCAGTTTAAAACAGGAAGAAAATATAACGGGCGCAAAACAAATTCGATACTGTAGATGGTTGAGCGTGTTGGCGTCTAAACGTTCTCGTAAATTCGACATATACTCTGTTTTCCTAGTGTCTGCCTTATGAAATCAGAACAATGTTTAACCGGCATTAATTTATTTTTCCAGCCACCGGTACTATTTCACATGCCCTACGCCTGATCCCCATAATGCACCAAAAAGACGGTGAGGGAGCCACACATTTCTGGAATGGCCTATCAGAACAACTATACTTCTATGTGTGATTGCAAGCGGTGCATCCGGCTCCCGCCATGTGTCCGCTCGTGTGAGCAAGCGAGCGCAACTGCAAGCGTACCAAAGGTACATACCCGTGCGTAATACTGTATTTTGCACGCGTGGGGCACCATCCGGGGCGTCGCGCTTATCTTAGTGCTAATGCTGTTACGCTTAAAGGGAAATGTCATGACCAGCCTTTGTACGCGAAGGTTCCAGAAAAGCTTTTAGCAGGACTAAGGATAGTCTAGTCTTGAAGGAATTTTTAGTTGTAAACAAGCCAAAACAAATTGGCTGTCCAGCCCGTGGGCCCCGTCCACCTATCTGTTGAAGTATTTTTTTAAATATATTTTAGTGCAACATCGCAAAGAAAAGGACTCGGAATCGTATCCAATAACAAGTGTACTAAAACACAATTTTTAGTATTTCAATGCAATAGAGATATACATTCCCTGATATGTAAATACATATAAAAAATTAAATAATCCATGTATTTAAGTATACGCGTTTTAAATACTTAAATGCTGTCCATCCATTAGGAATATTGATGAACGTATAACCGATTCTTATTAGTACGTAAACGAATTATCTGTCTCATTGATGATACTCGCTAAATTGTACAGCATACATTCTCAATTGCAAAAAGGCTTTGTGACGACGCAAGTATTTCTCACGGGCTAACTGGATATAAAATGTGCAAAACATACAACTGCAACGCACAAGAAAACAAAATATACAAAAAAATAAAACCTCGTCGCGTTGAAAAATACAACTTGGCACCGGGAGCAGACACAATCACGCCTCTGCGTTTTGGTACGAGAAAACGGGAACCCTCTGAAGTTCAATAAACAAAACACAAACTTGCACACACTCACAGTTGCACCCTTTCAAACGCCGCCACGTCTTTTGTAAGGAGCAATATATCAGAGAGGCATATGGTGTTCATCAATCCAATCGAGAGTATCTCCCCGTAGCTGTATACATCGCGTAGCCTCGAAGTACCTATAGCATGAGCCCCCTTGAATTGCTCACTGTCTTGGGCTCTCTCAGGTAATGTTTTGGACGATTACGGCCAAAACTCTCAGTTAATGTTTTGGACGATTACGGCTCGTCGAAATCAGCTCCAGTCTGTTGCGTGCTGCTAACCTATGCTGTGCAGCCGCCACTCTTGGAGAACGAGACTCCAATCGATGGAGAAGGAGCAAGTTCTTACCTTACTTACCTTGCCCAGTAATCCGGAAAATATTATCTTTACTTGCCACAAGTGAGCCATCAGTTAACGGCCATGATTCTGCCAATATTGAGCTTACTTCTGTCGTGAGTACACGCGCGTTTCTACCTACACTGTCGGACTACAGTTGTTGTAGTCGGGCTGTGCCTTTCCTAAGGGAAACCTTTAGTCATTACCTATCGATAAAGCTATCAATGGACGACTATCTGAATCTAGAGGCGGTAGTCAGGGCGAAATGTGTAAGGAAAATGTAATAATAGAAGGTAATAATGAGTAACGAAAAGGTAATAATTCACTGGCGGCCATAGCTGTGTGCGCGACTGCTGATCGAGTGCCCTGACGGCGAGGTTCCACGGCTCTCCTGCAACGTGCATTCCGCTCCATCAAGATTGCCGGTCTTAGCAGTCTATTAATGCGAGCTCATTCTGGGCACACGCTCTAAACATCGGCCTCAAATATGAAGTCCAGTGAATACCCTTATAGGGTGTGGCTTCAGTGGATCTTATGATGCAAAGCGAGCCGGAAAAATCGACGCTTACAAATAGGAAGGTAAAACCTTCACTTAAGTGTTGTAGCTCATTCTGTTTTTACTACCAAAACGACTCAAGCACACCATACAAAAAAAAAAATCGAAAAAAAGACAAGTTTGTTTTTGTCTTTCTAGTAGCACACATTTAAACTATTTTGGAGTAAATTGTTGTGGTTATTTTCAATGACAGCGAAAGCTTTCAAGATTCCCCAGAAAGCATACCAACAGCCTTCATAAAAAGATAAAAAAAATAACGGCACAATTATAGCAACCGAAATTTTATTACTAACAGCATGACAGATTACCGATCCTTTCACAATCCTTTCAGAAAATAACTTATGTTATCAATAGTTGACTGATTTCAACACCGCTTAGAAGAAAAAACTTTTTCATTGGTCACGATGTGACCAATGGAAACCAATGGATGTGACCAAGTGAATGCGCAATAAATGCATCCGTTGTTTGCAGCCCCATCGAAATTTATGTTCAGTCCTGGATGGAGGACGGTACAGAGATGAAATTATTCCGTGCCCTGGCACCTGATACTGTCGATGAAAGTAGCGAGTTCGAATTAGATTTGCAAGCGGCTGGTATAGACCGTTTTACTGAAAGAGGGCGAGAGAGAAAAGGGGAAAGGGCTACCGGCGCTTTCCCCCTTTCTGATTGTGTAGAAAGAGTAAAAAGTCCCGGATGAGAGGCTTGGCCGGTGTTGGGTGTCTGCTGTGCCCCAACTTCGTTCGCGCTTTCTTTTCTGTTTTGAACTCGCAAACTTAATTAGAGTAACGGGCTTCGATAGCAACAGTTCCCCGGTCATCGGGACACCATTGCTCGGTCATAGGGTGCAGGAATAACGACAGAAAGCGTCGAATACTGTCCGAGGACCTATGTAGCTTGCAATGAATCCGGCAAGGCGAGAGCGGCTGACCCCGGTCTCGGCGGCAGTGGATTGCGTCCGTAAACCGAAAAGACGTTTCCTAAACGCCATCCTATCGACTGTGCTCGGAACATCTTGTAAATGAAGCGCGCACCGAACGCTGTACCGCCGATGAACATGGGGTACGCTCGCAAGGTCCGTGCCAGTATTCTCGTGATAATTGCTGCTTCAGCTTGTAAAATTTTGTAACTGAATTTATCTTAATATTGATAATTTGCAGTGGTGACTCACTCGATTTCATAATTTACAGCACTTAGTTGAAGGCTTATTTTCGCCGCCGGCTGAGGCTAGAAATTGTTGGAAAGGTAGTTCTATCGGTTTTCCTGAATAGCGATCCCCTGTGCGATACCAGAGAGCCGGCAAAAGCGCTCCTTGGAGTGCCGCTGGTGGGTTGTTTGGGTTGTTTCCGTTGATTGGGCGCTTTGAAGCGCTGGATAGTCGCTCCAGGGTACGACTCGTGTGTTGCGATCTGCGTCTTCGAGCCCAGTGTGTACGTTTCTTTGTTCGAGTCATGGCATCCGCCAGTGCGCTAACGGGGGGAACAGCGGCAGCGAACGTGTCAGTGGTAGAAATTGGAGGTTAGTGCTCAAAATGTTGCATCAAATAGTAAAATAATTCGTGGCTGCTTTGACGCTTTCTGCGGTTCGATATAAGCACATCTAGAACGTCTTCGTCGTTCATCCACAATGAAATATGAGAACACGGACACGCAAGAAAAAAGCAGCGCAGCAAAACGATCTGTAGCAGCTCCGGGTGTTTACAAAAGTTAATTGAGGTTCCCGGTTCGTGTATCGCTAGTTCATTACTAAAAACGGCTGCGTTGAAAGGGGCCTATTGCAAGCAAAAATTTATGAATGGTTAACCATTTCCAGTCACGCGGAAAGCGGTGGAGCTTCGAAACATTGCAGCCGCACGTGCCTTGCCGAATTCCATGCAAGCTACGAGGTTCTTGGGCGGTATTCGACGCTTTCTGTCGTTATTCGTGCACCCTATGACCGAGCAATAGTGTCCCGATGATCGGCGGACTGTTGCCATCGAAACCCGTGGATCTAATTAAGTTTGCGAGTCTAAAACAGAAAAGAAAGGCGCGAAAGAAGTTGGGGCACAGCAGACACCCAACACCGGCCATGCCTCTCATCCGGGACTTTTTACTCTTTCTACACAATCAGAAAGGGGGAAAGCGCCGGTAGCCCTTTCCCTTTTTCTCTCTCGCCCTCAAAATGTCTATCGGCGCTTGGGACAGACACCGCCATCTGCCGGCGAGCGGACGCAACCTAAACGCGTACGTCTTGGATGAGCGCCAAGAGGTGCCGCTGACAATCCGGCTTTCCGAAAGAAAGAGAGGAAAGGGAACGTCAGGGAGAGGGTACAGGAAGGGCGATGAAAGCAGAATGAGAGTGAGGAGGTGTCTTGCGCCAAAACTTGTCCGCTCGTCCTCTCGTGGCGCCTAATCCGTGGCAAAATAAAATTTCCACCCCCCCCCCCCCAAATAAAAAAAAAAATAAAATATATATATATATATGCACAGTGAGGGGAACGTTTATGGCTTCTATTTAGTTTGATGCCAATCAGCGCGCGTGCAACCTTTCTGAGCCAGCGAACTTTGTATGCGCGCACCGACTGCGGAAAAAGGGACGACGGAATGCCAGAAACAATGCGAGATAAGAAGAGAGGCAGACCTTTCTCCTGCGCCCGAATGACCCTTTGTTGTCGCTAAAACGAACAAAAAAATTGGAATCCTGCTGAACTGCACTGCGGATATGGTAAACACGGGTTCGCTGTGCTGACGACGCGCCGACCGATAAATTACTGTAGGAAGGGGACCACGAAGAAGTACGCACGCGACAGGGAAACATAGACACACATATCAACTCCCGCTCGTTCCGAAGCCGTGCAAGTGTGCCTTACGTGACCTGGTCAGCAGCGTGTCTGGCTCGCAACCGATTGAGTCGTGGGTTCGAACCCCGACGGCAGATTCCAGGCCCTCGACGCCTCGCGCACGGATTTACTATACCGATCGTTCCACTAGTCGAGCTCTTCCACCATGATTTTGAATGACCGTGATATAAACATCGCGTGCACCATATTTTGATTTTTTTTTTTTTTAAATTTACTATAAGGAAAGAGGGACATTTAAGACAAACTGACAATACAGGCTTTCGAGAGTTACTCCAACGGACTTATTAATTTCGACCACCTCCAGGGTATCATTTCCGGCTTCTGGTTGGCAACATTCGAATTAGTATAGACGCCCTGGAGCACGCCCAGCATGCTTTCGGCCAATGGCGACTCCTTATTTGCCTCCTATACTTCCCAATGAATGGCCAAACTCTCTCTATAGAAGGCTCTGATTGCAAATTGAAGCAGACAGCAACCAGTCGAAAATTGAAGAGAAAATATCACGAATGATTCCTACGTACAATATGGCTCGTAACATTTCTCAGTCGCGCAGATGAAATAATTAGTCAGTTACGGCGTTTTTCTTTCAAATTCAGGGTATTAAACGCAGTGCTAAAACGGCTTCATACATGCATTTATGTGGACTGTCGGATACTGTTAACGCGAACGCGGCGTCGTGCTTTTCAGCATGGGGGATAAATACGTGCCAAACGAACGAAAGACACATGAAAAAAAAATACAAAAAAAAAAACAAGAGAGACGACAAGAACTGCGCAGTAACAGTAGATCAGTAACTCCCTGTGCATGAAGACGATCAAATTAAGTGGAAGGCCACACAATATATGGCGATTTGCAATAAATAATGTAGATGGTTGAGCGTGTTATTTATTAATTTACGATAAGGAAAGAGGGACATTGAAGACAAACAGACAAGACAGGCTTGTGTTGTCTGTCTTCAATGTCCCTCTTTCCTTATCGTAAATGCAATAAATAAGTACTGCTTTATTCCTTCTGCTCATGGAAATGTGCAAAGATGCTTGTTCTGAGTTCATAACAGCACCCCCACGCTCCAAATCGTTAGAAAGAGGGAGGCACCAGAAAACAGTGCCCCCCCCCCCCCCCCCCCCCCAACCAAAAAAAGAAAAACTGCGCGGCATGGAAAAAAAAAAAAGGTAAACACGCAATTTGTAAGGTGAAACACAGCGACAGCTAGAGTGTGACGTCGGATCCGCTAAGGTGTCATTTTGGAGCAGATGGATTGAATGAATGAGGTGCGAGCGCGGACCATAGAGTCCGCATAGGCGTTTCGCATTAAACCGAGTTTATTTCGAATTTAATGCGAAGTATTAAACAGACCGTACGAAAATCCCATAGCGTATTGTAACAAATGAGCGTGTATTAATTTAAGTAGTAGGAATTTCAGCTGTCTACGTAAGAGAGGAGCGTGTTTTCGTATGTCACTAATAGTTAAACGTGCTAAACGAAAAGCGCCGAATACACAGGGACAAGAAAGTAGACAAGACGAAGTGCTCCCTCAAATGAAGGTTTATTGAAGCAAGCACACTATTAATACCATCTTGCTGGCTATTCGTGCAGAAAATAAAACTCGGAATCTGTCAGGCGCATTGACGGGGCACTAACGCACTTGCTTTTTCCTTGCTGATGCAGGATGCATCGTAATATCCAAAGGCAGTTTTATCTGCGTATCTCCCGAGAATAATTGTTCGTGCTAATTCTGGGTCACATGGGCACATATCCCGGTACACCGCCAGACTGGCCGGCGGGGACTGTTTTACGGACCATGCATGTTATCTTGCTACCATGCATTACCATACATGCCATTTTGCTTGCTTGTTATCTAGTTACCAGCGGCCCGTGGAATAATTTGGCGGAGTGCCGAAAATGCCCCGCGTCGATATGGAGCGCGGTCGACTTAATGAAACAGCGAAGTGTACCATTAACAACTATCGCTGTAATATCGCTGCAAGAAAAATAAACACCTTTAGTAACCCACGCACTTTAAACTTTACGTTTTGAATGTTTTTAACCGCTGGTGAAGATGCACGGCGGGGTCATCTTCATATAGTGACAGGACGGGCATATTAGCAATATATAAGCGCCACCGGAATGCTGGCGAATCTTGAACACACTCTATAGTCCTTTCGAATGTTTTTTTTTGTGTTTTTTCTTCGAATCGTCGATTGTTTTTACACACCTGTTGTGAAACAGAGGTCGGGGCCTTAAATATGGCGAAGTTTAACATCGTTCGCTGGTGAAGAAAAAAATACTGTAACTAAAGAAATTACACTTTTAAAATGATAATAAAGGCATACATACTACGCGGTACGACCGAAATAACAAAAGTGATAAATGCTATTTTCCGCCGAAGAGACAAAATGCACGCGCGTTTTCCCATAGGAATGTACAGGAGCACCGCAAAAGTAGACAGGTTGCTGTCTGCTTCAATTTGCATCCCGGAAATCGCATAGACACTAGCGCCAGTTGAAGCTCTAGCGTACGTTATAGCTCTATGGCGTCTACCTACTGATCATTCCAGTCAGAGCTCGAGGCGTTTTGACGAGTCTGCGAGCTGTCGTCTCCTTCTCTCCCTCCAGATTCAAAAAAAGAAAAAAAAGAAAAAAAAAAGCTTTATTATTATTTGGTTGAGACTGCAGCCAATGCCACGAGCACGAGAGCACAATATCGTTGTTTTATTATTTTTTATTTTTTTTTTCAGAACGAGCGCTTGTGTTAGAAAGGCACATCCCAGAAACGAGGAGCGCGGGCTAGCTCGCACCTGTAGCTATGACTGCAATCTCAACCTAAAGGCCGATGACCAGACACGAGATTCTGCAAGGCAGAAGATCCCCTTCACCCTGGGGGAGGAGGGAACAGGCAACGGTGGACAAGGTAGAAGGGGGGAGAGGAGGACACGGGGGAAAAGTGGAAAGCGCGAACTGGACGTCGGTCTTTAAGGGTGAACGGAGTAGAGCTCCTGCGCTAACAAGGGAGATAAAAAAAAAGAGAGACAGACAAGCAGTTCCGGGGTGTTTGAACGCTTAGGAACGTGCTCAGTGGTAGAGATACCACTTGACCTAAGCGGCTAGTCATACTTTAGGACACTCAGGCATCAACTGCGTAAGAAATCATTAATCCTTCATCCCCATAAAAAAAGACGAAGACAAAAAGAAGACAAAGCCATACAGTGGGCCAAAGGGACCTCACTTTATGCTTATTGTATTGCCTGCACTGAACCTTATTTATACAGTTCCAACGAAGCAAACAAAGCTTGCTGACGTTATCGTGGGGATAGAATCAGGGCGCCTCCCACAGTTTTGTCAGCCCTCACAGCTCAGTGCAGGAGCCGAAAGCTGCTCATAGATTTAGCCGAATCTATGAATCTACGAGCCGAATAGGCCTAATATATTTTTTCGCTCGTTAGTCCCAGTGCTCAGGTTTGTTTCGGGTTTAGTTAACGCCTTGGCCGACATTCGGCAGTGGGAAGCAAAATCGTCGAGCTCGAACAATGTCGGGGACAGATCATGCTGATCTGTCAAAGCCCCCGGCGCGTGGCTATACCGTAAACACATTTGCGGAGTACAGCGTGGACCAGGTAACTTTCTTTTCCAGCCGCGAATCACAACCGTTCGAAAGTGTCTTCCATCCGGGAACGCTCAAGAAATGAAAGCCTTTTGTTTTAATAACTACTCTCTCGTGCCTTCGCTTTTCCTGCAACTACACGCAGCTTGTGAGGCGACGACTTCGAGAGAGAAAAGTACTGCGCGTTCGAGACGAAAGGGGGGGTTTGTTGTGAACATTATTTAACACAAGTAAAAAGAATAGTTTCCTCTCGGTTTAAACGTTTTACGCATCTATAAAAAGGCTGGGTGCCGAGATTCTTACGTTTGCTGCCTCATTTCCTCGTGCTCTTGTCGACGATGGCGGCATGCATGCTCGGTATTCTTCTGGTCGAGAAAAAAAAACACAAACAAAAAAAGAAACAGATTTGGGTGAAGTCTCAAAGCTAAGCACATGCGGCGAGGGATACGAATTCCGGGGAGTATTAGGGAGGATTTAAGCTTTTTCTTCGTTTGTTGGTCTGCACTCTGAAAAGGCTCGCTAAAATCCCAACGAAACTTGTCCACCACGGGAAGCCGCAAATCCAGCCGGCTTTTTGTAATAAATTCGGGATTACAGCGCGCGTGAGCACGCGCTCGCCTGATCTCGAGAAGATCGTTTTTGATTGCGCCGTGTTTCTTTTTCTATTGTTATTTTGTTTCGTGTGAAGAGGCTATGAAAAACAAGAGGGATTTTTAAGGCTGCAAACGACCCTGCGAAGTCCTTTTAGGCCTTCCTCTCTGGCATGGAAAGTAGTGCGCGCGGCTCCATGTGGCATTCTCACGCACCTTGTCCATTCGAAATATTTACTTCGTCACGAACCCTAAAGAACTAAAATAATGCAAGTAAAAAAAAAAAAAGAGTTAAAACAGCTCTTCCTTCTCAGATTAGTCGGCTTATTTCTGTTCCAATTCCAATATCACAAAGGGGGGAAAATACATTTTAGATTTCCTCAGAAATCTCGATATCCTAGAGTCTTTCAAAGGACACTTCACCAAGCTTAACACACTTCTGAAATAAATATCCGCCTGCTTTCGGCCTTTTTTTTTTTTTTGTATTTGAAGCATTTGTAGCAGAAATAAATAAGGACAATGTGGCCGAAGATCCTGCCGTACACTAGGTCGCTGCACCCTCAACACCAATTCAATTGCCCGGGCCACCACGGAATGGAGACGAGCGCTGCGTCCGCTTTCGGCTGCGCCTCGGGTCCTCACTGGTTAAAGACGAGTCGCAGCCGAACTCAGATGGAGCACGCATGCGAAATCCGTGGTTTTCACGGAAATTAGAGCAGAGCTCTTGAGATATTTTGATTTTGCGATACATCGTGCTAACGAATTTGAGAAAGAAATATATCTGTATAATCTACAAATATAAATCACTCTCCTCACATACTGGGTCTGCACCCTTCTCCTCTTCCGTACCTTCCTCCCCCTCGTCCTCCGTACCCTCCTTTCTTCCTCCTCTGTATCCTCCCTCTCCTCCGTACCCTCCTCCCACAGCCTCCCCCTAAATTTAGCTGGAAAAACGACGTCACATGTCCTCAACACCAATTCAGTTTCCGGGGTAAATTTACTGTTCCCACACTTGCGTTCCAAGCGACCACTACGATTACGAACGAATGCAACAGGGTATAACGACAAGTTGTCATGGAAACGGTGCGCCAGACAGCCGTTTCGTTCGTGTTCGTTAGCAACGCAAGGAGTTGAGCCGGGCTGAACTTTTTTCGCTTTATGTTTGGGAAGGAACGGAGCGACCGCACCCACAGACCAATCACGGGTCGGGGAGAGCTCGGCCGCGCGCGTTGCATGCCGGTCGCGGTTCCTTCTAGCATCTGCTGAAAAACATGGCATCGCTGGTGATCGTCGACGTGGTCGGCGTGGTGAAAGCTCGTCGTTTCGCCCTTTACTGTGAATTCTCGTCGTGCGTCGCCATGATAACCCAGCGAGTCCTAGAAGGCAAGATCCATCTACTCGCGCGG